>NC_079424.1:21380106-21719159 GCF_026213295.1 Gadus chalcogrammus
CATATTAGCTTTTATACCGGAGAGGACGTAAGGAGTGAGAGCGCTGCCGTGGCCAGAGACGGGACTTGTACAGAAACAATGATTAGATCCATAATGAATGAATGAATACGTTATTCCAGACTCAGGGTTACATATTTGAACGCAATGCATTACACTGCTTGGGCGTCATCGTTTGCGTGATCTTTTGAAGAAACGTAGCGTTGCAAACCTGGGATGGACTAAGGTGGACCGCCGTCATTGCAGCTCTCTGCTACGTCACTACACTGTCCACATGTTTCACAAATAGAGTTTGAGGAGACGTCGTCAGATTCTGTATATTGCTTAAATTCTCCAAAAGTGGGCGCTAAAGATCAGCGCACGGTAGGCCATTGCATCCAATGAGCTCGAGTTGAAAAAGTATAATGCTTACAGCACCTGGTATTCCCAGGCGGTCACCCATCCAAGTACTAACCAGGCCCGACCCTGCTTAGCTTCCGATATCAGACGAGATCTGGCGTGCCTAAGGTGGTATGGCCGTAAGCAATTATAGGGTTGACCATATTAGCTTTTATACAGGAGGAGGACGTAAGGAGTGAGAGCGCTGCCGTGGCCAGACGGACTTGTACAGAAACAATGATTAGATCCATAATGAATGAATGAATACATTATTCCAGACTCAGAGTTACATATTTGAACGCAATGCATTACACTGCTTGGGCGTCATCGTTTGCGTGATCTTTTGAAGAAACGTAGCGTTGCAAACCTGGGATGGACTAAGGTGGACCGCCGTCATTGCAGCTCTCTGCTGCTCCCTGCTAGCAGCGTCACTACACTGTCCACATGTTTCACAAATAGAGTTTGAGGAGACGTCGTCAGAGTCTGTATGTTGCTTAAATTCTCCAAAACAGTGGGCGCTAAAGATCAGCGCACGGTAGGCCATTGCATCCAATGAGCTCGAGTTGAAAAAGTATATGCTTACAGCACCTGGTATTCCCAGGTGGTCACCCATCCAAGTACTAACCAGGCCCGACCCTGCATAGCTTACGAGATCAGATGAGATCGGGCGTGCCTTTTTTTTTTTTTTTTTTTTTTATCTTTTTTTATTATTTTCCAGTTCACACATTTTCAGCAACCGATAACAGAGTATTATTTACATACATCATCTCTGGGAAACTCTGGGAAAAACTTTAACAAACCCAACTTAATCTCCTTCCCTTATCCTCCCCACATCAATTAATCCCAATGAAGGCAGGACAAATGTTGCGCCAAATCAAAAAATACAGCTCAATCTGCATGACCCGGTCTTTTCACCAGTTAAACACAATCTCCCCTCCCTCCCCTTCAGAGACTAATTTACTCCCACTCAAAATAAATTTTCCGCCTTGTCTCCTCCATACTTATACATTAAGTTCACATCTCTTTCATTATTGATTTAAACAACATTTTTATTTTCACTTTCCGCCCCTCAAAGTGTGCGTAGTTCCTCCTGCAGACGACCGCGAGTCTGGCATGGCTCAAAACAAATTCATTAGACAAAAATTAACGTCTATTCTTTTTTCAAACGTACCAAACAAAAACAATGTCCTCCACCCTCCCTCCAAGTCCAAATCAGCAGCCCAGTTTTCTTTCAACAGTTCTTTCAAAAACTCAAAGAAATCAACTAACTCCCCACAGTCCAAAAAATAATGTAAAAAGCTCTCATGACCACTTTTGCAAACATCACACATCACATTTACATCATTATTAATCTTATTTAGCACCACGTTTGTATAAATCCTATTGTGTCTGATCAAGAAATCGTTGTTCTCACACTCTATACTATTATACCTTATCCCCATATTTGACCATATTTTCTTTACATTCATACCCACAAACACTCTGCTCCACACTTTCTCAGCTGCCGGCTCCTTCATCACATCCACTATCAACCATCTGTATACTTTCTTCACACTCATTCTCCAATTTTAGTCTTTTTCCCATTCTCCATCACATATAGCTCAGGCATACTTGTTTTCTCCCTTCACCACACATTCACTTTGGATGATCCTGGCCCACTCTAAGGGTATACTGGTTTTAATCTTTTCATATATTTTATTTATTTTCTCTCTATTATCCATCCCCTCCACCTCGCATACCTGATCATAAATGCAATTGTTTCTCAAGAATCCTGGGATGACCTCATAAATGATGTCCTTTATTTGTCTAATCCCTCCTTCTATGAATTTGGGCTCATATAATGTTTTGCCATTGTGTTTAATTTTTTCGTTTAAAAACAGGGGCAGTTTTACCAACGGTTGTATCCTCTCGCATTCATATTGCATCTTAGGTAGGAATTTCCTCCAGGCTTCAAAGACCTCCCTATAAAATTCTGGTATGGTTATCGTCATTGACTGTTTTAGGCCCATGTACCACACATACTGTCCTATGCCACCCACATCATTCATATATTTCTCCATAAAATCCTTCCACCCATATTTATATCCTCCCACAATATATTTCTTCACCGTTTTAATCCTTAATGCTGTCTTTTTTGTTTCTATATGTAATAAATTCAGCCCTCCTTCACACCTTTTTCCCACCAGTGTCCCATGTGCAATCTTAACTCCCTTCCCCTCCCATATAAAATCACACCAATTTTGTTAAGGTCGTTCTTAACCCATATTGGCATTTCTAATACAGACAACACATACACATAGCCTGATAGTAGCAAACTATTAACCACTGTAACCTTTCCCTTTAACCTGAGCTTCCTTGCCTTCCACCTCCCACATACAGTTTTTATTTTGTTGATAACTCCTGTCCATGTTGTCTCAGTTGCCTCTTTAGTTTCAACACCTAAATATATGCCCAACACTTTAATATACCTATCCTGCACCCTTAAACCTACTCCCTCTCTCTCTATGTTACCTATATACATTATTTCGGATTTTTCTTTATTTATTCTCGCGCCCGACGCTCTCCATATATCTCTGCCAATTCTAGCACCCTTTTCACACTGTTCCCATCCCTCACCGTTATTGTTGTGTCGTCTGCATATTGATTTATTGTATGTATGCTCCCAGATGGTAGTTGTATGCCCTGAACTCTTGCGTCGTTTTTAATTAGTAAGGCCAGGGGCTCTGCTGAAATGGCATAGAGCAACGCCGATAGGGGACATCCCTGCCTTATCGATCTCCCAAGACAAAATCTGTCAGTCAGCACTCCATTTACTTTGACACAGCTCCTTGCACCCTCGTACAACCTCCTGACCCACCCCACTAATCTCTCTCCAAATCCAAATCTCACCAGTAATCTAAATAAAAACTCATGCTCCACCCTATCAAATGCTTTATTCCAATCTATAGCTAACACTATTCCCCCTGCCCCGTCTCTCTTCATGAATTCTATTGTATCCCTAACTGTCGCTATTGTGTCAGCTATATCCCTACCTGGTATACTGTAACTTTGAGATGTTTTAATTATATTCCCTATCACTCGTTTTATTCTGTTAGCCAACACCTTGGCCAGAATTTTGTAATCTACATTTAGCAGACTTATAGGCCTATAATTCTTCAAGTCTAGTTTACTTCCTTTCTTCTTAAAAACTAAGGTAATCACACCTTCTACCATCCTACCCTGCACTATCCCTGTTTTCTCAGTCTCCCTGAATACCTCTACTAAAATTGATGCCATCTGCTCCTTATATACTTTATAAAATTCAATCCCTATCCCATCACTCCCAGGACTCTTCCCGCTTTTCAGCCCCTCTATCGCCTCCATCACCTCCATCCTACTTATCTCTCTGTCACACCATTCACTATCGTCCACACTCAGCTTGCTTTCTACACTATCCAGTACCTCCACTATACTGTCCTCCTCTAATCCACCCCTCTGATATAACTCCCCATAAAACTCTTGCACCCTCTCCAGTATGGCCACATAGTCTGCTACTACCTCCCCCTCCTTTTTCCTGATTTCATGTATATATGTCCTGCTTTGTTTGCTTTTTTCTAGGCCAAGAAAATACGCTGTGCACCTTTCTCCCTCCAGCGCATATTTAGCTTTGCTCCGTAAAATTGCTCCTCTACATTTCTCTGCCTCATATCTCTGAAGTTCCATCTTTACCTCTATATAATTCTCCATGCTGTAACCTTCTTCATTCTCTGCTTTACTCAGCTCTACCCTCAGTCTTTCCCTCAACTCCTTCTCATTCTTCATCATTTTCACTTTTCTTTTCTTACTGTACCAAATGCTTATTGATTTAATCTTATTCTTCACTTTCTCCCATATCTCCCCAATCTAAACAAATCTAGCTCCTCTTTCAGCTGCTATTGGTGACTTTTGGCGACTTTTTGAGGTGAAAGCACTAGCCTTGACCAGAGTGACGATGACTCACTGGTTCTGTGAGCTAGGACAGTCTGTCTGTGTCTGGAGGGAGGTCTGGAGTAGGTCTAACTCTGCCATTTAGATTGTTAATATATATTGTATATTGTGTGGCGGCAGTAGCACAGGTGGTAGAGCGGGTTGGCTAGTAACCTGAAGGTTGTTGGTTCGATCCCCAGCTTCACCAAGCAGAGTATCGAGGTTTCTTTGACAAAGCACCTAACCCTGACTGATGTCGCGATGTGATGTCGAATCCAGACAGAAGCGCCCCAAGGCCATGAAGCGGCGAGAGCCGAGTGGGAAAAAATGATGTATACAAAATATGTTATGTTTAAATGAGAAACAATTGTTTGATTAAATTGTAATCTTTTTGATTGGATAAAACAAATTATTTCTGATAGATATTTCTTAAATGAGAAACAATTGTTGGAGTGAATCAATATTTTTTTGTTTAGGATTTAACATACGATTTAAATGTATTAACTTCATTCAAAGAATTGAATTATACTTGGTGCCAAGTTGTATTATTTTGTTTTTATGAACATAGGAAATATTGTTTGAGGCAAGCTATATATTTGTCATTGGCTCAAGTTATGTAATATAGATGTGAACCATTACCCTTGTTTTTTTTAATTGGTTCATCAGAAGGCTTTTTCCAGTGTAAAACCCAGGTGGTGACTTTCTTTTTGGCCGGGCAGTGTAACTAGCCTCCAAAGCAGATGAAGGATTCTACTTACCTTAGTGGTTCAATCTGCATCCTCCATCGTTGCTGGTTATGTTAGGTAAAGCCTCTGAGGCAGTTAAGAAAGGACACTACTTTTCTGTGCTGATACTTCCAGGCTGGCAATGGCACCATTGCTAGTCACGGGCATATAGAAAAGGAGCTAAATCTAATATAACCAGCCTGAAAGGGGGATGAACAATGTACCAGGAGAAAAGTACACTCTAAAAAATGTGACCATTGGTTACTTAAAAAAATTATGGCAACAAAGTGACACGTAAAACAATTGAATAGATTTTAATTGCTACAATTTTAATTAATAAGTATTGAATAAATTAACTATATTCAAACTAAATAAGTAAGTAAATTGTGATAACAAAAATGTGTTGGATTTAGTAATAACTTGCCAAATACATAGCAATATAGCACAAAAATATTTTGTAAATCTAAATTAATTTCCATCTACATTTACTATATATTTGGTGTAGATTTATCTACATTTACTATATATTTGGTGTAAATCGATCTACATTTACTATATTTTTGGTTAAAATTGATTTATATTCACTGAATATCTGGTGGAAATCTTTTTATATTTACTGAATAAAAATATGTCGACTCATATTTGAGCACATTTCTACTCAATTCAACACATTTACACTGCTATAGTTACTGATCCATACCTAAAACAAATTTTTTAATTCCACTATCAATTGGCATCACAGGAATAGAAATCTATTCAATAGTATTAATTGTCGCTTTGTTGCCATAATTTTTCTATGCATAATCCACTCAATATCATGCATTTACTAAAGAAGGGGTCAAAAGATACACATGTATAACCATAAAAGCATGTTAACATTTATTTCTGGAACTTTGTCTGAACATGTTTATCTAACATTTTTCAGGTGCAATAAATCAATTTTTTTTGAAAGAGGGGTTATTTGGAAAAAGGCAGAAATTTAACAAACTGCAGAGTGTATTTTTACATGCGCCAAACGAAATCATCAGGGCCAATATCTTTTACAAACAGCTTCAATTTGCATTCCTTTACAGTGAACAAAGATTAAGAACAACGGCCTTTGCCAACTCTAAGTAAAAAACATTATGCCACTCCCCTGAAATGAGTATGGTTATTTGGATTTTTCAGAACAATCAACTGCAGCACAGAAAATCAGGCATTGAACAGAGCCTTCAGTCCGCTTCTCAAGCTTAAACTAGTAGCTTATTTTTGAGGCTCTTCACTTTTGGGGACAGCTTCGAACTATCCAGTTCGAGAAAGAGCTTCTGGAAGGCCTCAAATGTGTACCTGAGCTCCTTGGGATAGGCCAGATTCACTGCGTATGCTAACCCAACGAGCATGGAGCAAGCCCATGGCATGTTACTCAGAGCGCTCAGAACTTTGATACCATCCACCACGATACCAACGTCGGGATCTTCCGATGTACTAGTCTTCAAATTGTAGATTTTCATGTTTTGTAGAGCAAGGTCCTGTGACACAACGTCTTCATCAGCATCCTGAAATAGCAAACACATTACAGCAAAATATTAATGACCAAATTGAACATCTCCTAAAATGCTTCAAACCCTTTGACAATTAAAAGGCAAGACTGTCCGTCTATTTTGCCATTTGTCACATTGTTATCCAAGATTAGTTAAAAAAGGATCCAACCAGCTTATTAACAAATGATATAGCACTGTGAGCTCATTCTTGAAGCTTAAAGTCATCCTAAGCAACTTATTTTAGAGGTTACTTCAGTCTCTCTGTAAAAAGTCTCTCAACTGTTTTGTGAGTTCTCAGGAAGAATATAAAGAGATAGGGAGTTTTAAGTAAAACGTATTTCTGCAGTAGTAATTTAAAATTGCCAAAGTGTATTTACATGTTGTATTTCAACATGTACTTTTACTTACATCATACTCTTTTAAGAGTTCATCTGTCGATTCCCCAAGGTACACCATCAAACATCGAATGACAACATCTCTTGTCACGTGGATGCTTCGATTGCTTGGAGCCTGAAATGAAAAAATAAGCATTATTCTACTTCATTTAAGAATGCTCGATTCTGATTGGCTGGGAGGGGTGCATTAATCCGGCATATTGCCCGCTGACTTGTCGGTTCTACTTGCTGCTGACTGAGCACAGTAGATCAATATGCCGCTTGTATCGTTTTCTATCACATACATTTCCAACATGAGGTCCATAGTAAAAATAAACCAAGGAGTGCATGTTTGATCGATCGTCATTAAAACTGACTTGATACGAATGTAGCAACTACGTTATTAAACTAGTGATCAGATCCAGCCTAGTGTGGTTGCTATAGAAACGAGTTACCTACAGCTGAGCTAACGTTATTCACCGTAGTTCTAAAGGGAACTACTTTTCGAGGGAGATGAACTTAAACAGAGTATACATTTAATAAGCATGCAATACGAATACGAAAAAGGCTAATTATTAAAGTATTTGAATTGTTTTATTATGTTGGCCGGCTCGAAGTAGAATAAACAGAATAATCACCTCAAGGCAGGGCAATAAACAGTTTGATATGCCCGGCTCGCGAAAGGTTACCGCCCGAGACAAAGTCTCGGGCGGTAAGCCGTCCACGAGCCGGGCATATCAAACTGTTTATTGCCCGGCCTCTCGGTGAATATTCCTTACTTAGGCCCTAGGCACCCCTAGACTGGGGCAAAATCCCCAACTTCATACTGTAAGCACCACAGATCATTTATTTTTTCGCTCACGGCAATGAGACCTAAAACAAAATGGAAACGTCCTTTCTGGCTGATCTCTATTATAAATAAATATGAAGACATATTGTTAATGAACGTTAAGAATTGGGGGGGGGGGTAGTTTGACGATACAGTTTAACTGTATCGTCAAGCTACGGACTTCAGTGGGGGTTTCACTCCGTCTGCGCACGGCACCTTCTCAACGAGCAGATGTGCGCCTGCAGCCAGAGGGGGCGCCAAAATACCTATTCCCCACACAATGTTATGTAGTACTTCATTGATAACCGCTACGCAGCGCGATTTTTTTTAACTGCTCGTGGCGCCCCCCATGTGACTTGGCGCCCCCCACAAATATGCCGCCCCGGGCGGCTGCCTGGTTCGCCCGTACCTAAAACCATGATTGTATTCTGACCCTGGACACGGCTGTTTCTGTCTTGTTGAATATGCACCAAACACAAAACTATTTCCAATAAAAAAAATAAGGCCAAATTGATCAAACAGAACGAGCTAACAGACAAACATTGTTTTGAAATGTAACGAAATCCATGGCCTTAATAAAATATTAATAGAGACAATGACAGTAAACCGTGCAAATGGCTTACCTCTGAAAGCAAGAATCCTTTGGTCTCTGAGATTAGCTCCTTGCTAGCTAGCTAGCCAACGTGGTTGTTGCGTGATACAGGGCATGGGTGAGCGAGAGGGAAGGGCGAGGAAGGAAAATTAGTATAAGTAGATCATTTGACGTGTCTTAAAAGAGCATTAAATAACAGGAAAATAGTTAAAAAGCTCAACATAATTGTCGCATTGAGCAGACCACTTTGTCCTTTTGGTCGAGGCAAACCGGCCTCTGTATTGTAGGCTACGACGGAGTATTAGGGCCACACGTGAAGAAAAAAAATATTTTTGCCTTGACGAGATTAAAATCGACACGTCGACTTTAAAGTCATCATGTCGACATTAAACTCGAAATGTCGAGAATAAAGTTTAAATGTCATGTCGACTTTAATCTCGACGTGTCGACTTTAAACTCGAAATGTCGAGATGACACGAATTGCATTGACGGTTTTAGTCGCTATATTGTTTGGATGGAGGCCTACACCACAAACAATGACCCCAGGGTTATTGCCGACTACTTCGTGTCATCCGCTGCACGCTTGGGAGGATGCCCAGAGCGTCTGCGTGCTGACAGAGGAACGAAAAATGGACACGTCGAGAATAAAGTCGATATGATGTTTCAACTTTATTCTCGACATTTCGAGTTTAATGTCGACGCGACTTTAAAGTCGACGTGTCGATTTTAATCTCGTCACGGCAAAAATATATTTTTTCTTCACGTGTGGCCCTAATACTCCATCGTAGTACTGACTTCGAATCACAGCAACAAAGCTTCATTTTGACTTTACAGCAGAGTAAGGTTGACATTATTGGTAACAAACGGGAAACAATGTTCACATGCTACTGCATCTTGGTTTAACAGTATCTGTTAACGAATATAATGAAAAGTTATTTACCTTTTGGGAAGTGGCAGTCCCAGAAATGTGCTGACTGCATGTGCTGACAGACGTCCATGTGGCGCAAAAATGCCCGCTCGGCGGAATGAAGGTTATAAGAGCCAAAGACCAGTGCTGATAAAATATAATTAAATACTACTAAGGGGATCATAGCAGATTTTTTTCGGACATAAATAGTAAAACACAATTACCTAATAAAAAACATGAAATTGATTGAATTCAGCTAAATGTGTATCCAAACTGCTTTAAGTCTTTTTTATTATGTAAAGGTTGCTACTGTTTATTTATCAAATATGAATTAACCCTATTCCCTTTTTTTTACTGTGTAAAATGATTAAAACCAAAGATCTCTGAATGGGTCAAATTTATAGATTTTATGGAACTTTGATCGTCCTCATAAAATACAATTAAATACTACTAAGGGAATTACAGCTGATTTTACTCCATCAAAAAATAGTAAAAAACAATTAATAAAAACACAAAAGGTATTGAAAATATGATTCAAAACTGCACAAAGTCTTTTTTATTACATAAAGGTTGCTATCTTTTATCTATTGAATATTAATTAACACCAGTCCAAGTTTTTACAGTGTAGAATCCTTTCTTATCTGCTTATATTACCTACATTATAGGTTGCAACTCAACAATGCATGTCTGAAAATGGATCCTGATAAAAATGTTATGTTTTTTTCTTGTTAAGTGACCACAACAGACGGAGTTATTCGGCGGTATGAAAAGGCAATGAAAAGATTCTCGCAATATGGCTCGATGAAGAAGGCTTTTGAAAAGCTGAAGGTTGACAGGAACACAATTGCCAGGACTGCTGTGATTGCAGAGCTGTTCCTCACCTTCCCGGATCGTTTCAAAGAGCTCAATAGAGAGCACGATGATAAGATAGCCGACTTTGCAGAGCGCTGCAAGATATGGCAGAGGTCATAACTGAAAACAAAAAAAAGGGCAAGCTCCTCCCGATAATGTACAAATATACTTAATGGTTTGGGTTTTAGGTTCAAAGGGGCATGGGTTCTAGGTTCAAAGGGGCATGGGTTCTAGGTTCAAAGGGGCATGAGCAACACTGAAAGTTTGTTCAAATCAGTGAATATCTCCTCACAATCCCCTCAACAAAACATCTGGTGTTTATGGTTTTTTATCTATTTTGAGCAGCCGTTTAAAATATTATTTATTTTAATGTAACTGTTTTGTTCTCATACTTGTTCATTTAAGGACGGGAAAGTGCTTTTTTTTTTAAGTGGTTCTTATTTCATTTTGGCCACAACTGTATACATTTTTTGTTTTGTGTCTTAATGTAAATAAAAGAGACTGTCTTGACTTATATTGCTTTTGTTTAGGTATTTCCTCATGTAATACCCAAATGCTTCATGTTACATTTATGAAGTTGTGACTACTGCACACTGTTGTGTGTGTAATTAAGTGTAATAACATTTACTGAAAAGTCCAAATTGTTTCACTTTGAGGTAAAGGGAATAATTCATGACAGTATAATAAAGGTCTGATGGCAATCAATGTCAAAATGAGCCAGTGTAGTAACTTTTAATGACATATTATTGAAATGTCCAAATTGTTTCACTTTACTTGAGGCCAACAGAATCATTCATGAGCCTGTTGTAAAGGCATTAGACAGTGTAATAACGCTTCATGACATGTTAATGAACTGTCCAAATTGTTTCACTTTACTTGAGGCCAACAGAATCATTCATGAGCCTGTTGTAAAGGCATTAGACAGTGTAATAACGCTTCATGACATATTATTGAAATGTCCAAATTGTTTCACTTTACTTGAGGCCAACAGAATCATTCATGAGCCTGTTGTAAAGGCATTAGACAGTGTAATAACGCTTCATGACGTGTTATTGAAATGTCCAAATTGTTTCACTACTTGAGGCAAACAGAATCATTCATGACAGTACAATGAAGGTCTCATGACAGTCAATGTCAAAACATTCCGCATATGACAGTTTAATGTAATCTTACATAAATCGAAATTGTTTCTTTACATTTGATTATTAAGCCTACTATGACATGTTTATGACAGGTCATGTTATTGGTTAATGTCAAGTCGACATAACCAAGACATCGACAAGATATTTTGTCTTCGTTAATGTCAGGTTGTCATAACAAAGACATCGACAAGTTATTTTGTCTCAGCTTATGTCAGGTTGTCATAACAAAGATATCGACAAGTTATTTTGTCTCAGCTTATGTCAGGTTGTCATAACAAAGACAATCGACAAGTTATTTTGTCTCAGCTTATGTCAGGTTGTCATAACAAAGACATCTCATCCAATGTCAATGTTGCATTAAACGTGACATAATTGACCGAATGACACTTTAATAGTCATAACTATTCATAATGTCCATGACAGGTGTCATGTCATGGTTATGACAGTGTAATGACAGTCTTATGACAGTCTTATGTATACACCTTCAAATAAAGTGTTACAGAATTTTCATAATGAACTCTAAACAATTCATACCAAAGAAGCACAACTAGGGAGAAATTGTGGGGATGATTTAGTGTGGCTTTCCTTTCCATGCAAAATCAGCAGAGAGAGAGAGAGAGACATAATGAAAGTTCTATCTCTCCCTGGTCATCCAACCCAGACACATTGACATCATAGAGCTGCTGGGTCAACCCCCGCTCCCTGCCACAGCCTTCCGCTTGATAGGATGCAGTCAGTCTAATCCAAGGGAGTGAAATAACAATGACCAAACCACCAGGGGCCTCACTTATCAACCCCAGGTAGAAAATAATCTTAATTCTCTTTTAGGAATTAAATTTAGGATGTGCTTCTGTACAAAAAAAATCTGCATTTATCAAATATGCGCAAGGCAATCGTACACACATCAGTAGGTAATTAATCCTGATAAATCCCACCTGTTCTTAATTACCATGCACATTCACGCTCAGGCCATTTGCATTCAGAAATGCCTCCAATTAACAATAGATGGTCAAAGACTTCCCTTTCCTTACCAAGGAAAGGGAAGTCTGAGGTCCCCTGTTGGATCTGCTGCCCCGTCGATCCGACCCTGGACAAGCGGTTTGAAGAGCAGCATGAGGTCACAACGCATCCTTTATATTACCGTAATTTTCGGACTATAAGCTGCGCCTTTTCCCCCATTTTTCGAGTCTGCGGCTTATATAACGATGCGGCTAATCTATGGATTTTACAGGTTACCGACGAGTCCACCGACTTTAACTCTATGGGCTCTATGACCGGTCCGCGCCATGCCGCGCCCCGCCACCAGTGGCGGGCTCCAGCAGGAAATGCTGGAGACCGGAAAAGCCTCAAGTAGCGCGCGAAAGTAAAAGTGGAACCTTGAGTGGTAGGCTACGAAAGACAGAACGAGAACGAGAGCAAGACAAATATTACGAAAGCGAAACAGTTTGTGGAACGGAAGTTTTCATGCACAAACCCTCATTATGGAAAACAAACGTAGAATTGCATATGATGCAGCTTTTAAGTTAAAGGCAGTCAATCTGGCTGTAAAAGAAGGAAATAGAGCTGCTGCACGTGGCCTTGGCATCAATGAGTCATTGGTGAGACGTTGGAAACGCCAGCGAGAAGAACTGTCTCAATGCAAGAAGTCAAAAAAAGCTTTCAGAGGTAATAAAAGCAGATGGCCCGAACTTGAAGACTTTTTTGAAGATTGGGTGAACACACAGAGAGCAGACGGCCGAGGTGTTTCCACCATGCAGATCCGACTGAAGGCTAAAACAGTCGCCACCGAAATGAAAATTGAAAATTTCAGAGGTGGCCCATCCTGGTGTTTCAAATTTATGAGACGAAAGGGACTGTCCATAAGGGCGCGGACGACTGTGTGTCAGCAACTCCCTCCCGACTACAAGGAAAAAAACAAACTTCGGCGAATTCACACAAAGAAAGATAGAGGAATATTCCATCGGACCGGACCAGATCATAAATATGGATGAAGTGCCTTTGACGATTGACCTGCCTCTCACTAGGACTGTTAACAAGAAAGGTGAATCGTCCATCACGTTGAGAACCACTGGCCACGAGAGAACGAATGTCACTTGTGTTCTTGGCTGCACAGCATCTGGATTAAAGCTTCCGCCAATGGTGATTTTTAAGCGGATTACAATGCCGAAAGAAAAGATCCCGAACGGCATCTCCTTAAAGTCAACAAGAAAGGTGGATGATGGAAAGCGTGATGAAGGAGTGGCTGAATGAGTGCTACGTCAAGCGCCCTGGAGGATTCTTTCGCCAAAAAAAAGCTTGCTCGTTTTGGACAGCATGAGGGCCCATATAACGGATAAGGTAGAAAGCAGCCATCAAGAGCACAAACTCGATTCCAGCTGTGATTCCTGGGGGCACAACGAAGCATCTGCAGCCACTCGACATCAGTGTCAATCTCGCGTTCAAAGTGGCACTACGACGTTCAGTGGGAGGCGTGGATGACTAGCGGCGATAAATCATTCACCAAAACTGGTCGCATGCGAAAAGCAACTTTCGCTCAAGTTTGCGAGTGGTCCTGATGGCGTGGAGGAGTGTCAAAACATCCACGATCATTAACGGGTTCCGAAAGGCTGGACTACTGCGTGATGAAGAGGAGGACGCCGCCACAGCTGAGGCCCTTCAGAGGCTATTCGAATTCCGACAGTGACGAAGAGGAGTTTGTTGGTTTTGACAGCGACAACGAAGGAGAGAGGAGAGTGGCTGACGAAGCCAACCCTGAACCTGTTCGTTTCCGACACTGAAGATGAGGACTTTGGTGGTTTTAGTACGCAGGAAGAAGAACGGAGATGAGGATTAATGACTTGACTTTTCTGGTTACAGCCGTGTTCTGGTAGGCTGATTACCATATATTTTAAGCAGCCTCGGTGTTGCAACTTTAGGCTTACGCGCTTACTGTCCGTGTTACAGGCACTTTATTTTGCACTTTTAAAAAAACACATTTAATTTAGCCATTGATATTGCCTCGTCAAGCGCTGTAAGCTTTGTTTTTTGTTATGTTATTATTACTGTAGGCTACAACGTAGATAAACGTTCAAAGATGTTCACACCTTTTTCAAGGTTTTCCAAAATAGCCAATGTTAATAAATGTTTGACGCTATTACGGTAACTAATTTTGCTGGGGAACCCCTATGCACTCCCTCAAGGACCATTGATTGAAAACCACTGCTGTGTAGATCACTGCCGGTATGTGCGCTGGGAGCGCACCGTGTAAGTTTGAAAGTTGAAATGTTTGTGTGTCTGATACGCTATGTGATACAGTACTGTTTACACAGCACAGTACCGTATATGTTCTGTAGCTACTATTGCACTAAATGGTAATACGTTATGCAAATATGCAACTTGTTTGTTGAAATGTTAATAAATGGGAGCTTCCTCAAGCAGCCATCTCTTTCCCGACAATCCCCTCTGTGCACGAAACCTTGCATATTGTAATTAAATATTAAAACACCCGCGGCTTATAGTCCAGTGCGGCTTATCTATGTACACATCATTCAATTTAGCTGCTGCGGCTTATACTCAGGTGCGCCTTATAGTGCGGAAAATACGGTAGTCAATAATACCCCCCAAAAAGGACCAATTCGAGAGCACCCCCGTTTCCGGAAGCAATTATAGAAATGCGAGGGTGGGGGCCACAACAGCTGGGGGGTTGAGGGGTTGGACCCCTAGTACCGATTTGAGAGGGCTTCCGTTTCCGGTCAGGGGTTGCGAGGGTGTGGGTACCTGTGTGTGTGTGTGTGTGTGTGTGTGTGTGTGTGTGTGTGTGTGTGTGTGTGTGTGTGTGTGTATGTGTATGCGTGCGTGCGTGTGTGTGTGTGTGAAATGGGGATGTGGGGGGGAAGCGTATATAATAATAATAATAAATTTAATTTATAGTGCCCTTTTCATCCGAAGATCTCAAAGGGCTACAGGTTAAAAACAAAAATAAAAATAAAAAGGGGGTTTTAAAAACAGCTAAGAGTGCGAGCCAAAGGTTTTTTTAAAAAGAAATGTTTTAAGGACCTTTTTTAAAACAATCAGTGGATTGTGGTGCCCTCAAGGTATCAGGGAGGGCATTCCACAGGCGTGGGGCGGCAACACTGAAGGCCCTATCTCCTATGGTCCTCAGTTTGGTTCTGGGTATGTGGAGGAGGTTAGAGTGAGTGGAGCGGAGGGAGCGTGTTTTGCTATGTGGGTTGAGAAGTTCTTTGAGGTATGGGGGGGGCATGTCCATGGATAGATTGGTGAGTGAGGACGGAAACCTTATACTCAATCCGGGTGGAAACCGGAAGCCAGTGGAGTGAGTGGAGGATGGGGGTAATGTGCTCATGCTTACGCACGTCTCATCAGGATCCTAGCTGCAGAGTTTTGTACGTATTGAAGCCTCTGCAGGCTCTTGCTAGGGATCCCGATGAGTAGTGCGTTACAGTAGTCCAGTCTGGAGGAGATAAAGGCATGGACTAGTTTTCGGAGTCTGAGAGTGAGAGAATGGGGCGGAGTTGGAAATGTTGCGGAGGTGATAGAAGGAGGTCTTGCAGAGGTGGTTGATATGGGATTCAAAAGTGAGCTGGGGGTCCATTTTACACCAAGATTTGTTACTGTTGATGAGAGAGGGATATTTGAGCCAGAAAAGCTGATGCTGGTTATGGATGATGATTTGGTCTGGTGAGAGGTGCCGATCAGGATGGCTTCGGTTTTGGCGCTGTTGAGTTGGAGGAAATTGTGCTCCATCCATGCCTTTATCTCCTCCAGGCACGTGTGAGTTTGATGGGGATGACGGTGATGTTAAAGGTGGGGTGGCAGCTGTGGCATTGACATAGAGCTGTGTGTCGTCGGCATAGCAGTGGAATGAGAAACCGTGGGCGGCTGATGACCTGACCAAGGGGGATGAGGTAGAGGATAAAGAGGATGGGGCCAAGGACTGAACCCTGGGGGACACCGCAAGTGACTGTGTGTGGGTTCGATTGGGAGGGACCCAGGGAGATGCATTCTATCCGGTTTTTGAGGTATGACTGAAACCAACTGAGGGGAGTGCCAGTGAGTCCAGTGGTGAGGTGGAGGCGGTTTAGAAGAATGTCATGGTCGACTGTGTCAAAAGCAGCAGAGAGATCCAGAAGGATGAGGAGGGAGGGGGAGACAGCGTCGGATGACCTCAGGAGGTCGTTTGTAGCTCTTTCTGTGCTGTGGGCGGAGCCGAAACCGGACTGGAATTTTTCATAGAGGTTGTTTAGTTTGAGGTGGTTTTGAAGGTGGGTGGCAACTGCTTTCTCAAGTACTTTGGATATGAAGGGGAGATTGGAGATGGGCCTGTAGTGTGATAGGACTTCTGGGTCAAGGGTGTGTTTTTGAGCAGTGGTCTGATTATGGCTTTCTTTAAGACGGGGGGAACGTGACCAGTTTGGAGAGAGTGATTTATAACAGAGGCGATCAGGGGACTTAAGAC
The DNA here is from genome assembly GCF_026213295.1 of Gadus chalcogrammus. Taxonomy (NCBI): domain Eukaryota; kingdom Metazoa; phylum Chordata; class Actinopteri; order Gadiformes; family Gadidae; genus Gadus; species Gadus chalcogrammus. The sequence goes on from NC_079424.1 coordinate 21,396,823, forward strand.
TGTGACATGGGTTTTTAACAGGGAGGTTGGGAGAGGGTCCAGGGCACAGGTGGAGGGTTTCATCTTCCTGATGATGTTCTGCACTCTTCTGATGAAACCACAGGAAAGCAGTTTAGGGGTTGTGAAATGGCATATGTATATGGGGGAACGGTTTGGGTGGGAGGACCAGAAAGAGCAGAACGAATATGTGCAATCTTTGATTTGAAAAAAGTCCATGAAGTGATTGCACTGTTCTTCTGTGGTGCCAGTAAGTGGGGGGATTGTGGTTTGAGAAGATGGTTGACCGTAGGGAAGAGCCGTTTGGAGTTTCCTTGATTGTTTCTGATGGCGTCAGAGTAAAAAAGTGACCTTGCCTCTTTAAGGGACTTTGAATACTGTAGTTGGTGCTGCCCGGTAGATTTGATTGTGAACAGTGAGGCCAGATGTTTTGTATCGCCGCTCAAGGACTCGCCCTGCTGCCTTCATCTTCCGCAGCCCATCTGAAAACCAGGGAGCTGGGCGGGTGAAGGTGACTGCTCTGGTTTTAACAGGTGCATGGGTGAGCCAGGAGGCTACTCAGATGGGCTGTTGTAGTAGTCCACTGCTTCGTCGGCTGATGAGAAAAGTGTGGAGAGATGCTGAAAGTCTGCTGACAGGTGTTTCTTGGTTAATGTTTTTGAGATTTCTAAAACTGATATTTCGTCTAGGCTTGGAGAGGCTGGATGAGGATGGCAACTCCATAGAAATGATCTTGTGGTCAGAGACACCAAGGTCATACACCTGCAGGTTTGGTGAGAGGGGCAGAGTTTGTGATGACCAGGTCCAAGGTGTGCCCCCTGGTGTGTGTGGGGACATCAACAAGTTGCTTTAAATTAAAGCAGTCCAATAGCTGAAAGAAATTCAGCAGCAAAGCGGCAGGAGGGGGTATCGACGTGGATGTTCATATCACCTAAAATGATAACGTCGCAGAGGATGTGCAGAAAGTTGTGAGAAGATTTGACATCTCAGGGATGAAAGATGTGTTCGGTTTTGGTGGTCGGTAAATAAGGAGGAACAGCACAGAGGAAGGGGGCTTACATTTAAAAGCAAGGCATTCAAATGAAGAGAGTTCAGGCAGGGGCTGCAGAGATAACTCCAGATCACTGCGATGGATGACCGACAGGCCGCCACCACGACCTGTACTGCGGGCTTTCTGGAGGTAGCTATATCCTGAGGGACAGCTCTCATTTAAGGAGGAGAAAGTATCTGGTTGGTGCCAGGTCTCTGTGATGCACATAAAATCCAGACATTTATCCAGTATATGATCATGTATTAGGCAGGATTTGTTGCTGATTGATTGGGCATTAAAAAGTTCAATTTTGCTGCTGGATGAAGCAACACATCTTGGCAGTGGACGTAGCAGACTAGAGTCCACTCCACGTTTTCCATCCAATTCCCTGAGAGGTGTTGCCATGGAGATGCCCAAACTACTTATCCAGTAGGAGACAACGCTCTGATGACGTATGTGAGGTGCGACAAGGACGCGTGACTGACCAGTGAGCCGGGATGGCAGGACTTTTCGGTGGGTTGAGGAACTTTCTTCGGGAGCCTCTGTGGATATAGCGCCGACGGCGGAGAAGTCCAAGTTGTTTAATCACTGTAATGTCCGGTGGAGTGAAGACATTTTTGAGATTCATCAGCTGGTTGACGGAGTAACTCAACATAGTGGTGCCGGCGGCAACGGGGGGAAAAGGTAGTGGTAGTGTGCACAGGTAGTGTGCTAGCAGCAACAGGTAGGCAACCGCTAGATTTGAAAAGGTCTACTGGTCGGACGCGGATAGTGAAATAGTTTAAAAAGGTTAAAAAGATTAAAAAAAACTATTTAAAAACAAAACAAAACAATGTTGTTTTGGCTCGACTGGAGAAGCGGCGAAACAGAGAGCGCCAGCGTCCTCCCCAACCAGCCTACAACTCCCGATCACTAAGGCCCAATCCCGTTTCTTTGCTCACTGTCTCAACCCTCCATCTCAACCCTAACCCTCATTGCTCATGCTCATTGCTACCCTAACCGATCCCCTACCAAATGGGACAACCCTACCCTGTGACGTCATCATGGCCTCCCCGTGCCCCCTAGCAGATACCAGACCCCTGGTAATGTTACAAGAGACAGACTGGCTGCCATTGTCTCGGGCAACGAGCAAGACCCATTGTAAAGATGTTTAACCTGAAATGGTATTTATATTTTGTAATTGGCCCGGCCTGCCAGACTGGCCACACTCACACTGGCAGATTTGAGCACGGATAGGTGCTAAAACAGCCACGGCCACGGCCAGAAGGCCTAGTGTGAGTGCCCCCTTAGATAATAATCGGTTAAGAACAAGAACACTTTAGAAGAAACCCTTTATTTAAATAAGAAACACTGAACCACACATCTAAAAATACACACAAACACACACCTAAAAATACACACACACACACACACACACACACACACACACACACACACACACACACACACACACACACACTCTCAGTTTTTGAGAGAATGGTGGAGAATCACATCTTCTCCACCATTTCGCCAACTTTGCCTCGCTCTCCTCATGCCTCGCCTGCCCCCTGGCACTCTCCTCTTGGAAGAGGTGCCTGGGGTGGAGGAGCATGAGGGAGAGGTGGGGGGGGCTGGTGGCAGTGGACTCAACGAAGTCCTGAAAGAAAACGAATAAGAAGGAAATAGAAATTATATGCCAGAACTGGGTGATATGGCCATATGTTAGGTACAATATATAATAGCTATGTACACAATATAGTACTGCCAAAAAATACATTGATTAACCATGTAATATTACTAATATAATATAATATATTAGTATAATAATACTTATAGAATATTACTAATATAATATATATATGAGTAGGTATATATTACTTATAGATTATTAATAATGAATAACTAATAATATTACTAATATTACTTTCTATATTAGCTAAGAGTTTATTGTTTACTGTTTACTGTTTTTTGTTTACTTTTTATAGTTAGTTAGTTAAGAGTTTATTGTTTATCTTATCTTATATTATAATTATTGTTTACTGTTTATTTTACTTTTTATAGTTATCTTAGAGTGTATTGTTTATCTTATATTGTATATAATTTAATATTGTGTTGCGTTTCTTTCTGTAAGCTACTGGACAATCAATTTCCTTGAGGGAGTCATCCCAAAAGGATCAATAAAGCCTAATCTAATCTAATCTAATCTAATATAATCTAATCTAATATAATATATTAGTATAGTAAAGTTTATTTTTAACCTGGAGTCACTAGAACATGGAAGATCTGGATATCATACGACATGATATCCAGCCCCGGTCGTATGAGCCCGGTCTGCAGCCCCGTCTGCAGCCCGGTCTGCAGCCCGGTCGATGGCCGGGCTGCAGAGCCCCTGATCGGGCATGCATCCCGGCCGAGAACCGGGGTCGGGCGCCTGCGCAAGTCGGCCGGGGACTTTCGCGATCTTCCGCGAAAATCGGCCACAGACTTCCGAGAGTCCGCGGCCGAGTTTCGAAGCCCGCGGCCGGGCTGCAGAGTATAATTAATAAAATAATTACTAGTTAATTACAGAGAAAATACTTACATTTGTGTTTTTCCAATCCTGTCGCATCTTTTCGTCCTCCATCTTGTCTAGGATATTTCTTGATTTTCCGTTTCTCGCAAGGTATTGTGGGAGCAAGTCAGAACTGAAGCGCTTTGAGGGGGCCCATCGAAAATCTCAATTTTGAGGGGATGTTAGCCCTCCCCCCTACCCCTTAAACTACATTTAAACAGTATTGGGACGTGACTCCACGGCGCGTGAACGCGCAACAGCGAGGGCTAGGGTTGAGATTTCTATGTAGCAAAGAAATGGGAAAGGGCCTAAGATGTGATCAAAGCAATGGGTGAAAGTTGACCGTAGTCATGTGTGTGTGTGTGCATGTGTGTGTGTTTGGGTGTGTGTGTGTGTGGCTCAGTGTGTCTATAGGGAGCAGATGGCAAACTAAGGTGGGGTGCAGTGAGCGGTCATGTTGGGACATGCCTGTATGGGGTGTAAGTTGTAGTTGGGGGTCAAGCAGCGAAGCTGCGAGACAACCTATTGTTTTGGTACGTTTTCTTATTATTTTCCTGCCATGGGAGTCTATGGCAGCCCATAGAATGCCTTGGTGAAAAGTTGTGAAATTTGGCACACTAGTTCAGGACACTCCCATTAGCCCATGAAGCAAATGTGAGGTCGCTAGCTCATCAGCTATAGCGCCACCATCAGGTCAAAGTTGGACATGCTTTCATAACTTTCCACCCATTCGTCCAATATTCACAAACAAGGGATCATTGGAAGCCTTGGTCCAAGCCGAGTTCAAAGCACCCTATGACGTCATTTTGTGCTGATGTGTGTCCCGATAGGACTCACTATATTGATGCACCTAGCCGTTCCAGAATCACTCCAGAATCATGCTGTGACACCATGCTGTCAACAAGGTCACCATATATATATAGGTGTGCCTATATATATTCTTATGATAAAGTAAATTGCTTACTTTATAAATTTGTGTGTACCTCATATATCTTACGATAAAGTAAATTGCTTACTTTATAACTTCTTGTGTGCCTATATATATCTTACGATAAAGTAAATACAAGCAATGGTTGATTGTGACTGACGTGTATAGAGGGTGACAGGGCAGAGACGTAAAAGAGTTTTTTTGTTAATTCACAAGGCAAAAAGATACATCATTGTTTCGTATTAACCAAGAGAGAGACCTTGATCCCACTAAACGGGGGGGGATAAGTCTGAATTCGTATTAAAGTAACTGTTGTGAAGGGACTTAACAGAGTGACCTGGGTCGGACCGGGTTAAGACTGAGCCGAGCCGGTCCGAGCGCCTCCGTGTAACTGACGATTCACGGAAACAAGTGGGTCTCGACCTAGGTTGGTCCCGGGGAGCGTGCGTGCGACACCCAGACACACACACACACACAAAACACACCTCTGCGGAGCGGTGTGTGTGTCGTACGCAACAGTTCCTATAAATCACCGTGCGTGCGGTGCCAACACTCGACAGTGCCATGATGGATTTTCCGCCATCTTGGTTTATGTCAAAAACCTTCAAAATGCATCTCCTAACACAAATGTTCTCCAAACATCTCGAAACTCGGCACACATGATCTTCAGGCCATGCTTGATAAAAAACATCGAATCGATTTTTCAAATTCAAAACCGTTTGCCCGCTACAGCCAATCAAATTTGACCGCCAAGTCGCCAAACAGGAAGTTAGCCGATATCTCAGCAGCCCTTTGACATATCATAACCAACCTTGGTACATAGACCCATGACATCATCATGGGGACACCCAATTAATCTGGTGACCTTTGACCTCTAGGGGGTGCTGTTATTAATGTAGATGTGTTTTAACTCCTCTCTCTTCACATGAGTGTATTTCAAACTTATTTTCAATGTCTGGTGATACTATCAGATCTCCCCATATAGCTAGTAGGGGAGAGCCGGGTAGATTGAAACACTTTTCAGTTAAACGTCTTTTTCAAAGATGGTAATAATTTTAACATGTGATCAACAACTCACAGGTGTGTTCTCTTAGTTACAAGTGACATTTAATACATATGTTGGTTGATCAAGCTGTTTTTTAACTTTGAACGTAAGTTGACATTTGTTTCAAACGCCCCGCCTAGTCGGGACGTTTGAAACACACATGCGGAACGAATGAAACAGCATATTTTAAAAATAATCTTTTGCCCTTACTCTTGTTTTTATGCAACATACTAGACAACATACTAGTGTACCCTTCATTGCAAAAATTTCACATAATTCCGCATAATATAAATAGGTCAAAATATATTTCTGGCCCGTGCGTAATTGTCAAGATGCACATTTCGATTAAAACTCACCTTTCTTCTTTTGGACGACTAAATTTGCATTAAATGTACTTATTTCCCTGTCCTAAGTCATGTTTAAGGATACACAGTTGAACATCCTTTTATTTATTTTAAACAAAAACGACCAGGTCAACAGGATATCATGAGACCTGTTACAGCGGAAATTTATCCAAGCGCCGCACAGGGTTAATTTCTTTTCGACACGCACAGCCCGGTGCACAGAAGTATCCGGAGTCTCTGTGGACAGGTAAGTGGCTAAACTTATTTTATCTGATAAATATTGTGTAATAGTCTGCACATTGACATGAACATTATGTTGAAATCATATAATAAGCAGAACTTTGATTAAGCTTGCACTCTAGCTGATTGATGGTAATGGCAGGAAAAAATGATAAATCGGCATGCCATGTGTCATGACTAAGAGCAAGGGTGTAGAAGGCTAGCCTATAGCTTATACCCAGCGGTTTTTAAGTGTGCATGTCCTTTCTCCCTCTTCTCTTGGTAATCTTTCTAGGCCCGGCTTTAGGGTAAGACCGGACGATGTCCAGGCTGAATTCGAGGGCATCTTCCTCAGGCCAGACAGCTTCGTCAGGCCCGGCAGCTCGTCCAGGTACATCCATGCCTGCCAAAGGACACATTTAAAAAATACACTTTTAAATAAAAAAATGTTTATATCCTCACCCTCCTGATCCTTGTTAAATACCCTGATGTGAGAGTTGTAGCCTGGTGGTCTAGCAGCTTCTCTGCCATCCACTAACCTATGGACTTGTTTTATGAACTTTGACTTATGGGACTATTTACTTATGTATTATGAACTCTGTTGCTTCTGATGAACTGTTCCTACCTGAAGTGGCACCTGGAGAAGCGCTGACCTCGTCACCTGAAGCCTGGGGAGGAGGACGGTCTGTGGAATAGGATCCGGTGAAGTCCTTTTCCTCAAACACGGAGGGTTTAAAAGGCCAGATCCCTGGACTAGAGAACCCGGATGTGATGTTCTTCACTGTTGCAGCCTCTTATTGTGCTTCAGCAACGATGGAGGGCACATCATAAATCGAGATGTTGGGGGCTCCTCATCCACCTGTCCGTCGCACTGTTTACGTACCCCTTTAGGGGGCTGAAGACACTAATGTCCATTGGCTGCAACCTGCGGGTGCAGTGGGGAGGGAATGACAGCAGCACTATGCCGTTGGCTCTGCAGTAATCGATTGCTGCAATTGACAGGTGGGACGGGTGATTGTCCAGCAGGCGGAGCAGCTTCGACTCCTTGGACACGGGTTTGACTGGTGAAGTGGGCCAGGTACAGGAGGAAGTCTGGCTCCTTCCTCCAGCCAGTTGGGTTGGCGGTGCCAGCACAGCCAACGGGTCCACCCCTCAGGAAGTGGTCTTCGAACCGCTTACGGGGGAAGATAAAGAATGGCGGAACAAGGTCGCCCTGCGCATTGCATTCAAGGACCTCTCCGCTGAGGTCACTGACCCGACCTGCTTCTGCCCCATCTGGGCGACGACACGGTCTGGCACCTGGACAGTGGTGACCCCTGTAAATAGTTGTGTGAGCATATTTGTGTACATATAGTTATGTGTATATAGTTGTTTTTATATGTATATAGTTGTTAGCATCGTTTCTATTTAGATATCTAGTTACGTTTATATCGTTTTTTTCATATTTATATGGTTGTGAGCATAGTTTATTTTTATAAATGTAGTTATGTGTTTATAGTTGTGTTTTATATTAATATAGTTCATATTAAATACCGGTTTCATTAATGTTCCAAATATCCTTGGCCTGGAACTGGTGCCGGTCCAGCACCGTCTTTCAATTTTGGTAGAACAAGTTGACATTGTTTTGATTGAAGCTGGACAACCGTTGTTGGCTAGTGGCCTCTGGACGCCGAAGGGGGAGGCTGCTACTGCGCTCCATGAAGGAGGTGATCCAGTCCTTCCTCGACCAGGATGCAGGGAATGGGCAGCTGAAATGCACGGGGTCGTAAAAAGTTGATGTACATTTGTGTGTTTATGTTTATGTTATTTGTTCAAATTTATTAATTAAACTATGTGCATAGCATACATGTGTGCCTGTCCAAAAATGTATGTAGCCCTTTTCACAACACGGACCTCATTAGGGGTGAGCCCAAAATAAATGGCTTCACTGCCCTCCTCTGCCCTCCCCTTGAGGTAGCGTGACAACGCGACATGATGTTGTTCCATGCAGGAACTAGCCCACGGGAGGTGGTTCTCCTTCTGACGTGTGGCATTTTTCTCTCAGTAAACTGTTGATGCAAGTGATAAACACGTTTTGTTCATTCAAAATATGTTATTAATTCAAAGCAGTAGTTAATCATTGCAAAACATTTATTAATTCTGTAATTTATACAGGTATTGATCGTGCAATGTGCGCGCAATTACGCATGGTGATGTGCGGGACGATTGAAACAAGTGTTTCAATCATCCCGACAGCGACTACTGACGCTTAAATCTTTTTTACCTCTAAACTTCAGAACTCTGACACTGCACACTTTATCACAGGTTTAAGTACTAATTCATCTGTTGTATAGTCATATTATTATAGCATGAAACAAAAAATACAACTATTTATCACAAAAAAACTACCGCAGGAAGGATTTTACTTACAGCTCTCAAAAAGAGGTTTGCGGGATAACATTTGAACGGTGTCACGTCATTACACGAAATTTCCCGGGGTTGGTCAGTCTTGCTTGCTGAACGTAGTGACGAATTTTGACGTGAAAGCATTGCGTGGTTTTCGAGGAAATCGCTGTGTTTCAATTGTCCCGTGTTTCAATCGACCCGGCTCTCCCCTATATTATTTCTTGCAGAAATATCCGCGACAGCCAATCATATTCGACCGTGAAGCCGCCAAATAGGAAGTAAGCCAATTTCTCCGCAACCCTTTGACATATCATAACCAAACTTGGTACATAGACCCATAACATCATCATGGGGACACTCAATTAATATGGTGACCATTGACCTCTAGGGGGCGCTATAATTAATGAAGAGTGTGTGTTTTAACTCCTCTCTCTTCACATGAGTACATTTCAAACTTATTTTCAATGTCTGATGATACTGTCAGACCGCCCCATATAGCTTATAAATTATTTCTCATGGCAACATCAGAACTTGGCCGCCATGTTGTAAGTTGTCAAAATCAGTTGTACATTTCCACAGGCCACAAATTATGTGCAATCTTCATGAAACTTGGCATATATGAACCAAGTTGAACAAATGTGTCAAACAGCTTTCTGAAAGTCAAAACCGTTTGACCGTGACAGCAAATCAAACTTGACGGCAAAGCAGCCAAACAGGAAGTAAGCCAATTCTCAGCACTTCTTTAACATATCATAGCCAAACTTGGTACATAGACTCATGACATCATTCTGGGCACATCCAAACTATTTGGTGACCTTTGACCTCAGGGGCAAGTCAAACAGGAAGTGAGCTCACATCTCTGCAAGGCCTTCATGCATCCAAACCATACTTGGCTTATGACCCTATCCTGATGATGCCCAAATAATTTGGTGTGATTTGACTTTTAGGGCTGCGTTGTTAGCAGGAAGTCTATTCCAGCCCTTAGAAAGCAACTTCAATGTATTTTCATTGTGATACCCATTTGCCAATAACTTTCATTGTCAGTAAAATCTAATCATATGTATTTTTTCATGGTTATCATATGCTGTGTTATATAAAACTGATAACGTATCAATCATATTCAATCATCATGTAAATCTGACATACAGCATACAATCAGAACACTACTTCATTTATTTCAATGTTAGTTGCGCTGAACGGCGCTCATTAAAGGGTAGACACTGCACTCGTGTGGCGACAAGCGGTACTTAATGTATAATGCAACAATGACTATATTTACCATTCCGCCCACTTACAATATAAACTGCAATTCCCACTGGATTAGATGTTTCACGAACCACCTCAAGAACGGATGCTTGTTTAAAGACTCCGTGCGCAGCCCGCCTGCTCCAGTGAACCAAGAAAGCCCGCGCCCTGACGAACGGGGGATTTCACCCCCTCGGTTTTACACAGGAAACTAGAGATAAGACTGTGAAACTGCTGGGCGTGCCAAGCCTCGACTGAACCGGCTTGGCAGTGTAGAATGTCCTTATGCTGGAGATGTGGCAGTAGTGCGCACCTAAAAAAGCAGCCAACCACTCTTAAAACACTTCACACAACACAACACACACACACCACGGCGGGTGCTGACTGACTGCACACACACACACACACACAAACCATGGCGGGTGCTGATTAACTGCACGAACACACACGCACAATGCACATATACACACACCATGGCGGGTGCTGACTGACAGCGCACACACACAAACCTCCGTTTTTTGCCCACTCACCGTTAGAAGAGCTGTAGGCGAAGTAGCCTCTTCCGAGACTCCTTAAACAGCAAAGTCTCAGAGCTTGGCGTCTAAAATCTTTTGTGGACTTTTGTCAACAGCTCCTGCCTTTCTCTACGTGCAGTACCACACAAAAATACGTAATGTCGGGTCACCCTGGTTGTTGTATATAAGCCTAAAAAGGGGGGTTTAATTTAATATTGCATAGTTTCCAATAACTCCCGCTCAGCCCCTCACAGTTTATAGCTGGTTCAGACTACACGAATCTCAGATATTCCTTCACGATTTAATATGTCACACTATACGATCGCAGAGCCAGGAAATCGGGCCTTCTCTTGTCGGAAGACTGGCCACACTACAAGATTCACGTTTGCAAGATATTTTGAACAATATCATCTGGAACTGCGACACCGGCCCGTCAGCTGGCTTAGTCATATGCCTACCAAGCACTAGATGACTCTTAAAAGATGTACATATAAACAAGTGTATGCCCTAATCACGTTAATGTCATGCCTGATCACGTTGGGTAGAGGTGATGCTGCACCGTCTCCACAGAGACAATGCAGCGATATCATCATGAGCAGTTCTAACTGGAGAGGAAGTGAAATCCGCGAGCTGCTGATCATGTGAGAGAAGGTGATGCAGTCGTATTAAACAAAGATGTTGAAAGTTGGTGCGATCTACGAGAGAGACGCAGAGGGACTTCCCTTACGAGGCTTTACCAAAAAGTGGTCAGCAAAATAAAGAATATGTTGGCGTTTTAGCACTTGCAAATAGTTAATTGCGTTTATAGCCTCCACTCAGACGTGAACTCATTCTTGCATGCTGGTGTCTTCATTCATAAAAAAAATAAAAACATTCAGGAATATGCAAATTATTTTAAAGAGGTCTAGACTCCATGTGCAGCCCCGCCTTCTCCAGTGAACCAAGAAAGCCCGCGCCCTGACGAACGGGGGATTTTACCCCCTCGGTTTTACACAGGAAACTTGAGATAAGACAGTGAAATTGCTGGGCGTGCCAAGCCTCGACTGAACCGGCTTGGCAGTGTAGAATGTCCTTATGCTGGAGCTGTGGCAGTAGTGCGCACCTAAAAAAGCAGCCAACCACTCTTAAAACACTTCACGCAACACAACACACACACACCACGGCGGGTGCTGACTGACTGCACACACACACACACACACACACACACCATTGCGGGTGCTGATTGACTGCGCGAACACACACGCACATGCACATATACACACACCATGGCGGGTGCTGACTTACTGCGCACACACACAAACCTCCGTTCTTAGCCCACTCACCGTTAGAAGAGCTGTAGGCGAAGTAGCCTCTTCCGAGACTCCTTAAACAGCAAAGTCTCAGAGCTTGGCGTCTTAAATCTTTTGTGGACTTTTGTCAACAGCTCCTGCCTTTCTCTACGTGCAGTACCACACAAAAATACGTAATGTCGGGTCGCCCTGGTTGTTGTATATAAGCCTAAAAAGGGGGGTTTAATTGAATATTGCATAGTTTCCAATAACTCCCGCTCAGCCCCTCACAGTTTATAGCTGGTTCAGACTACACGAATCTCAGATATTCCTTCACGATTTAATATGTCACACTATACGATCGCAGAGCCAGGAAATCGGGCCTTCTCTCGTCGGAAGACTGGCCACACTACAAGATTCAAGTTTGCAAGATATTTTGAAAATCTAAGGTTTAGAACTAACTAGAGATGTCACAATCTCATTTTTTAGCTCCCGATCCGATTCCGATATTTTCATGTTGCTCCCGATCCGATCCCGATATTTTCCGATACTGGTTTTTCGATACCGATTTCCGATATCACTTTTTGTGTTGACAAACAACATTTAATTTCCTGTACATTAAGAAATAGACAGGCATCCAAGCTGTGCTCAATAGCTTTTATTCTCTCACGTTAACATAACATAACATAAGCATTACTTGTAAACATAACATAAAGTAAAAGGGTTTCCACCCTTTTTTCAAGTAAGCTTCTTATTTTTTACAATGTGGGTGTGTAATAATAGTGTAATAGAGCTTCTTATTTCCTCCATCTTAATCTACTGCACTGACTTCTTCAGTTCAGTGCAGGTTTTTTTTTATGAAAACCAACATCTGCACCATCTCGGCTGACAACCGGTTCCTTTTCTCATCAAGGACATTCAACACTGCACTAAACAGTCTCTCACTGTCCACCGATGTACAAGGTGCGCAAAGAAACTTTGTGGCTGTATCAGCCAGTGCGGGTCGCTGTGTAGCATGTGCCCGCCAGTATTGTAGAGGATTCTCTGACCTTGGGATGGTTTGTTCAGCCCGCATTGAGAAGGCCGTGGAATAATCCATAATAATGTAAGGTTTAGAAGTTAAATATTTGAAAGTTGTAGAATAAATTAATATCATTTATATTGGAGTTAATTTGCTAGAAATTTACTTACAATGTTTAGTCAGTTAATCATTTACATATTTATGTCACACAATTATTACTTACATGTTTACATGTTTACATATTTATTCTGTGTTTATTACATGTTTACAGGATATTCTGTTGAATCTGCCTCTCTGATTCCCTCACGTTTACCTCAGTCTTAATTCTAGCTTCTGATTGGTTAGTTCAGTCACGTGATGGGTCCGAACAAGGAAGTGTTTGAAAATAGTTTTGCGTTAACGCCGATAACGGCCCACCACTAATATATATATATATGTAAGGGATAATGTATAGAACGCCGATCATTATCGAGAAAATAAGCCCAGACAGGGCGAACAGGACACCGACGCGCAGCGGAGGTGTCTTGCTTCGCCATGAAGGGACAAAACTGTAAAACGGAACCAAAACATGACAGGTCTCTGTAACCCAAAACCCAAGCCATTCAGCCTCCTGGACCTACCCGGTACCCAACGGGCTACGAACGCAAAGCGATGTCGCCGGACGACCGACAGAGCCAAGTCTGCTGGAAATGCCACCTAAGAAGTCACACACACAGTGCCTTTGTACAGTGCCTGATTCAGCCCTGCAAGAGCCGCGAAATGCTCAGGGCTCGGTGTAAAGGATAGCGACGCGGGCCACCCATTGCTCCCCAAAGACGATGACACACGACCCGTTGCAAAAGCGTTTCACTACCCTGTCAACCATGCTCTTGTTCCCCATTACACACTCACCGCCGACTGCTGTAGAGTGCCTGTGTTGGTTAATGGCCAATGGACCAAATCCCTACTGGTTACAGGCTCAACTGCGTCGCTCCTGCACCCAGATCTCATGCCTGCCGGAACCAAAACATGAGCAACCGATGTTCAACTAACCACAGTTACCGGAGGGAAGTCTCCCATGCTAGGGAGGTGGTAGGCTCTGGGACCCTCAGTCTGGGTCGCTTAATTAAGGACTGTTGAGGACTGTTTACTGGGAATGGACTTTCTGTGTACGCCACGCATTTCACTAGACTTCGGAGTACGTACCGTAACGTTCGAAGACGGGACGTCCTTTCCCTTCCTGAATGATCCCCACACTTCTGAAATGGCCAACAAGGTTGGTGAGAACGGGGATGCGGAGGGGGACCCACTATGTCCTCCACAAGGGGAAGCCCCCTTTTCAGAAAGCCCTCTTCCACTGTCTGACAACCTCATACCCTCAGAACCAGACGCATGTGCCCAGTCACACCCCCATGCTGTCATACGGATTGCAAGTGTGGTCCCCATCTCTGGGCAAGAGTCGGCAGCCGGTAAAACAGTCGGGAAGGCCTCAACTCTTAGCAACAGGATAGGTTGTGGAACCTCCTGTATGAGTATCGACACAGTTTTGCCACTGGCCCCAATGACGTTGGCCAAACACATTTGGTCCAACATTTTATTAAAACAGGGGATGCCCAGCCAACCCGCCAGCGGCCTAGACGATTGCCCAAAGCCCCCCAAGCTGCTTCTGATCAGATGATACAAGAGATGAGGGATGCTGGCATTATTGAGCCATCAGAGAGTCTGTGGGTGTCACCAGTCATAATAGTTCCTAAGAAGGACGGAAGCTCAAAGTTTTGCATCGACTACCGACCGCTGAATGACCGAACTGTGAAGGACTCCTACCCACTGCCGCGGATAGACAAGTCCCTCGATTACGTGGCTGGTTAAGCATGGTTCTCCTCATTGGACATCCAGAGTGGGTACTGGCAGGGGGCCATGCGAGCTATGGCCAAAAAGGAAAAAGAAGAGGAGGACTCTGTGCAATCTAGCACTTTGTTGAATCAAGACCATGATCGTTTAGAACATGGGTCAGATAGTGGAGTAAGAGTAAGAGTTTAGGTTTTGATGAGTTGTCAGAAACTTTTCTTAGTACAGTCTTTGAGAAGGACAGTAGTAAGTCACCGCAAGACACTGAGAACGATTTGCAAGGGTCTGATTTATCTTCTTCGTCAAGAAAGCAGTTGATAGCTGAGCAAATCAGTGATCCTGAGATTGCTGAATTGAGAGAAAAATTTCTCCCAGATGACGAAATTCCAGTACCAGTTGGTTATTACCTTAAAGATGGGGTTTTGATGCGTAAGTATGTATGTGCCATACATACTTACTATGGCACATAGCTTACCTCTAGGTGGTCATCTTGGTGTTAACAAGACTGTTAACAAGATAATGAAGCCATTCTTCTGGCCAGGCTAGCGCAAAGATGTTGCAACCTTCTGTCGCACATGCCACACTTGTCAAGTGGTGGATAAACACCAGTTAGACCCTCCTGTGGCACCATTGAAACCTATCCCGGCCTTGGGTGAACCTTTCTCCAGGGTTATTGTGGATTGTGTAGGACCTTTACCTAGAACGAGAACTGGAAATGAGTACATGCAGACTATCATGTGTGCTTCACCGAGGTTCCCTGAAGCAAAAGCAGTTACTATTTCTAGGGCCTTGATTAAGTTTTTCACTTCGTTTGGTCTGCCTAAGCAGATCCAATCCGATCAGGGTAGTAATTTCACCTCCGGATTGTTTCAGGGGGTTGTTTATCAGCCAGGAATTAGACAGATCACTTCAAGTGCCTATCATCCTGGGAGTCAAGGGTTGTTGGAAAGATTCCACGCCACTCTCAAAACCATGATTCGGAAGTACTTCTACGAGAATGAGAAGGACTGGGATGAAGGAGTTCTTCTGTTGTTGTTTGCGGCTAGGGAGTCAATTCAAGAGTCTCTGGGCTTCAGCCCTTTTGAGCGGGTAATTGGACACCAGGTAAGAGGACCGTTGGCCCTGCTGAGTGAGCAGTGGACCAACAAAGAGACTCATGTAAATCTGTTGGATTATGTCCTGCATTTCAAAGAGAGACTTCATAGAGCCTGTGCACTAGCCAAGGATAATCTTGTGGCAACTCAAGAGAAGATGAAATTCCTGGTAAATTGTCAAATTTTGAGATTTTGCAGAACCTTGATGTGAAAATGTCACATTTAGAGCCTTGGCAACAAGCTCAAATTAGGAACTTGGTGCTTACATATGAAGATTTGTTTCCTGATGTTCCAAAGAGAACCCATGTAGCAGTCCATGATGTTGACATAAGTTACGCTCAACCAATCAAACAACATCCATATAGGATGAATCCTGAGAAATGTAAGTTAGCTGAAGAGGAAGTGGTTTACATGTTAAAGCACAGCATCATTCAGCCATCGCACTCCAATTGAAGCTCGCCATGTGTGCTTGTACCAAAGCCTGATGGCAGTACAAGATTTTGTACTGACTATAGAAAAGTTAATGCTGTTAGCAAGACTGATTATTTTCCAATCACAAGGGTTGATGATTGTGTTGACAAAGTAGGGCAGTCAAAGTTTCTCACTAAGATTGAACTGTTAAAAGGTTGTTGGTGTGTTCCATTAACTGAACGTGGTAGAGAAATCAGCTTTCGTCAGCTTTCGAATACAATATTCTCCCATTTGGAATGAAGAATTCGCCAGCCACATTCCAAAGAATGATTCATTCTGTGATCAAAGATTGGCTCAACACCAGTGCCTACATTGATGATTTACTGACTGGGAATGAGACTTGGGAGAATCATCTGGAGGATGTAGGAAGACTGTTTGAGAACCTGTCAGAGGCCAACTTAACAGTTAATTTGTCCTTGAGCGTATTTGGATGTGCGCATGTAACTTATCTTGGACACGTTATTGGCCAAGGTCAGGTGGTGCCTGTTGATGCTGAAGTTCAGACAATTATGGCTTTTGCTGTTCCCACTGGTAAGAAAGCCCTGAGGCGATTCTTGGGAATGGTGGGGTATTACCGCAAGTTCTGTAAGAACTTTGCTGACGTCGCCTTACCATTAACAAACTTGCTCAAGAAGAGAGAGAATTTTGTCTGGAACGAATCCTGCCAAAAGGCATTTGACAAGCATTTGTCAAGTCCATGTTATGTAATTATCCTGTACTCTAGTCTCCTGATATTAGTAAACCATTTTCAGTGGCCGTAGATGTAAGTGATGATACCGCTGGTTCTGTGTTGTTGCAACATGATGAGAGTGACAATGTTGAGCATCCTGTTGCATACTTTTCCAAGAAGTTCAACCGGCATCAGATAAACTATTGAACAATTGAGAAAGAGCTATTAGCTTTGATTCTAGCACTACTACATTTTGATGTTTATTTATGTACAGGTCAGAAACCCCACATTGTATGCATGGATCATAATCCCTTAGTGTTTTTGAGTAAGATGAGGAACAAAAACAGAAGATTGTTAAACGTGAGTTTAATTTTCAAGAGTATGACATGGTAATTAAGCATATCAAGGGTAAAGATATTGTTATTGCTGATTGTCTATCTCGATGTTAAGATGTTGAAATTATAGATAGACCTGTCTGAATTTTTTTATCTATGGGATCAACATTTTCCCTTTAAGGGGGAAGGAGTAATGAACCTACATTTATATTTTATTTCTAGATTTGTTTTGTTTTATTTTGACATGATTCTGTATTTTATTTCTGGTCATAAGGTCATCTAATTTATTTTTGTCAAACATCAGATCAACATGCGTGGTTAGGGTTAGTGATTGGTGATTGGCCCATTCCTGATTACATGCGATATATAGCACGGAGAATTCCGGAAGGGACGGGCTTGACTCTATCCGCGCCCGTGGACGCCTTATCGGTTGTACACTCTGCTTGACTCTATCTACGCCCGCCTTATCGTTTGGACGCGCCTTATCGTTGGATCGTTTGGACGCTCTTCACTCTCTCCACACTCGTGGATGCCTTAACGTTTGGACGCGCCTTATTGTTGGATCGTTTGGACGCTCTTCACTCTCTCCACTCTCGTGGATGCCCTATCGTTTGGACGCTCTCTGAGGCTCCGTCGCGTTGGACATTATTGGACTTCATAAGCACATTCTTCTGAAAGTGAACCTTTATGTTTAGGAAAGAGGGAAAAAGTAGTGTAATATTGTGAACTATGAATACCTTGATGCTGAAGTTTTTCAGATAAATATTTGAAACTCATCCATGACTCTCTGCCTGCCATTGCTGCCGTTTTAACACGTAACACATCAAAGTCGCTAAAGAAAGCGGCGCTAAGTTGATTAAGCCCGGTTAGAACTAATGCCAACTTCCACTTGAGGCTAAAGCCGTTCCATCAACCCAGTTCAGCCGCACCTTGCTCAGGTTAGTTCAAGCCAGGCTTACGTGTGCTCACCAGCCCCGAACCGTGAATGTCCAATCATGGATCAAATGTCCGAAAAGGACCGAGCGCAATCTTTTCCAGCGGCGAACAGAAGCTGCTTGTAGAGGTCTATGAGGAATACAAGCATATCATAACTCAAAAAGGGAACACCGTTGCCATTAATAAAAACAGGGAGGCCGCCTGGCAATAAAATCGCAGATCTTTTGAATGAATAAGTAGTATTAAGCGTAACATATTTAAATGTAATATTGACCACTGAATCGTAATCAGGGAGATAGTCTCGAGGTAACGTGTCGTTCTTGCACCTGGTCGCCCTGGGTTCAATCCCCTCCTATTTAGTGATTTAGGAAGGATTGCTGGAGAAATCAGAAAACGTTGCATGCTATTTATTTTCCAAGTATTTTTCATGGCTGCCTGCCGAGAAACTCACCTGAATGGAATTTATGTGACTGCAATTTCCCATGCAGCAGTGTCTTTGTCATTGTGACAAAGGCTTATCAATAACATTAATATTAACATTAACTTTATCATGGGTTTTTGCAAGTTATATTTGGGTTCTAGGAATATTGTTAGACATATTTAATATATAAAAAGTAAATTCTTAGGCGTAATTTCTCTGATATAAAAGGAAATTACAAATATAAGCCAACGGCAAGAATTTAATGACGTGCCCAGGACGTGGACTCGGGTCGCCCGTACAACAGGGCAGATGCTAGACTACTTTCCCAGATGCTGGTTCCCAATTTCGATAGAATGAATACATTTGTCAAAAAATGTGTTTAAAATCCACGATAATAATAGATAGCAATTCTTTAATTATTTTATTATATAATTATTTATATATTTATATAATTATATGTACATTTATGACAAAATCATGAGGACTAGGCTTGGTGGAACCTTCTGATGGTACACTTGTTTCTGACAGATAGGACTTCTCTGAAACAACGCTCAAGTAAGCCCGACAGTTAGCTGGACTTCCTGCCTCTGCGATTAAACCTTTGCAGCGCATCCAGAATGCGGCAGCGCGTCTCTTGTTCAACCAACCGAAGTTCTCCCATGTGACCCCCCTCTTCCGGGACCTCCACTGGCTCGTAGCTCGCATCAAATTTAAGACGATGGTACTGGCATACAAGGCAGTCGATGGAACTGCCCCTGCCTACCTCCAAGCATTGCTAAAGCCACACACCCCAGCTCGATCCCTCCGCTCAACTACCTCAGCTGGACGTCTGGAACCGCCATCGCTAAGAGCTAGCAAAGGCCGTTCAGCAAAGTCACACCTTTTCTCGGTTTTGGGACCTCAGTGGTGGAACGAGCTCCCTGCCGCTCTCAGGACCGCAGAGTGGCTCACTATCTTCCGAAAAAGACTCAAGACTCACCTGTTCAGAGTCCACCTCGACACTGCATAGCCACCCTCCCCCTTCTGGCCACCATTGTACACTGTATTGTATTGTATTGTATTATAGTACTTAACTGTGTAGCAACTGCAGTAGCTGCTATCATGGCTGTAACACGGGGAATTGATTAGCCTAGCGATTGTGGTACTTGCACTTGGTTCTATGAACATCCTTTCTGTACCGACAGCGATATATTGATGCACTTCTTATGACAAATGTACTTATTGTAAGTCGCTTTGGATAAAAGCGTCTGCTAAATGCCCTAAATGTAAATATAATGTAAATGAGAAGGAGGAGCGTTGTCCAGGTCCGGATCTATCTGAACAAAACTAGATGCAGATGGGTTATCCTTCTCCCAACCCCTTTCCTTATTTTGTCTTGCCTTACGTTCTCATTTATCTCTTCTCCTTCCATCTTCCAATCCCTCTCATACGTTCGTCAATTCACCTTCTTGCCATTTTGGCCATAAAACATGATCAAAAAATCTGCATTTTCAATATTAGGCAACACACTTCTGTTGTCCCTGTCACGTTGTCAGTCAGGGGTCAGTCGGGGTTAGTCGGGGTCAGTCGGGGTCATGTCATGGCTGTGTGATATGGTTGACAAATAAACTGGTTGTGATAGATTGTAAAAATCGAGTATCTACTGTCTACAATAGCCCGTTGTTCAAAATAACCATATATAATAACCACATATAATATTAAAATGAGCTGATCAGGTCGCATAAGGCTGGTGAGAACCATACAACAATCATTTGGATGTGGTGCTTGTGTGCGTTGTGACGCTGAGCCTATCATTTCGCGTGTTTGTTGTGTTTGTGTTATGGTGCTCATACCTCCTCCTTGGACCTGGCCTGCTCCTGCCTCCCGTCAATGCGAATGCCCCCTTCCACCTCTGCCTCTTGGATGATTCACAGTCACTTCACGGGAAGGTGTGGATTCCCAGTCGTCTTCATCGTTTTCCTCATTTCTAATGGGACAATCTTTTAACCAATGATCCTTGGAGCCACAATAAAAACAGTCCCGGTTGAATAATCCACGGGACGTTCTCCCTTCTGAACGGTCGGTTCTATGGTCTTTGTCACGATGGGTGGGCCTACGATCCTTCAAGTCCTTCAGTTGGGCGAGGTGAAGTTTCTGTGTCACCTCTTTGTATTTCTTCTGCCCGAGCATTTCTTTATTCATGAAGAGGTCTTCTGCGTGGGTGGCGTGACTTATAATCAAATCAAGTCTGGCGGTACGCCACCCAATGCAGTGTGTCTGTATGAATTCAGATATGTTCTTGGCCAACGCGTCCAGTAAGGCCGCGGTGAGGCTTTCTTCGTACGGAGTCTGAACTACTGGTGGAATGTCGGTTGGTGCCGGCATTCCACCATGGATTTTGAACACCTGTTCGACACGGTCCACCAGGTCAGCCAACGTTTCGCCTGGTTGTTGTTGGACCTTGCGGAGAGCGGTCCAGTCTCTAACCATGGGGAACGCCCTCCTGGCCCGATCGCACAGTCCCTCCACCAGCCGGCGGTATACGGACCCTGGATCCCAACTGAACATTAAATCAGCTTCGTCCCTTCCGGGCATGTCGCCTTGAATACGACCCCACCTTAGGGTCAGTATGTACCTACAGAGTTGGCGAACTTCGCTGATGGAAGCCTTGTGTTGTTGGACCAACTCAAGAAGGGATGTGGCGAAGGCAGCCCCTCCCACTGCAGATGGGTCTGGGAGCCATTCCGCTATGTCCAAATGTCACTGGGTCTCCATGCACGGAAAACGTATGCTGGACTGCCATCCTGGGGGTTCAGTACTTCGATCATGGGGAATTGCCCATCCCTCATGTCCCCATGTTGAGGAGTTGGGGAGAACACCACACTGTAAAAAATCAAAAGTTGAGAAAACTCAAAATTGCAAGGCAACTTACTGCAATCAATTTTTGAGTTTTGAGCCCAACAAAATGTCATTTTTCTTCTTTAGACAAACTTGAAAGTTAGTTATACCAACTAAGATTTTATATTTTACAAAACTCAAAAAAGTAAGTCATGGTTGTTAACTTAATATTTCAAATTAAGGTTAATATTATAAAAAAAAAAAAAACATTTCAAAGAATGCAAAACTAGTTTTAAGTTCACTTTATTAAAATTAATAATTGGAAACTTCCATTTTACATTTCTGAATGCCAGACAGCATTAGAGCAAGCAACATGTAGCTAGTTCAGCAGCAGAGAATCGCTGTCTAAATGCAGCAAACCAAAGTGCAGAACAAGTTCGACATTATGGTCAAACTTGTTCTGCACGATACGGGAGCCCAGGTTAAACGGTGACGCAACTCTCGTGCCTCATACACCGCACGATCCCGAGAGCTGCCTTTATCTAACACACACCCACAACACACAGCGCACCGCACACCCAACCAACGGACATGCAAGTCTCGCTAACGGTGGCGGCAACACTACACACAATAAACAACACACAAACAATAAAGACCCCAAACCCGTAAACCCCACAACACAGAAACAAATTGACAAAAGGCAATAAACCCCTTTTTCCCAACCGGCATCACGAATACCCAGACTCCCCGGGGGGTAGGAGTCGCCACAATATTTAGTGGCGAAATTCGCATGTGCATCGTAGTTGGCCCAGCCTCAGACAGTCTGACTTAAACCTGTGTGTCTTGCTAACAAAGATACTACACTGAGCCCAACTCTTGACCCAAAACTCAACATTGTTGGTTGGACTAAATTGCATTGCACAGTTGACATGAATACTTAGGGCCCTATTTTAACGGTCTGAAACGCAAGTGGGAAGCGCAAAGCGCAAGTAGCTTTGTGGGCGGTTCTACGGCGCTATCGCTATTTTACAGGCGGATAAATTACGCTTGCGCCGTGGCGCAAGTGTCAAAAGGGTTGGTCTGAAGCAGCCTAATTACCCGTAGGTGTGGTTTGGGCGTAACGTGCAACAAACCAATGAGAGTGCCAGCTCCCATCCCCTTTAAGAGCCATGAGCGCATTTGAATCGGACGAGTTGATATTTTGACAGCGCGTCTGCAGTCTCCGATGAGACAGATGCACATGAATTTCAAACTGCAAATGGCTTAGTTTATTGCCAAATAATATGGCCTAATTCACACATGGAATAAGGGGGTTTCTTCCACAACTTCAGAAATACAGAGTCCTCAAATAAATTTCGGCAAAGAAAACGTATTATAGGCTATAACATATGATATGCGGTAACTGTGGTTCTATTTAATGATATACGCAATACATTATAAACATTGTTTCTTATCAGTATTGTATGCTATCCTAATATGCATGTGTCCCCGCGGTAATAGACATTGCCATTGATTGTATTATGCGTTACGTGTTTAGTTTGCCCAAGTGAAGGAGTTCAAGTACCTCGGGGTCTTGTTCGCGAGTGAGGGAACTATGGAGCGTGAGATTGGCCGAAGAATCGGAGCAGCGGGGGCGGTATTGCGTTCGCTTTACCGCACCGTTGTTACGAAAAGAGAGCTGAGCCGCAAGGCAAAGCTCTCGATCTACCGGTCGATCTTCGTTCCTATCCTCACCTATGGTCATGAGGGTTGGGTGATGACTGAAAGGACGAGATCGCGGGAACAAGCGGCCGAGATGATTTTTCTCAGAAGGGTGGCTGGCGTCTCCCTTAGGGATAGGGTGAGAAGCTCAGCCATCCGTGAGGAACTCGGATCAGAGCCGCTGCTCCTTTACTTAGAAAGGAGTCAGCTGAGGTGGTTCGGGCATCTGGTAACAATGCCCACTGGGCGCCTTCCTTGGGAGGTGTTTCAGGCACGTCCAGTGGGGAGGAGACCTCGGGGAAGACCCAGGACTAGGTGGAGAGATTATATCTCAACACTGGCCTGGGAACGCCTCGGGATCCCCCCGTCAGAGCTGGTCAATGTGGCCCGGGAAAGGGAAGTCTGGGGCCCCCTGCTTGAGCTGCTCCCCCCGCGACCCGACCCCGGATAAGCGAACGAAGATGAGATGATGATGAGAGTGTTTAGTTTGCGTGTGTTTAAACAGAGCACACACGTGCGCCCGCATTCATTCATTCTTTTTAACACTCACTCGCGGTAAAACAATGTTTTTCACGATCAAATAGGCCTACTCATCAATCCTAAAAGTTATAATAATAATAATTCATTATATTTATATAGCGCTTTTCAATGACCCAAAGACGCTTACAGAACGGGGGGACCTAACTCACCACCACCAGTGTGTAGCACCCACTTGGGTGATGCACGGCAGCCAATCTGCGCCAGAACGCTCACCACACACCAGCTTGAGGTGGAGAGTGAGGGAATGGGCATGTAGGCCTACACAATGTCTGTGTCAAGAAAATATGTGTTTGATGTACGGTGTTTGCAGATGCATTGATTTAAAAGTACAACTTATTACCGCTGCATCAGCTGTTCTTTCCCAAATAATTTACCAAGAATGTGCGGCTAGGTAGATGAGAGAAGCAAAGTGTATGCGCGAGGTGCACAAGCAATCCGTATGTGTGTAGCATGTGTAGTAAATATAATAGTGTAGTAAATATTTAAAACAAAATAAATTCCTTGCAAGTGTTCCTTAGATTCTTCGGTTCGGCCAGTTCAGCATGCGTTAGTCAAAAGGGGAAATGTAAAGTCAGAAGTCAAAAGTCAAGGGTCATGTGTTGCGCTTCAGAGCGCTTTCACCTGAGATACTCAAGTGATGCAGGTAAATTAAGGATATGCTCCTCCTGGGCACAGGTGATCTCGGTCCACTCCTTTGGATAAGGAGCTATCTTCTTCCCTAGCTCGCCACCCCTTCGTCAAGGGGAATTCAATCCCGATCTCAAAGTGTTTCCAAGGACTCCAAAAAACCTAGCCTATATAAGAACAGGCTATTATACATGGGTCTTAGAATAACACTCTTTATGGCCATAATGGATATCATGAAAAACATACTGTTGAAACACAATAGCATTGCAGTAATGCAGAATTCTATTTTTAACTATATCATGAATTACAAATCATTTCAACTCTTTTAACCATGAAATATGATTAAATACGCCTTAGTTAACATGCAACATAAAAAACATCTTACAGGCTTCACCTCAACATATTAAATTCAAGGCTATAATAATAAATCTAGAACAGTCTTTTTAAACATTCTACATACCATTAGCACAAGTAGTGCATAACAGAGCATACATGCTCGAGTTGTAAACATTAAACACCACAAAAGTTAAGTACAAACTAATTGAGCAGCAAAGTAAAATGGCTTAGCTTCCTATTTTCTATCAGCTTATCGGTGAAATAATGTGCTGCTTTTACTGTAGCTCAGAACTACGGTGGCGCTGAGCATTCACCAAACAAAAAAAAGTTTCACAGCTAATGTAGCCGTTAGCACACTCAGGATCTCGTAATTACGAGATAAGATATCATATATTTACGACATAAGGATCTCGTTTACGAGAAAAGGATCACGCCTCTCATTCATCAATAACGTTGATGGCTATCTGCAGGCCGGCAAAGATGACGCTATCTGACGCTATCGTATTTAATCTCCTGCTCGGGTTGAGGCATTGGAAAATATTGATGTTCCTTAAAAGTGAGGAGGGCATTAATATAAGTATGTCAACATTGCGCAGACATCTGAAGTCATTGGCCGGCAAAGGTGACGCTATCCGACGCTATCGTATTTTATTTCCTGCTCGGGTTGAGGCATTGGGAAATATTTATCATTCCTCTGTCATATTTGTAATTAAATTCAAGTACACTTTCTGACTATATTTAGTACTTTTAAAGTGTGCAATTATGTAAATAAAAATGCATTTATTATGTATTTATAGTAAATTTGTGTCACAATTTAAGCATCAAAGGCATGTACTTTAAGTATAATGTTATAATACTATAATGTAGAGTGGAAGTGTATATGAAGTGTATTTTATCACTACTTATACTACAGAATAAGTGTATTTTGAACAAACTATTATCATACCTCTATAATATTTCAAATTAAATTCAAATACACTTTCTGACTATATTTAGTACTTATTAAGTGTGCCATTATGTTAATACAAGTATTTAATATTGATTTATAGTACATTTGTATCACAATTTAAGCATCAAAGTCATGTACTAAAGTATAGTTATTATACTATAATGTAAAGTGGAAGCGTATATTAAGGGTATTTTAAGTACAATACTGTTATACTGCTAAGTACTTTATAAATACTACAGAAATATACTTACATCCTCATCCTCATCGTCATCCGCTTATCCGGGGTCGGGTCGCGGGGGGAGCAGCTCAAGCAGGGGGCCCCAGACTTCCCTTTCCCGGGCCACATTGACCAGCTCTGACGGGGGGATCCCGAGGCGTTAAAAATATTACATATTAAATTATATAAATATTTTACATTAAAATGTAAAAAGGAAATTAGACTAAAAATGAAATAAATACAAATGCAGCATGTTTTCCTCATTGGGATCTGGGGACTAGAAAAATGGGGACTAGAAACTAACCTCTGTCTTATGTACATTTACTGTACTGTTGGAGGTCACGCCCCTTTTCCGGCCTTTTCGAGATAGCTAGGGATACTAAAATGTTTACACACATTTCCCGGGCCCCCGAGAACGACATATCCGAGATTTGGAGTTCTAGCCCTTAGAGAAAAAAAGTTTTCCCAAATGGACTGTCATTTAGACAAAGCCCCTCAGATGTGTTGCCTGCAAGACCTAATGGTTCAGAATGTGGGGGAAAAACTTTTTTTGAGATAGGAAGGTCCTACCGCCCTGAAATTTGAATACCTTATTCTAGGGCCTAACTGGGACCCCCGCACCGAAACTTGGCCTGGTCGGACCCCGAGGGGAGGAAGGGGGGGCCTGGACTTTCATAATCTTCGCTTGGTGAATGTGAAGGATGTTTGGTCGGATGTTATGACAAAGAATCATAATGTGAATGGGAATATTCTATAAATGTCTTGATATCATCTTTCGTCTCAACACTTCTGCTGCAGCCGCTTAAAGTCTCACTCCGAGAACCTTAAAATATGAATCAATCCATTAGAAGTATAATATCTTCCCGGTGGCGTTACGGGGCAAACAAGGTGTCCTTTGACATCTACGTTTTGAGGCGATTGCAACAGTGCCACACATGATCATATTTGAATATGTTTTGGGGTAGTAATTAGATGTCGATTTGGGAGGCCTTTATCAATAAGGACCAGCTATAGATTTGCTTCCCGATGGAGTTTTTTGACAAATTACATGTTATTTAGCATCTACACGTTAAGCTGAGTCCAATGAGGTGTACAACCCTAACCATAGGTGTACCATGTAAAATACATGTTACCATTTGCTAGAGTGTCATGCTTGGTGTCATTGGACTCAGCTCAACGTGTAGATGATAAATAACATGTCATTTGTCACACATTTCTATCGGGAAGCAAATCAATAGCTGCTCATTATTGATTAAGGCCTCCAATTTCGACAGCTAATTACTACCATTAAACATATTCGAATATGCTCATGTGCGGCACCACGCCGCTTATGAGACAACAAAAGTTAATGTGTATTTCTCTCATAACTTTTTTGTCATTATTAAAGAGAGGCCTGATTCTCAGATATGCAGGTTGGATGGCTACGGTGTAGGTCTGGGAAGAACTTCAGGCCAAAATCTTGCAAGCGAGCCGCTGGGTGAGGTGCAACGAGATGGAGCACTTGCTGAGACATTTTCTGTATGGCTGGAGCCACAGGTTGAAGCGTATATGCGTCCTTTGAGACCCCCTATGATATATAAGAGACCCCAAGGTACAGCTTACTTAAATGTTGTCGACCCAGTCACCTATTGCATCACTTCCTTTAGGGCTTCGGCCTCCTAATTGATCATTGTAGTATCATTTAATGCCATCTTTCATATATATGATACCTCCACCACTGGGACGTGGCAACAATTCTCCAAATCCATATGGGGAGGGGGGGGATGCTTGTGGACAGTAGGGTTGTACACTAGACATAAATAGGAAGCAAACTCAGGAGAAGGAATGACCTCATAAATATTTATTTAATAAATTCTTTCAAATAACCCTGCCTCGTTAAATCAATGAGCTTGGTGTTTTGCTTTCAAAAATAGGTTAGAGAAGAAGTCTAAACTGCAGAAAATAAAAACATCCAAGCTGCCTTTTAAGGATACCTTGGAATATCTGTCTATTTTCTAACCATCGGACCCTAGTTTATGACAAATACAACACAATTGACGGCAGCTCCTTTGCCGCGTGGTTTTTAGTGTATATATGTGTGTATATATAGTGGTGGGAAATATCGGCCCGACCCGGCCCGCGTCGGGCTCGGGCTCGGGCAGAGAATCTAAACACTGACTGGAACTACTTAGCAGTTGTCTGTAGGGCTATATCAGGAGTTAATGCACGCACTGCAGCCAATCAGAATACGAGTTTTCCCCCAGACCGTGGTCTAAACAATATTATTCACGAGTTATAATCAACCCCTACACATCAATATTAATGATAACCCATTAAATACGGTATGATTTCTAGATGGCAACTTCCGCTTGCGACACTGGACTTGCGAGGCATCGACGCGGACGTTCAGATGAAGGAGCTACCCTTTTTTCCTTCGCGGTTTGCCTACAGAGCAGCGCACCTGCATTTAATATATCCGTGTATTGTCACAATTTCTCAGTATCAAAGGTGAAAGCAGAAACGGGTGGCCAAAAGCTGTGGTATTGTTAGTTATCACAGACAATTTTAAGTAGAAACGGGTGGCCAAAAGCTGTCATTTGTTAGTTATCACAGACAATTTTCAACAATGAATGATCTCTACGGATCTCCATAAGGGACATTAGGGAGAACGCTCCCGGACAGAACCTTAGTTTGGAAGTCGTGCTTAGTGACACGACAAATAGCCTACTTCCAATTGAAATACAAAATTTAGAAAATAGGCCTACGTTTCCCTGATCACGTTTCAATAGATTAAATAACGTGACAGTGTCACGTATTTTCGTGAGACCAGGTTCGAGCGTGTGCATGGGTTGAATTGCGTGTGTCTCACGCCGAATGCATGAGACATTAGAGCCCTGTACTTACGTGACACAAACCTGCACCGCAAACGTTCTCTCCCGCTTGAGATGACGACTTTCTTTATAGGTTCATGGGTCTGATGCGCCGATTTCCCATGCTGATATCCCCGGAGATTCTCGGGCATCTTCGACAATTTGGCTATACTAGATTGTCTCATTACACGCTAAATAATGTAATTATAGCCTAATTATATATATAGCCTATATATATATATAGGCAATATATATAATTAGGCAATATATATATATATATATAGCATTTGTGGTTTTGGCATAAACATAACTAGGGTGCACTGTACTATCTGCGCACACCCTTTCTGAAGCCTCTCTCTCGCTCTCTCTCTCTCTCTGTCCCTCCCTCTCCCTTTCTCTCTCTCTCCTACCGTTTTGTGGAGCACGTTAATTGTCTGAGAACACTCCCATTCAGAATGCATTGGTATACATTTCGTTCTGTGTAGCACGCAAAAAGTCGGACTATCGTGCTCTGGAACACGCTTTAATAGATTAACGTTGGTGCGCATGAGCACGCAATCGCGTAATACCGGGTTGGGCATGTACCATCCCTCCTAGTTCTGCCCTAGCCTAAGTAGCATCCCTCCTGAGGTCTTGCCTGGCCTAGCATGTAGCATCCCTCCTGAGTTATGGTCCAGCCTATCATGTTGCTTCCCCCTGAGGTCTGTCTCAGCTTAACATGTAGCATCCCTCCTGAGGTCCGGTTCAGCCTAGCGTGTAGCATCCCTGAGATCTAGTTTAGCCTAGCATGTTTAACAGAAGCTCAGTGAACACTCTGCATGCACATAGCAGATCACCTGGTTATCATTGGGCAGGTACATACATTTAGTGCCATGTCACAGACTAACAAGAAGTATAATACTATCAACATTAATATTGATACTAACATAATTAATACATCAGTTCAATTGACCAACTACATCTGTACAAAACAGTTGAAATCTTATGCCGCTCCCGGCTTATTTCTTGATAATGGGCCTCCCTTCACTGATTTGCTCAGGCCATCCATCTGGTTAATCACCATATGGCATCACCATAGCAGCCCCACAGGTGGTGAAGGCAAAACTTGCGTATTTTCAAAATACTATTTCCAAAAAATCCAACATCAGCTTTCATTCTTGTAGGGCTATTTCACAGACAAATGCCATCATATAATAAACCATCCCGGTATCACACGATTTCGTGCTCATGCGCACAAACGTTAATCTGTGCGCATCGCGTCCCAGATCACGATTGTCCGATTTTTTTAGTGCTGCACAGAACGAAATGTAAACCAATGCATTCTGAATGGAAGCGTTCTCCGACAATTAACGTCGTTTTTGAGGAGGTCTGCTTACAAATCAGAAATGTTGACATATATAGATAGATAGATAGATAGATAGATAGATAGATAGATAGATAGATAGATAGATAGATAGATAGATAGATAGATAGATAGATAGATAGATAGATAGATAGATAAATACTTTAATAATCCCAGAGGGAAATTATTGAACTAGATTTATTTATTTATTATTATTATTATTTATTAAATTATATAACTAGATAATAATATATACAGATATTTAACTAGAGGGTGCACTGTACTATCTGCGCTCACCCCTTCTGAAGCTTCTCTCTCTCTCGCTCTCTCTCTCTGTCCCTCCCTTTCTCTCTCTCGTTTCGTTTTGTGGAGCACGTCAATTGTCGGAGAACGCTGTGTTGGGCAAAATAACCTGCTGAGCACATCACATGTACATTATAAATATAGCTAACTCCTACCCCAGCCTGATCAGCACATCACATGGCAGTCACCTTACAATAGTCAACTCTTAACGCCTGATGAGCACAACACATGGCAGTCACATTCAACTTTTAAACACATAACACACACATGATAACATAGTCAGGTCGAGGCCAGAGCTAAGGCCCCATTTCTCCGCCAGGCAAATGGTAAACACTCAGACAATGCACTGTTTCATCCTCAGAACGGGAGGGCCACAAACAGGAGACTCTTTGAGGCGCTCCCCCATCAGGAAGAACACGAGAAGATACACTAGGGCCTGAGAGCCAAGGTCACGCAAAGACACACAGAACCACATACGTCTCAAACGCACACACCTCACCAAGAGGAAGATACAGCATAAGAGTGTGTCACACAGGGACTCTTCCCCTTCTTCTGAAGCAGACCTTCCACGGAGGCGAAGCTCTGGACGAACCGTCAGCGCTGATTAGGGACTTAGACATATTCGATTTCTCACGCTTTATGACTCTGTATAACCGTTGCCACTTTACTTAATAAATCCAAGGTCCTCGTGCCGATAGACTTTATTACCTCTCCGTCTCATTTCATCTGGTCCAGTAACTAGACAGACCGTTTTTCCCTTCAATTTGGTGACCCCGACGTGATTTTTTCTGAATTGAACACGCAACTGGGAAACGAGAGACGGAGAGCGGCACGACCTCGGGACCCCGGAGCACCGGACCGGTTCCTGCAGTCTCACCTCGGGCCCAACAAAAGGTAGGCAGAACCTGTTGATAAAATCCAAACTCTGCATAGTTATATAGGAATCACATTAGGAGGTGAGACTGTGAGAGCGGTTCGCTACGGGATATCTCGTGGGGACGAATAGAGTTGCATTCCAGCATTTCCCCATAAACCCGATTAACCCTGAACGCGTGACACATCGAATATCGGCTCGTTGCATGGTGAAAGAATACCGACGAGACCATAGGGCCTATAAGAATCGGTCATAGTGATACGAGACTACCGATGGCCAAGTAATGGATGTGTAATAAATACACCAGTGTATCAAGAGGGTTAGAGGCCCCACCTGTGTATCAAGAGGGTTAGAGGCCCCACCAGTGTATCAAGAGGGTTAGAGGCCCCACCTGTGTATCAAGAGGGTTAGAGGCCCCACCAGTGTATCAAGAGGGTTAGAGGCCCCACCTGTGTATCAAGAGGGTTAGAGGCCCCACCAGTGTATCAAGAGGGTTAGAGGCCCCACCTGTGTATCAAGAGGGTTAGAGGCCCCACCAGTGTATCAAGAGGGTTAGAGGCCCCACCTGTGTATCAAGAGGGTTAGAGGCCCCACCAGTGTATCAAGAGGGTTAAAGGCCCCACCTGTGTATCAAGAGGGTTAGAGGCCCCACCAGTGTATCAAGAGGGTTAAAGGCCCCACCTGTGTATCAAGAGGGTTAGAGGCCCCACCAGTGTATCAAGAGGGTTAGAGGCCCCACCAGTGTATCAAGAGGGTTAGAGGCCCCACCAGTGTATCAAGAGGGTTAGAGGCCCCACCTGTGTATCAAGAGGGTTAGAGGCCCCACCAGTGTATCAAGAGGGTTCGAGGCCCCACCAGTGTATCAAGAGGGTTAGAGGCCCCACCTGTGTATCAAGAGGGTTAGAGTCCCCCTCTTTGTTTGTGTATTAAATAATTCTATGTGGTAAGAAGGTTAGAGATAAACTAGGCTTGTTGCGTGGTGAAAGAACACCCTCGAGGCCTAAGGCTCGCCGCCCTTGATAAGTGAATCTGAGGTGCCTGAAGAAGCACAACGCACATTTCTTGACCATATATTCATAGCATATGCGGGGACTGACGGACAGACACCTGAACTGACGCAGACTAGGGATAGCAGAGACCTCTCACCCCCACCTTCACGACCAGAGAGCAAGTGCGTGTGTATGGAGTCGAGAACGAGAGTCAGCGTGGGTGGAAGAATAGGAGAGCATGGGTGAAAGGGAGACAGAGTGAGAAAGACTGTGTGCGTCTCTGTGCGCGTGTACAAGAGTTGATATGTTTCTGTGTGTGTGTGTAAGAGGCCCAGAGAGAGAGTGACGAAGTGGCTGTGTGTGTGTAAGAGGCCCAGAGAGAGAGTGACGAAGTGGCTGTGTGTGTGTGTGTGTGTAAGAGGCCCAGAGAGAAAGCGACGAAGTGGCTGTGTGTGTGTGTGTAAGAGGCCCAGAGAGAGAGAAAGAAAGAGAACGAGCGTATGTGTGGGCCGGTTAAATATAGAAATAAATCAATTAATGATAACCCGGCTATGTGTGCAACGCTTGCCTGCTTTGTTATGCCCAACGCTATTTTGCCGTGTCTGATGATTGTGGGTGCGGGACACAGAATGAGAAGTCTGTTGATATGTGTCTGTGTACGTCTGCGCGAAAGAGAGAATCTGTGAGTGAATCAGTGAGTGTATGCGTGGTCCGCTCTATCTTCGCCCGTTAAAACGGGTAAAGGAAAGAATAGATAGATTGATGATAATGAATAATGTCTCTCTGACGTATTGCTTCGGTCTATGGCTTAACCTGCGGAAATAGATAAATTGACAATGATAGATAACCTTTTACTGTGTTGCTTCAAGTTACTGTTTGACCCGTGATAAGTTGACAAGGATAAATGATATCTCTTTTACTGTGTTTCTTTGAATTACTGCTGGACCTGTCGCATAGATAAACTACGATACTAAACCACATCTCTTTGCCACGTTGGTTGACTGTTTAGTCTGTTGAAGCAGATGAATCAATAAGGATAGATAACGATTATTGGCTATAAGGAATATCTGGATGTATTGAATAACGTCTCTAGGCCTTGTTGTTGTTTTTTGCTTCCCCCCCCCTGTTTTTTCCTCCTTTTTCTCGTTCTCCTCCTCCAAGAGTGACAAGGGTTACCCCCTAGTCTCTCATCCGCCCTCGTGTGTTAGACAGGCCACACAGAGTTATAGCACCACGGCCGCCATTTTTTGAGTTCTCTCACTCAGTCCCAAGCCACACCTCCCCCTCCGCCAAATCTAGACCACTCCAGCCCTACCCTTCCTCAACTACACCGCCCCCTACTGGACCACTCCAGCCCTACCCTTCCTCAACTACACCGCCCCCTACTGGACCACTCCGACTCTGCCCTTCCTCAACTACAGCGCCCCCTGCTGGACCACGCCAGCCCTACCCTTCCTCAACTACACCGCCCCCTACTGGACCACTCCAGCCCTACCCTTCCTCAACTACACCGCCCCCTACTGGACCACTCCAGCCCTACCCTTCCTCAACTACACCGCCCCCTACTGGACCACTCCAGCCCTACCCTTCCTCAACTACACCGCCCCCTGCTGGACCACTCCAGCCCTACCCTTCCTCAACTACACCGCCCCCTACTGGACCACTCCAGCCCTACCCTTCCTCAACTACACCGCCCCCTACTGGACCACTCCAGCCCTACCCTTCCTCAACTACACCGCCCCCTGCTGGACCACTCCAACTCTGCCCTTCCCCAACTACACCGCTCCCTACTGGACCACTCCAGCCCTACCCTTCCTCAACTACACCGCCCCCTACTGGACCACTCCAGCCCTACCCTTCCTCAACTACACCGCCCCCTGCTGGACCACTCCAGCCCTACCCCTCCTCAACTACACCGCCCCCTACTGGACCACTCCAGCCCTACCCTTCCTCAACTACACCGCCCCCTACTGGACCACTCCAGCCCTACCCTTCCTCAACTACACCGCCCCCTACTGGACCACTCCAGCCCTACCCTTCCCCAACTACAGCGCCCACTGCTGGACAACAACAACCCTGCCCTTCCCCAACTACATCGCCTCCAAATAGACAGCATCAATACCAATCCAACCCCGACTCTCGATCACCCCCTGTTAGAAGAATTATCCCAGTTACTAATAAAGCTAAAAAAGACAAACCTCCCCGCATCCGGCCTTCAGTGCAAAGGCGTCCACAACCCCGACCACCCCCATACCAGGCTGCTGTAAGAAGAAGCGGCGAACACGCCCACCATGTCGGACGAGCGACGAAGAGCCCCCGGAGAGGATTGGCAAGACGAACCCCAGAGAAGCGAAGACAGAGAGCGATTCTCAGCCTCCCGGCCAGCTGACAGCCACTCACCCCCACCCTCCCCGGAGAGGGCTCACCTACCCATGCCGAGATTGTTCTGTCCCCTAGAATCGACAACACCAGTTCAGTCCCAGCCAAAAGCCCCCGCCTCATACACCCCACCTTCCCCATTAATGACCCCCTCCCAGTTCAGCCCTGACCCAGATCACTTAAGGGACCCCCGTACCAATAAGAGCGAGCCCCGCCGCCCCCGGCCAGGTATACAAGAGGCTTTTATGGCACCTCTATTGATAGATGCGGAGGGAAGAGCAGCATACACACCATGGAGCCACCGGGACATGGCCAACCTGGTCGCCCGCTTGCCAACGCTCACGGCAGGAGCCTCGGCCTGGATCAGAAGATTTGAAACTGAGACGTCTGGCGATCTCCTGACCCTGGGAGACATACGAGCCATCATCGGCAGGGCACATGGTGCCGGACGAATCATTGAACTGGAGACACTGACCAAGACTGAGGCCCTACCTGACAACACCCCCTTCGAAGCTTACCGAAACCTCTTCTGGGAGAGTCTCAGGGCGCTCTTCCCAGCCGACGCAGGCAGAGTGGGAATCTCCGGCCTGACCATCAAACCTGAAGAATCTATCTTTCAGTACATAGAAAGGGCTGAAGGATTGTGGACGGATAATAATGACTGTCCCCCACACAGTAGCAAACTGGCGACACAGACATTCCAGCGGGCAATAATACAGGGACTGCCACCCACGGTCCAGAGGAGACTGAAGACAGTGGTGGCACTGCACTCCAAGCCCCGGACGGAATGGGTGGCTCACCTTAATCACCACCACCGACTCGAGGAAGACAAACGACTTGAAAAGGATGATGATTACGAGGAATTGAAGAAGCAACTCGTGAGGATGCAGATCAAGGAGCTAGCCGAGAAATCCCAGCTGCACAAAAGACCAAGGACGACATGGGGACCCATGAGTATGATGCCTGTAGCGGCCCCACTGCCGACACCCCCAACGCCCCCAGCCCCGACGCCTACCCCACCAATAACACCAGCACCAATGCCCCTATCATGCGCAATGTATCAGATACCGGCGTGTCAAGGGCCCCCGCCACCTGGATGGCTGCAGCCGGGATACCAACCCACCAATTACCCTGGGTACACAATGGCCGCCCCGGTGCCGGCGCCCGCACCACCCCTGTTACAATACCAGCAACCACCCAGCGCCGAGAACTGGACACCCTCCTCCTCAAGCTACAGCCAAGCCCAGGCCCCCGAAACCAGGTTACCACCACCAGAGCGAGCCCAGCCGAAAGCAGAAAGGATACGGACGCGAATCGGCGCCCCTGGCGCCAGCGCATTGGACCTGGCCTCCTTCCGGGTCAACCTATCGTCCCTGATAGACGGGGAGCCATACCCGAGGAGCATGAGCGACTTCCTGATATACCTTGGCGAGATGCAAGAACACGCCGGTCCTTATGAGAAGAGCTGCTGGATCGCACAAGGATGCACTCAGGACGAATCCGAAATCTACCGCTACTCAGATGGCAAACCGGCACTCAGCTCCCGAGCTCTCTCTCTCATGGCTCGGTCACACCACTCCCGCACCCACCAGGGCACCACCGCGACAATGGAGACAATCCGGCGAGACTGGTGGCACCCCGAAATGAAAGCCAGCATCCAGGAAGTGATCAAAGACTGTCACGCCTGCCAAATACACAACCCACGCCCAGCCCACATTCTCCCCCCAGGGCCCGGTACTAGACCATTATGATGAAGCCCTCTTAGAATATGTACAGGCCCTGACTCTTGCCTCCCGAGCCTTGTACACACAGGTCACCTCCCTCCCGACCCCCGCAGATCCCGACCCCGTCCTCGTTAATCCCGGGGATTGGGTCTGGGTCAGGGTCCACAAGAGACAATGCCTTCAGCCACGGTGGGAAGGCCCCTATAAGGTACTTCTGGCCACCCCCTTCTCTGTCTCCCTTTCAGGAAGGAGCGGCGCCCGCTGGCACCACCTGTCTACCACCCGCAAGGCCGACAACCCGCATGACCGCACCTTGGCTACCGTTCAACGCGACCTCGCCCGGCTGCACCATGAGGCCACCACTGACGCCGCAGGAGGCCCGGACCAATAGACGTTGCATCATCGGCATGGTAGGAATAACCGGGGCCATGATGGGTTTCTTCATCCTGTGGGGAGTGGACTTCCATACGGCCATCCCGGGGAGGTCCCCCACCATCAAGCCCCCGTCTACGACGACACAACCCTCATCGGGACCCCCAACCCAGAGTCCACACCGCCGCAGGAGACAGACACCCCTGCAAGCCGCCAAATCCCCCAGCGACCCCTGCCTCAACAAATACGGTGGGCTATCCCTAACCTATACTTATGGTTCCAGCGCCGCCTATACCTTCCTCCTATGCGACGTCGTTCCGTGCGTAGGCGGACCCGCAGCCTGGGAGAAGTACGATGCATACATCTGCGATGCTCCCAAGGGTTCCTTCGCGGGAGTCCAGGGCAACGGGGTAATGATGTCCCCGGACAACAGCCAGAGCTGGTGTCGAGGATGGCGAAATGTACTATGGATGACAGGGAGGCACCAGGGGTACTATGTGACTAACCGCTCTCAGACTCTCCACAGGCCTGACGCGACGGCCGCACTACAGGCGAAGGGCTTCCTCTCGGGAGGCAACGGCAGAATCACCCTTACCCTCAGGAACATTACCAGCAACCCGTACCAAGGATGGGGCAACCCCGCATTTGGGTCGACTCGGGCGTGCGGTGTAAATACTGACTCTGCCTATTTCGTGTTCGGGGATGTCCCAGTCCGGCACGGACACGGCGGCTTTGTTGAAAATAAATTTCAGAAAGGCCCCCACCACACCCACCGCACCAGCCTCCAGGGCCAACACGACAACTCCTAAACCCCCCGTCCGACCCATAATGACTCGCGACGGCCCGGTCACGATTTTTGATTTAAATTCCGTGGGGCGACTCCCCACCCACGATTCCATCGCGCTCGCGACCGGCTACGCAGACGATAATGCATGGCTTAGCTGGATTGCTGCTACGATCCGATTCCAGGGGCTGTCCGACTGCGTAGCCTGTGCGTCAGCTCGCCCCCATCTAATCTCGACCCCAGTACTGTTCGATTTTACCAGCGACCCCATCGGCTCTCACTGCATGTTAGCTCTGTTTGTTACCCCCGAACCGGCCGGCTGCGGCCTCCTTAGCTCTCTGTTTCCACCCGGCCTTAACGACTCGATTCCCCCGGTGTACTCCCCTGGGGAGTACACCCACTCTTGCATCACCAGGGTCGGAGCGGTGAATGTTGGGGTGGTACCAGCCAGTCGTGGTGCCACTCCATCACGAACGTTACGCTTTGGCCCAACATGACCGAACCGGGCCTAGGACGCCAAGACCTATTCTGGTCCTGTGACAAATTCACCCTTAGACTTACACTCCCGGCACAATGGTCCGGAACCTGCATTATAGTGCGCCTACTTATGCCCGTCACGCTCTTTACCCGGGGTTTCGCCCGGGCCCAATAACCAAACTACCTCTCGACACCGCCGCGACTACCGCTCTGACCGACCACTTTGACCTAACCAAGAACACCCCCACGTACATGGATAGCATAGGCATTCCCCGGGGCGTTCCGAACCAGTTTAAGTTAGCAGATCAGATCGCCGCGGGTTTCGAGAACATACCCCTTATCTCTGCCATATTTCCAATCACCCCCAACAAAAACGTAGATCGCATTAATTACATTCACTACAACGTCCAGCGCCTATCCAACCTGACTCGCGACGCGGTAGAAGGCTTGGCCTCACAACTGGCCGCCACCTCTCTAATGGCGTATCAAAACCGTCTAGCCCTAGACATGTTGTTAGCCGAGAAAGGGGGGGTCTGTTCGATGTTTGGGGCTCAGTGCTGCACCTTCATTCCCAACAACACGGCCCCTGACGGGTCAGTGACAAGGGCCCTGGCCGGCCTTCGAGCTCTTTCCGTCCAGATGGCAGAGGACTCTGGGATCGACAACCCCATGGAGAAATGGATGACCGACATGTTCGGCAAGTGGAAGGGCCTTCTCATGGCCGTCCTGACATCCCTGGCCTGCTTCGTCGGGATTGTGGTCTGCTGCGGGTGTTGCTGCATCCCCTGTGCCCGCACCCTCTGCTCACGCCTCATCACCACGGCCCTCGAAAAGGAGAAACAACAGCCCCCTCCCTACTCCGAAGCAGCCCCCCTCATGCCCCTTCTGGATTGCCTGGACGAGCTTCCCCTGGACGACCAGATGGTGCCTGAAAAATTTGACTGTGAGTATGGCCTCCCTCGCCCTGCAACCCCTGACTTTGAGTACGAGCTCGACTGTGTCTTCGCCGAGCCGGACATCTACCCGTGAGTGCTAGTGGCCTCTCCAGGTGCACGGCCCCGGCGTCCTGTTTCCACCACCGTATGCTGAAACCCCACCACGACACCCCCTTTTTCCCCCCCCCCGCCTGTGACGTGCTAGTAACCTCTCCAGGTGGGCTGCCCCATTCCCGCATTCCCGTCCCCGCCAACGGCACCACCCCCCTCCCACCTGATGCACCCACGTCGCCCGGACCAGGGATCTGCGTTCCGGCACCAGGGGCTGCGGCCCGTTCCCTTAAGGCTTGAGGGCGCCCCTGGCTGTATTCGCTTCTGTACGCTTCACTGTTTTCAGCCGCTCCCATATCTATGCCCGCGTCTACGCAACCGACGCCGGGAACGTAAATGTTGTTGTTTATATCGCTGTCCCACTAGATGGAGCTCGGGGATACACACGGGCGAGATTCCAGGGGCCTTGATTGCCCGTTTATCAGATGAGGTCCTGAGCGCAGTTGAATAAAAGGGTCTAATGCTCAGGTGGCGCCTTGCGTACCACCTGCCCGTGATGACGCTCAGGGACTATTCCGTGGTTTCAGTTGTTCCCGTGCCCCGTGCCTACCCTGGATACCCCATGCGTGTGATTGCTTATTGTTACACGACCAGCTAACTCCTCCTCACATCCTTAGCGTGTGGTCACCTAGGGATGGCTTGAGGGGGATTGCCATTCGTTATCTACCTCATATCTTTCTATTATTATTACTATTATTTAGGGACACGTTTTATAGGTTGCATTTCTTTCCTGTGATTGTTATTGTTTAGTATTTGTGTGATTGTTGCATTTTTGTTTATTGTTTACTGTTTGTTTTATTGTTGCATTTCGTTGTTATTATTAGGGTTTGGTGTTAGTTTTGTTGTTGGTTGTTGTTATTTGTTTTTTGTATTATTGTATGCTTGTGGTATGTTTGTTTTTTGTGTATTACCTGCTGCCACTTTACTTGGTATCGTCTGTTCGCGATGTAAGGCCGGGGTGGATGCCACCCCCTAGGTGGGGTGTGTATGGCATACCCATGTCTGAAGCATGGGTGGCGTTTCTCCCACGTGGTTTCCCCATACACCCGGTCCAGCGACTTATTTTAGTCCCATACTCATGGTTGTTTGTTTTTATGATTGTTTTGCCTTCTTTCTGTTACTTCTAAAAGTGTTATAATGATAGTCCCGCGCTGGAGTCCTATCCCTCGTATCCCTAATGAGTAAAAGTCGTCTTGCGACGACTTGAGGGGGATATGTTGGGCAAAATAACCTGCTGAGCACATCACATGTACATTATAAATATAGCTAACTCCTACCCCAGCCTGATCAGCACATCACATGGCAGTCACCTTACAATAGTCAACTCTTAACGCCTGATGAGCACAACACATGGCAGTCACATTCAACTTTTAAACACATAACACACACATGATAACATAGTCAGGTCGAGGCCAGAGCTAAGGCCCCATTTCTCCGCCAGGCAAATGGTAAACACTCAGACAATGCACTGTTTCATCCTCAGAACGGGAGGGCCACAAACAGGAGACTCTTTGAGGCGCTCCCCCATCAGGAAGAACACGAGGAGATACACTAGGGCCTGAGAGCCAAGGTCACGCAAAGCACTGTTTCATCCTCAGAACGGGAGGGCCACAATCAGGAGACTCTTTGAGGCGCTCCCCCATCAGGAAGAACACGAGAAGATACACTAGGGCCTGAGAGCCAAGGTCACGCAAAGACACACAGAACCACATACGTCTCAAACGCACACACCTCACCAAGAGGAAGATACAGCATAAGAGTGTGTCACACAGGGACTCTTCCCCTTCTTCTGAAGCAGACCTTCCACGGAGGCGAAGCTCTGGACGAACCATCAGCGCTGATTAGGGACTTAGACATATTCGATTTCTCACGCTTTATGACTCTGTATAACCGTTGCCACTTTACTTAATAAATCCAAGGTCCTCGTGCCGATAGACTTTATTACCTCTCCGTCTCATTTTATCTGGTCCAGTAACTAGACAGACCGTTTTTCCCTTCAGCTGCCATTCAGAATGCATTGGTTTACATTTCGTTCTGTGTAGCACTAAAAAAGTCGGACAATCGTAATCTGGGACACGATTCAATAGATTAATAACGTTTGTGCACATGAGCACGAAATCGCGTGATACCGGGTTGAATAAACAATGGGAAAGCAAAGAAATGAGATGACAATATAACAAGAGATGTGCGAGTGTGTTCATCCCTCCCGGGGTGAATCCTTTCCCTGGCGCTCTGTGAACATCCATCTTGTGCTGGTCTTCCAATAAGACCTTATGAAAATTGCCAGTAAAACTTATTGGACCAAGATGCTTAACTGTATTTCTGAGGTGAGTTAGAGCAGAGGTATGTCTCACAGTAATGCCTACCTGTCACCTGGACCACCAATTACCTTAAAAGGTTCCATACCAACCATACAGAATGGATCTCTAGTGTGTGTGTGTGTGTGTGTGTGTGTGTGTGTGTGTGTGTGTGTGTGTGTGTGTGTGTGTTTATGTGTGTGTGTGTGTGTGTGATGAGGAGGGTCTGTGTGAGT
This sequence comes from Gadus chalcogrammus, assembly GCF_026213295.1. Taxonomy (NCBI): domain Eukaryota; kingdom Metazoa; phylum Chordata; class Actinopteri; order Gadiformes; family Gadidae; genus Gadus; species Gadus chalcogrammus. The sequence goes on from NC_079424.1 coordinate 21,437,963, forward strand.
GTATGTGAGTGTCATAAGTGGGAAAACATGTGATTGTTTGTGTGTGTGTGTGTGTCTTTGTGTGTGTGTGTGTGTATGTATGTTTGTGTGTGTGTGTCTAAGTTGAAATGCTGTGTCAGCACAAATATAAGCTAGATTTATGCTCACTTGACAGGCACACATTTTGGCCCAAGCTCTCTTGAACCAGCAGACACACACACACACCACACACACACACACACACACACACACACACACACACACACGCACACATGCACTATTTCTATGGTCGTATATGTTTATATCTTTATCCATATAAATCTCTGCTCTCTTTCTATCCCTCAATATGTCTTATATATCTGGGGCCGTATTCACAAAGCATTTTATCTTACCGCTAGGAGTGCTCCTAACTCGCGCTAAAACATTTTACGTAGGAGTTTTTTCTTAAAAGTTATTCACAAAGCCGCTGAGACCTACTCTTACTAAGGATAAATCACAAAGAGTGAACTAAGAGTGACGCGCCGTTGCTATGGATTACGTCAATTCTCGTGCACGAGTTTAGAAGCAGTCAGTTCGGTGATTGGTTGTTCAGACGAGCCCACTGAATCACCGAAAAACAAGGAAATAGCCTAAGCTAGAAATGAATTCCTATTAAGTAGTTATAGTGCAGTTAGCAGAATACACGCATGATGACAATTTTGTGCAGACCACGATAATGACGTTGTAGCCTGCACGTTCAAGAGAGAGAGAAAGCAAACAATAAAAATACGTAAAATCTAAAAGAAAATAAATGTTACGAACTACCCAAGTGTTGACTGATTTGTGCCAAGGTGTTTGCCTAAAATGTGTTTTCAAAGTGATCCCTAAATGCCAGTCCACTCGGTTCCACACGGCCAAATTCCTTGTAATGTTGATCGCCATCATCATCATCATCATCATCATCGTCTGGCTGTGGAATGTTCCTCCGCTTGCAAAGGTTGTGTAGAATGGCACATACAGTGATTACTGTGCTTGCCCTCTCTGGGGTGAGGCGTATTTCGCCGTGGAGGACATGAAACCGACGTTTCATCTGCCCAATTCCTCTCTCCACAACATTTCGTGTATGTTTGTGTGCTCGCAAAGAGCCAATACGATGTGTTTTACGCATAGGACTAAGCGTAATCTGCGTAATCACTTACATGTTACACTTTAACTGTGCTCCCGGTTGTGGATTGAGGTAGGGTGTCTAGAGCCACGTCTTGCATGGATAGTCACTGTCACCCAGCAAGTGACACCCAACTCCTACATCTCAAAAAGCTGCCTCAGACCGCTCACCATTAAAATGCGCGAATCATGGGTAGCTGAAGATCCAGGCCACTTTGCAACAACATCCAGTAGGCTATGTTAAAATTTGCATCAAAAACAACCTGCGTGTTGATGGAATGCACTTTCTTCCTATTGACGAACACGTCCTCGTCTTTTGATGGCGCAATTATTTTTATTTTTTATAAGTTATATATATTTTTTTATAATTTATAATTTTTATAACATTTTATTTCGGGACTAATCGGATTATTCCTGTTAGTCGGGGATGTTATTGCATCGCTCATTAACTCCACAATAAGTTGAATACCCTAACATTTCGTCTCGCAGGCATTTTAAGATTCTTTGTGAATAGGTCTTACTGAGTTAGGAGTCCTCTTGAGGACTTTTAAGCTCTCCTAGACTTAGGTGCTACTTTTAGTCCTAAAATACTTTGTGAATTGCTCTTAGTGAAAAAAGTTAGGAGTCCTAAATTTAAGAGTGACACGCCCATTATTTTTAGGAGTTACTCCTAAATTCGCCAGTTAGGACCTACTTTTAGCCCTAAGATCCTTTGTGAATACGGCCCCTGACTTCTATCTCTATATGTCTTTCAGTCTGTCTATCTATCTATCTATCTATCTATCTATCTATCTATCTATGTCTGTCAGTATGTCTATCCATCTATATATCTACCAATCTATCTATTCATCTATCTATTCCTATATGTCTATATCTCTCTGTATGTCTGTCTTTCTCTCTCTCTCTTTGTCTGTCTGTCTGTCTGCTTGTCTGTCTGTCTGTCTATATGTCGGTCTGTCTGTCTATATATCGGTCTATCTGGCTCTTTCCCTCCCTCTTCGTCTGTCTGTCTATATCTATCTATCTATCTATCTATCTATCTATCTATCTATCTATCTATCTATCTATCTATCTATCTATCTATCTATCTATCTATCTATCTATCTATCTATCTATCTATCTATCTATCTATCTATCCAATCTATCTGCTTTATTCCTCAGTATGTTTGTCAGTCGAACTGTCTATTCTGTCCCATATCCATATCTCACATCTATTATAGATTTCTTTACATAAGATAAACAGGATGACAACAATTTACCAACTGCATAGAGATGTGAAGTAGTTAATCATTGATTCCGTCTGTGGTGAAACATGGTAGTGTTGTTTACAGTAAACGCTAGGATTATGCATTTTTATTCTTGGAAGACCAGCCATTGTGTAAATAGAATAAAGTCATCACAACCTGGGCTTCTGGCTCACAGTGCTTTCAAATCAGAGGATGGTTTCAACAACTCCTAGCATCCTAAACATGGAGTAGAGTCTCTCTCTCCCTGTCAATATCTCCATGTACATCTCACTCTGATCTCTGCTCTCCTTGATGTCTCTCTCCCCCGCTCCCACTGTCTCTCTGTCTGACTGACCTTCTATCCAGACAGACAGACTGACATGTAGACAGACAGACAGACTAGCAGGTAGACAGACACGATAAATTATTGTGAGGCACTAAAAGAGCTCTGATAAAAACAGACAACCCTCTTCAACTGTTTTTACATAGCTGTGCTTAAACATATCATGAGCTGGGGGATAATCATCATTAGTCAATATCTCCCTGCCCCATTGACCGGGTCAACACAGAATCCCAGACTGCAGTCAGACACCATCTGAAGTCATTATATCCATAAATCATTATATCTACTCCACCTGGGGCCGTATTCACAAAGCATTTTATCTTACCGCTAGGAGTGCTCCTAACTCGCGCTAAAACATTTTACGTAGGAGTTTTTTCTTAAAAGTTATTCACAAAGCCGCTGAGACCTACTCTTACTAAGGATAAATCACAAAGAGTGAACTAAGAGTGACGCGCCGTTGCTATGGATTACGTCAATTCTCGTGCACGAGTTTAGAAGCGGTCAGTTCGGTGATTGGTTGTTCAGACGAGCCCACTGAATCACCGAAAAACAAGGAAATAGCCTAGGCTAGAAATGAATTCCTATTAAGTAGTTATAGTGCAGTTAGCAGAATACACGCATGATGACAATTTTGTGCAGACCACGATAATGACGTTGTAGCCTGCACGTTCAAGAGAGAGAGAAAGCAAACAATACAAATACGTAAAATCTAAAATAAAATAAATGTTACGAACTACCCAAGTGTTGACTGATTTGTGCCAAGGTGTTTACCTAAAATGTGTTTTCAAAGTGATCCCTAAATGCCTGTCCACTCGGTTCCACACGGCCAAATTCCTTGTAATGTTGATCGCCATCATCATCATCATCATCATCATCATCATCGTCTGGCTGTGGAATGTTCCTCCGCTTGCAGAGGTTGTGTAGAATGGCACATCCAGTGATTAGCCTACTGTGCTTGCCCTCTCTGGGGTGAGGCGTATTTCGCCGTGGAGGACATGAAACCGACGTTTCATCTGCCCAATTCCTCTCTCCACAACATTTCGTGTATGTGTGTGTGCTCGCAAAGAGCCAATACGATGTGTTTTACGCATAGGACTATACGTAATCTGCGTAATCACTTACATGTTACACTTTAACTGTGCTCCCGGTTGTGGATTGAGGTAGGGTGTCTAGAGCCACGTCTTGCATGGATAGTCACTGTCACCCAGCAAGTGACACCCAACTGGTACATCTCAAAAAGCTGCCTCAGACGGCTCACCATTAAAATACGCGAATCATGGGTAGCTGAAGATCCAGGCCACTTTGCAACAACATCCAGTAGGCTATGTTAAAATTTGCATCAAAAACAACCTGCGTGTTGATGGAATGCACTTTCTTCCTATTGACGAACACGTCCTCGTCTTTTGATGGCGCAATTATTTTTATTTTTTATAAGTTATATATATTTTTTTATAATTTATAATTTTTATAACATTTTATTTCGGGACTACTCGGATTATTCCTGTTAGTCGGGGATGTTATTGCATCGCGCATTAACTCCACAATAAATTGAATACCCTAACATTTCGTCTTGCAGGCATTTTAAGATTCTTTGTGAATAGGTCTTACTGAGTTAGGAGTCCTCTTGAGGACTTTTAAGCTCTCCTAGACTTAGGTGCTACTTTTAGTCCTAAAATACTTTGTGAATTGCTCTTAGTGAAAAAAGTTAGGAGTCCTAAATTTAAGAGTGACACGCCCATTATTTTTAGGAGTTACTCCTAAATTCGCCAGTTAGGACCTACTTTTAGCCCTAAGATCCTTTGTGAATACGGCCCCTGATGTCAAACCCATCCTAGCAACTTAGCTCTTCCTTTCTTTTCATATTTGCAGTCGGTTGCATTTGGAGATGAGGCTGGTCGTGTTTGAACTACAACTGAACTCCTCATCATATAAGAAGATTAAAGACACACAATGTGTTTCATTTACCTTTATGGAGAGAGAGAGAGAGAGAGAGAGAGAGAGAGAGAGAGAGAGGAGAGAGAGAGAGAGAGAGAGGAGAGAAAGAAAGAGATAAAGAGAGAGTGAGTGAGTGAGAGTGTGTGTGTGTGTGTGTGTGTGTGTGTGTGTGTGTGTGTGTGTGTGTGTGTGTGTGTGTGTGTGTGTGTGTGTGTGTGTGTGTGTGTGTGCGTGTGTGTGTGTGTGTGTGTGTGTTGGTTTGTTTGTTTACTAAAACCTTGGACATGCTATAGAGAAGCCAACACTTGAGTTGAGAGAAGGCTCTAAGTCGGCGGGGTCCAAGTGAATAAAAAGACAATAATCTCAATGAGTGTCTCCGGGGATGTGCTTGCGTTAGTGATGCATGGACCAGCCTCTGTGTGCAGGTCAGGGCCCTGGTGAACCCACCCCCTCATTGACTTCCTGTCAAGATCTGGCCCGAGGGTGCAGAGGCCGCTCTACAGCTTGGGTTTCAGCGCACAGACTGGAGTCTGTTCGCCACCAATGCCACCTCTGACTCTCAGCTGGACATTGAGACATATACCTCCTCTGTTCTGGAATATATTAATAAAGGCGTAAATGATGTCACAACTCATAAGCAGATCAAGATATACCCCAATCAGAAGCCTTGGATGAACAAGGACGTCCGTCTACTGTTAAAGGCCCGCGACATTGCTTTTCGATCCGGCAACGAAGAAGCCTACAGCACATCCAGGGCTAACCTGAAAAGGGGAATACGGACCGCCCAACACAGCCACAAACTACGGATTGAAGAACACTTCAATAACTCAGACCCCCGACGTATGTGGCAAGGAATACAGGCCATCACAGACTACAGAAGAGCAAACTCAACCCCCCTTACCACCACTACTGACTTTGCTAACAAGCTTAATCACTTTTATGCCCGCTTTGACCGTGACAACAGCACTACGCCTGTCAAAACTACCCCACCACCTGGCGAACAACCCCTCAGATTCACTGCCTCTGACGTGCAGTCAGTGCTGATCAGGGTGAATGTAAGGAAGGCAGCTGGCCCGGATGGCATCCCTGGGCGCGTGTGGAGAACGTGCGCTGAGCAACTATCTGGAGTCTTCACCAACATATTTAACCTGTCACTGGCCCAGGCTGTTGTTCCCGTGTGCCTCAAGACCACCACCATCGTCCCCGTGCCCAAGCAATCTAACCCAGCGTGTCTGAATGACTATCGACCAGTAGCATTGACCCCCATCATCACCAAGTGTCTTGAGAAGCTAATCTTAGCTCACCTCAAGCCCAGCCTTCCTCCTGCATTAGACCCCCACCAGTATGCATACCGTGCCAACAGATCGACTGAGGATGCCATATTCACAGCCCTTCACTCTGCCCTCACCCACCTGGACAATAGCAATTGCTATGCTAGGTTGCTATTCATCGACTTCAGCTCAGCTTTCAACACAATCATACCATCTGATCTGATCATGAAATTACACAAGCTTGGCATCAGCATATCCACCTGCAACTGGATACTGGACTTTCTGATCAACAGACCACAGACGGTGAGGTTAAACAACCTCTCCTCCACTACACTGCCTCTACATACTGGTGTGCCACAAGGGTGCATGCTCAGCCCCTTACTGTACACCCTCTTCACCTATGACTGCTCCCCCATTCACAACTCCAACTCCATCATCAAATTCGCAGACGACGCAACAGTGCTCGGCCTGATCAGGAATAATGATGAATCAGCCTACAGGGAGGAAGTCCTGCACTTGGCAGCTTGGTGCGCTAGTAACAATCTTGTGCTCAACACCACCAAAACCAAAGAACTCATTGTTGACTTTCGGAAATCAAAGGCAAGCATACACTCACCCATTCACATCAACGGGGCTGAAGTGGAACGGGTCACCAACTTCAAGTTTCTGGGTGTCCATATTTCACAAGACCTCTCCTGGTCACTCAACACCTCCACTCTGATCAAGAAAGCTCAACAACGCCTCTTCTTCCTCAGAAAACTGAAAAAAGCTGGATTCTCCCCTCAGATCCTCCGGAACATCTACCGCTGCACCGTTGAGAGCATCCTCACCAACTGCTTCACGGTGTGGTATGGTAACTGCACTATGGCTGATAGGAAAGCCCTACAGCGAGTCGTTAAAACTGCTCAGAAAATAATTGGCGCATCACTCCCTGCCCTCACTGATCTTCATCATTCACGGTGTCTGCAACGTGCAAACAAAATCATCAAGGACCACACACACCCCAGTCATGCCCTGTTCTCTCTCCTCCCGTCCGGGAGACGTTACAGGAGCCTCAGGAGTCGCACCAGCAGGCTCAGAAACAGCTTTTTCCACAACACTACAACACTGCTCAACACAAAGACCCTACACTAGCCCCCCCCCCCTGTTCTTGAACATGGACTATGGTCAGTCTGACTACCTCAAACCACCTATGCACTTTACCTATGCACTTTACTATTAATGAAGATCAACTGTATTAACTGTATTAACCATTTATGTATTACTGCACTTTATATTCAGCTGCTATCTGCTATCTGTGTTCTATGTATTATTATTATTCTTATAGCGCTGCTTTAACAAAAACGTTTTATTGATTGCACTACTGGTTAGAGGCTAAACTGCATTTCGTTGTACTGGTTGTCCTTACTTGTGCAATGACAATAAAGTTGAATCGAATCTAATCAGCTGTCGCACAGTTCACAAGCTTAGCAGCTCCTCAGTATCACATGGAGCCTCCTCGTCTCCTGGAAATCAACAAACAATGTTTTTATCTCTAATATGAACAAAAACAAAGAACTGCACTGTTGAGAGTTGGAAACGTTGGCCACCTCAGGGGACCTGATCACTAGACCGTAGTCAGTTTCATTGTTTCTATGTTCAAACCGTGTTCCTGTCCTCAAACCCATCGTGTTGGGTGTTTGCCTGAAGCAGAGATCACTCTCTTGACAAATCTGGTCATTAGCATGGTATTTTGCCTAGCGGTTAGCCTAGTAGTGAGCCTAGCCGCAGGTCAAGCATAATCGTTCTAGAGGGAAAGGTAAACGATCAATACCATGACCAAATTTCCAAAACGTTGGTAGCCTTTGTCGAACAAAAACGGGCAGAAGAAAAAAACGACAGTGTTACGCCTTGTTTTTTTCAAAAACGGGCAGAAGAAAAAAACGACAGTGTTACCACTTATGTTTTTTTCAAAAACGGGCAGAAGAAAAAAACGACAGTGTTACCCCTTATGTTTTTTTCAAAAACGGCCAGAAAAAAACGACAGTGTTACCCCTTATGTTTTTTTCAAAAACAGGCAGAAAAAAACGACAGTGTTACCCCTTGTTTTTTTCAAAAACGGGCAGAAAAAAACGACAGTGTTACGCCTTGTTTTTTTCAAAAACGGGCAGAAGAAAACGACAGGGTTACCCCTTGTTTTTTTCAAAAACGGCCAAAAGAAAACGACAGTGTTACCCCTTATGTTTTTTTCAAAAACGGCCAGAAAAAAACGACAGTGTTACCCCTTATGTTTTTTTCAAAAACGGCCAGAAAAAAACGACAGTGTTACCCCTTGTTTTTTTCAAAAACGGGCAGAAGAAAAAAACGACAGTGTTACCCCTTATGTTTTTTTCAAAAAAGGCCAGAAAAAAAAGACAGTGTTAGGGCCTGTGTCCACCAAAAGCGTTTTTAAAAGACGGAGCGCCGGTCTGCAATGCATTCTCTATGGCAGGACGCGCAAGCAGCGCGCCTTTTAAAAAGCCGGCCGGAGCGTTTAAACGCTCCACGCGCCTCGCGCTTTTAGACGCGCGCCCCCGTTGAAAAAAGTTGAACTTTTGAAGAAAAGCGCTTCACGTCATCGGCGCTTTTTTTGAACGACCAATCAAAATCGAGGATGAGGCAAGGCTAAAAGTATAAACCGAACTCAAACTGAAACAAACTGAAACATGTCGGACGAAAGCTTGATAACAGCTGTGAGTGTCCGGTCCTGTACGACCTCACGTTGAAGGCCTACCACGACCTAACAAAACGCAACCAGGCCTGGCGAGACATTTCATCTATGCTGGGCGTTACAGGTGAGAATTATTTATTAATTATTTATATTATTATCATGTTTAATAATGATATTATCGCATTTAACTATTAGCCGTTAGGTACAAACTGCCACCCAAACTTGGCAGTTAGTATTAACGTTTACTTGGCAGTTAGTATTAACGTTTACTTGGCAGTTAGTATTAACGTTAACTTGGCAGTTCGTATTAACGTTACTGATAGGTAGGCTTGATATTAACCTTGTAGGTTGTGTGAATTGCTAATTTTAGAGACATAATCTTGTATCAACAGCTGAAGTGTCCCGCAAGAAATGGAAGTACTTGCGGGATAAATATTTGAGGGAGAGGAAGGCAGAGAGGGACAGGAAGAAAAGTGGGGCCGGTGCCACCTCTTTCAAGAGGTGGAAGTATATGGCGATCATGGGCTTCCTGGAGCTCCATGTGAAGGAGAGGGTATCTTCTAGTAATATGGAGCAGGGAGATTATAGCCGGCAGGAAATAGCACCGGAGATCTTGGCCCTGCTAGCGCCCAGTATGTCTCCCCAACGAGAGGTAGGCCTATAACAAAAGCTATAGTAGCCTAAAACATATGCTAAAAACATACCCTAACATACTAGTGTTCTTAAGGTTTTTGTTGGGTGAAGCCAGATGCAGAGATATTTATAAGTATTCACCATTTTAATTTGCACATTTTAAACAAACAAATGTATGCTTTCTTTCACAGGTGGTGGCTCAAAGTGAAGAGGAGATATCTCCTCCCTCTCCCAGCCTATCAGAGTCCGCTGTGGACACCTCTCCTCCATCTCCTCCCACTACCTCTACGGTGACTCTGGTCACACCGCTGCGTCCTGTACCTCCACCACCACGCAGGAGACAGCTGGAGCAGCCGCTGTCTGTGTTCCAGCAATCAATCCTGTCCTCCCTCGAAAAAGAAAAGGAGAATACACCGGCTCTGGAGGAGGATGAGCATTTTATGCTCAGCCTCGTCCCATCATTGAGGAGGCTGTCCAACCAGAAAAAGGCCCAGGCGCGCATGAGGATGCAGCAGGTCCTTTATGATGTGGAGTTTGGAGAGTAATTAATTTGTAATCATTTTCTATTTAGATTTAGTTTTAAGATTTAACATTTTTTTAAATGTGTAAATAAAATTTGCAATCAGTTTCTATTTAGATTTAGTTTAAGCTTTAAGATTTTTTTAAATGTGTCAATAAAATTTGTAATCAGTTTCTATTTAGATTTAGTACAAGCTATAAGAAATGTTTCAAATGTGTACATACTATCTTGGAATCATTTTCTATTTAGATTTAGTACAAGCTATAAGAAATGTTTCAAATGTGTACATAATATCTTGGAATCATTTTCTATTTAGATTTAGTACAAGCTATAAGAAATGTTTCAAATGTGTACATACTATCTTGGAATCATTTTCTATTTAGATTTAGTACAAGCTATAAGAAATGTTTCAAATGTGTACATACTATCTTGGAATCATTTTCTAATGAATCAGTTAATTAAACATTTTAATGCTAAGACAATGTTGTTTTGTTTTCATTAAATTAGGTAGTAGATACATAATGAATGCTCTGATGATGATGAAGGTGTTAAAGGTGTGTTTTTGTCTTCAGAAGTAATCCAGCATACAACATGAATGTTAGATTGATTTAAGAAATTGTATTATTAGTTTTGGTTTTTCGCCTTTTTTGATTTAAATATATACAAAATGATAAAAAAACATATCATTATATACAAAATGATAAACTAAATTCCATCCTGCCATGTCACTCGACCAGGCAGAGATGAAAAATAGCAGTTGAAGGTCTCCCTCACTGCGATCGCTTCCCTGGAGGCGTTGTTGCTGCCGACCCTGGGGATGCTCTGAACTGCACCCTGTAATGGCACAGTTGGAGTGCGGGGGCCATCCTCTCCCTCACCATCCCAACGCATGTAGTTGTGGAGGATACAGGTGGCTTTCACGGCGCTCTCTGCCACCTCTGGAGACACGCCGAGAACCCTCCTGTAGAGCCTCCACTGGTTGGCGAGGATGCCAAAGGCGCACTCCACAATCCTCCGGGCGTGGGACAGCCGAAAATTGAAAATCCTCCGCTCTCCCCCCAGGTTTTGGCCAGGGTAGGGCCGCAGGAGGTTCCTCCGCAGAGGAAAAGCCTCATCCCCAATGAATACATGCGGCTGGGGTCCCAGATGGTCTGCTCCAGGTAGGGGTCGATCAGGTGGAAGGTCCAGGTTCCCCAGCCGCAGAGCAGTGCCAAAGGCCGAAGACGAGAGCGTGCCTCCATCACTGCTCCTGCCGTAGGCCCCCACATCCACGACCCTAAAGCGATAGCGGGCATCCACCACCGCCAGAAGGACGATGGAGAATGCCCCCTTATAATTAAAATACTGGCTGCCAGTAGACGGTGGGGCCTGTATAACCACATGTTTGCCGTCTATGGCGCCGAGGCAGTTGGGGAAGTCTGCCAGCTTCTCGTAGTCCCCAGCTATCTTCCTCCAGTCCTCTGCCCCTGGCACAGGCATGTATGTGGAGACCATACACTGCCATATGGCCTCACACACACTCTTCACGATCCTCGCCACAGTGCAGAACCCCACCCTGTAGCTGAAGGCTATGGACCTGTAGGAGTCTCCAGTTGACAGGTACCTGCAACATAAACAAAGATAGCCTACATTATCTTCAGTTAATTAGAAAACAAAAAAGAACTGCACAGCTGCTAATAAAGGTTTGCCTTCTTATTAATTAAATATGAAAACTTTTAATTAATTTAATTTATTGAATTAATAAGAAGCCAAACCGTTAACTCCTGTTAACTCCTATCGACCTAACGTCAGTTGGTATTTAACGTTAGGTCTATAGACCTAACGTTAAATACCAACTGTTGTGTTCATTAACAAAGACACATTTCAGTTTATGCTACTCACCTCAGACAGACTCGCTATTTAGTTGACTCAACTCCTGTTTATGTCTAAACAATATAGGCTATATATTGTTTAGACATAAACAGGAGTTGAGTCAACTAAATAAAAATTAAAACTAAATTGGTACAGTTGGTAATTAACGTTAGGTCTATAGACCTAACGTCAGTTGGTATTTAACGTTAGGTCTATAGACCTAACGTTAAATACCAACTGTTGTGTTCATTTACAAAGACACATTTCAGTTTATGCTACTCACCTCAGACAAATGCAAAGCCGTTGGGCGGGACTGATGCTCTCCCTATAATTGGTCTTCATCTTTGCAATGGTCGGCCCAATAAACGTTAACACTCCTTCAAACTGCTGCCGGTTGAGTCTAAAATAGACCTTGAAGCGATCCTCGTCCAGGCGGAGCTCTTGGCACAGCCGGTGATATTCCCCGTACTGCCCCCTGCCACGATTAATATTGTGGACCCATACTCTCCTCCGGGCAACCACGACAGGCGCAGGGGGATCGTCCGCAACCTCCGCTGCCACGGCAAGAAGCGCTATCACTCTCGGATTCATTTCGCAAATTGTAGGAGTAACCGGACGTTCAGGTGTCAGATGCCATATGATGGAGCCAACAGATAAAAGCTGTGTATCTATGGATACAAGCGATGACGCGTATTTAATGACGTAAACGAAAAACGCTTCGTGCGTCTTTTTTGAGCGGCGCGCACAAACGCGTTGAAAGCAGTGCACGGAGCGCTCCGTCTTTTAAAAACGCTTTTGGTGGACACAGGCCCTTACCCCTTATGTTTTTTTCAAAAACGGCCAGAAAAAAACGACAGTGTTACCCCTTATGTTTTTTTCAGAAACGGCCAGAATAAAACGACAGTGTTACCCCTTATGTTTTTTTCAAAAACGGGCAGAAGAAAAAAACGACAGTGTTACCCCTTGTTTTTTTCAAAAACGGGCAGAAGAAAAAAACGACAGTGTTACCACTTATGTTTTTTTCAAAAACGGGCAGAAGAAAAAAACGACAGTGTTACCCCTTATGTTTTTTTCAAAAACGGCCAGAAAAAAACGACAGTGTTACCCCTTGTTTTTTTCAAAGACACTGTCGTTTTTTACAGCCCGTTTTTTACCCCTTATGTTTTTTTTACCCCTTATGTTTTTTTCAAAAACGGGCAGAAAAAAACGACAGTGTTACCCCTTATGTTTTTTCCAAAAACGGCCAGAAAAAAACGACAGTGTTACCCCTTATGTTTTTTTCAAAAACGGGCAGAAAAAAACGACAGTGTTACCCCTTATGTTTTTTTCAAAAACGGGCAGAAGAAAAAAACGACAGTGTTACCCCTTGTTTTTTTCAAAAACGGGCAGAAGAAAAAAACGACAGTGTTACCACTTATGTTTTTTTCAAAAACCGGCGGAAAAAAACGACAGTGTTACCCCTTGTTTTTTTCAAAAACGGGCAGAAAAAAACGACAGTGTTACCCCTTAAGTTTTTTTCAAAAACGGGCAGAAGAAAAAAACGACAGTGTTACCCCTTATGTTTTTTTCAAAAACGGGCAAAAAAAAAAACGACTGTGTTACCCCTTATGTTTTTTTCAAAAACGGCCAGAAAAAAACGACAGTGTTAGGGCCCGTGTCCACCAAAAGCCTTTTTAAAAGACGGAGCGCTCCGTGAACTGCTTTCAACGCGTTTGTGCGCGCCGCTCAAAAAAAGACGCACGAAGCGTTTTTCGTTTACGTCATTAAATACGCGTCATCGCTTGTATCCATAGATTCACAGCTTCTATCTGTTGGCTCCATCATATGGCATCTGACACCTGAACGTCCTCTCTGGTTACTCCTACAATTTGCGAAATGAATCGAAGATTAATAGCGCTTCTTGCCGTGGCAGCGGAGGTTGCGGACGATCCCCCTGCGCCTGTCGTGGTTGCCCGGAGGAGAGTGTGGGTCCACAGTATTAATCGTGGTAGGGGGCAGTACGGGGAATACCACTGGCTGTGTCAAGAGCTCCGCCTGGACGAGGATCGCTTCAAGGTCTATTTCAGACTCAACCGGCAGCAGTTTGAAGGAGTGTTAACATTTATTGGGCCGACCATCGCCAAGAAGAACACCAATTATAGGGAGAGCAACCCAACGGCTTTGCATTTGTCTGAGGTGATTTGTCTGAGGGTCGGCAGCAACAACGCTTCCAGGGAAGCGGTCGCAATGAGGGAGACCTTCAACCGCTATTTTTCATCTCTGCCTGGTCGAGTGACTTGGCAGGATGGAATTTAGTTTATAATTTTTGTCTATATTTAAATCAAAAAAGGCGAAAAACCAAAACTAATAATACAATTTCTTAAATCAATCCAACATTCATGTTGCATGCTGGATTACTTCTGAAGACAAAAACACACCTTTAACACCTTCATCATCATCAGAGCATTCATTATCCTACTACTACCCAATGTAATGAAAACAAAACAACATTGTCTTAGCATTTAAATGTTTAATTAACTGATTCATTGGAAAATTATTCCAAGATATTATGTACACATTTGAAACATTTCTTATAGCTTGTACTAAATCTAAATAGAAAATTATTCCAAGATATTATGTACACATTTGAAACATTTCTTATAGCTTGTACTAAATCTAAATAGAAAATGATTCCAAGATATTATGTACACATTTGAAACATTTCTTATAGCTTGTACTAAATCTAACTAGAAACTGATTACAAATTTTATTTACACATTTAAAAAAATGTTAAATCTTAAAACTAAATCTAAATAGAAAATGATTACAAATTAATTACTCTCCAAACTCCACATCATAAAGGACCTGCTGCATCCTCATGCGCGCCTGGGCCTTTTTCTGGTTGGACAGCCTCCTCAATGATGGGACGAGGCTGAGCATAAAATGCTCATCCTTGTCCACAGCCATTGTATTCTCCTTTTCTTTCTGGATGGAGGACAGGATTGATTTCTGGAACGCAGACAGCGGCTGCTCCAGCTGTCTCCTGCGTGGTGGTGGAGGTACAGGACGCAGCGGTGTGACCAGAGTCACCGTAGAGGTAGTGGGAGGAGATGGAGGAGAGGTGTCCACAGCGGACTCTGATAGGCTGGGAGAGGGAGGAGATATCTCCTCTTCACTTTGAGCCACCACCTGTGAAAGAAAGCATACATTTGTTTGTTTAAAATGTGCAAATTAAAATGGTGAATACTTATAAATATCTCTGCATCTGGCTTCACCCAACAAAAACCTTAAGAACACTAGTATGTTAGGGTATGTTTTTAGCATATGTTTTAGGCTACTATAGCTTTTGTTATAGGCCTACCTCTCGTTGGGGAGACATACTGGGCGCTAGCAGGGCCAAGATCTCCGGTGCTATTTCCTGCCGGCTATAATCTCCCTGCTCCATATTACTAGAAGATACCCTCTCCTTCACATGGAGCTCCAGGAAGCCCATGATCGCCATATACTTCCACCTCTTGAAAGAGGTGGCACCGGCCCCACTTTTCTTCCTGTCCCTCTCTGCCTTCCTCTCCCTCAAATATTTATCCCGCAAGTACTTCCATTTCTTGCGGGACACTTCAGCTGTTGATACAAGATTATGTCTCTACAATTAGCAATTCACACAACCTACAAGGTTAATATCAAGCCTACCTATCAGTAACGTTAATACGAACTGCCAAGTTAACGTTAATACTAACTGCCAAGTAAACGTTAATACTAACTGCCAAGTACGGGTGGCAGTTTGTACCTAACGGCTAATAGTTAAATGCGATAATATCATTATTAAACATGATAATAATATAAATAATTAATAAATAATTCTCACCTGTAACGCCCAGCATAGATGAAATGTCTCGCCAGGCCTGGTTGCGTTTTGTTAGGTCGTGGTAGGCCTTCAACGTGAGGTCGTACAGGACCGGACACTCGCTCACAGCTGTTATCAAGCTTTCGTCCGACATGTTTCAGTTTGTTTCAGTTTGAGTTCGGTTTATACTTTTAGCCTTGCCTCATCCTCGATTTTGATTGGTCGTTCAAAAAAAGCGCCGATGACGTGAAGCGCTTTTCTTCAAAAGTTCAACTTTTTTCAACGGGGGCGCGCGTCTAAAAGCGCGAGGCGCGTGGAGCGTTTAAACGCTCCGGCCGGCTTTTTAAAAGGCGCGCTGCTTGCGCGTCCTGCCATAGAGAATGCATTGCAGACCGGCGCTCCGTCTTTTAAAAACGCTTTTGGTGGACACAGGCCCTTACCCCTTATGTTTTTTTCAAAAACGGCCAGAAAAAAACGACAGTGTTACCCCTTATGTTTTTTTCAAAAACGGGCAGAAGAAAAAAATGACAGTGTTACCCCTTGTTTTTTTCAAAAACGGGCAGAAGAAAACGACAGTGTTACCCTTTATGTTTTTTTCAAAAACGGCCAGAAAAAAACGACAGTGTTACCCCTTATGTTTTTTTCAAAAACGGGCAGAAGAAAAAAACGACAGTGTTACCCCTTGTTTTTTTCAAAAACGGGCAGAAGAAAAAAACGACAGTGTTACCCCTTGTTTTTTTCAAAAACGGGCAGAAGAAAAAAACGACAGTGTTACCCCTTATGTTTTTTTCAAAAACGGGCAGAAGAAAAAAACGACAGTGTTACCACTTATGTTTTTTTCAAAAACGGGCAGAAGAAAAAAACGACAGTGTTACCCCTTATGTTTTTTTCAAAAACGGCCAGAAAAAAAAGACAGTGTTACCCCTTATGTTTTTTTCAAAAACGGGCAGAAAAAAACGACTGTGTTACGCCTTGTTTTTTTCAAAAACGGGCAGAAAAAAACGACAGTGTTACCCCTTGTTTTTTTCAAAAACGGCCAGAAAAAAACGACAGTGTTACCCCTTATGTTTTTTTCAAAAACGGGCAGAAGAAAAAAACGACAGTGTTACCCCTTGTTTTTTTCAAAAACGGGCAGAAGAAAAAAACGACAGTGTTACCCCTCATGTTTTTTTCAAAAACGGGCAGAAGAAAAAAACGACAGTGTTACCACTTATGTTTTTTTCAAAAACGGCCAGAAAAAAACGACAGTGTTACCCCTTATGTTTTTTTCAAAAACGGGCAGAAGAAAAAAATGACAGTGTTACCCTTTGTTTTTTTCAAAAACGGTTAGAAAAAAACGACAGTGTTACCCCTTATGTGTTTTTCAAAAACGGGCAGAAGAAAAAAACGACAGTGTTACCCCTTATGTTTTTTTCAAAAACGGGCAGAAGAAAAAAACGACAGTGTTACCACTTATGTTTTTTTCAAAAACGGGCAGAAGAAAAAAACGACAGTGTTACCCCTTATGTTTTTTTCAAAAACGGCCAGAAAAAAACGACAGTGTTACCCCTTGTTTTTTTCAAAGACACTGTCGTTTTTTTCAGCCCGTTTTTTACCCCTTATGTTTTTTTTCCCCCTTATGTTTTTTTCAAAAACGGGCAGAAAAAACGACAGTGTTACCCCTTATGTTTTTTTCAAAAACGGGCAAAAAAAAAAAACGACAGTGTTACCCCTTATGTTTTTTTCAAAAACGGCCAGAAAAAAACGACAGTGTTACCCCTTATGTTTTTTTCAAAAACGGGCAGAAAAAAACGACAGTGTTACCCCTTATGTTTTTTTCACAAACGGGCAGAAAAAAACGACAGTGTTACCCCTTATGTTTTTTTCAAAAACGGGCAGAAGAAAAAAACGACAGTGTTACCACTTATGTTTTTTTCAAAAACGGGCAGAAAAAAACGACAGGGTTACCCCTTGTTTTTTTCAAAAACGGCCAAAAGAAAACGACAGTGTTACCCCTTATGTTTTTTTCAAAAACGGCCAGACAAAAACGACAGTGTTACCCCTTATGTTTTTTTCAAAAACGGCCAGAAAAAAAAGACAGTGTTACCCCTTATGTTTTTTTCAAAAACGGGCAGAAAAAAACGACAGTGTTACGCCTTGTTTTTTTCAAAAACGGGCAGAAAAAAACGACAGTGTTACCCCTTGTTTTTTTCAAAAACGGCCAGAAAAAAACAACAGTGTTACCCCTTATGTTTTTTTCAAAAACGGGCAGAAGAAAAAAATGACAGTGTTACCCCTTG
Source organism: Gadus chalcogrammus (assembly GCF_026213295.1). Classification (NCBI taxonomy): domain Eukaryota; kingdom Metazoa; phylum Chordata; class Actinopteri; order Gadiformes; family Gadidae; genus Gadus; species Gadus chalcogrammus. The sequence continues at coordinate 21,455,655 of NC_079424.1, forward strand.
TTTTTTTCAAAAACGGTTCGAAAAAAACGACAGTGTTTCCCCTTATGTTTTTTTCAAAAACGGGCAGAAGAAAAAAACGACAGTGTTACCCCTTATGTTTTTTTCAAAAACGGGCAGAAGAAAAAAACGACAGTGTTACCACTTATGTTTTTTTCAAAAACGGGCAGAAGAAAAAAACGACAGTGTTACCCCTTATGTTTTTTTCAAAAACGGCCAGAAAAAAACGACAGTGTTACCCCTTGTTTTTTTCAAAGACACTGTCGTTTTTTTCAGCCCGTTTTTTACCCCTTATGTTTTTTTTCCCCCTTATGTTTTTTTCAAAAACGGGCAGAAAAAACGACAGTGTTACCCCTTATGTTTTTTTCAAAAACGGGCAAAAAAAAAAAACGACAGTGTTACCCCTTATGTTTTTTTCAAAAACGGGCAGAAAAAAACGACAGTGTTACCCCTTATGTTTTTTTCAAAAACGGGCAGAAAAAAACGACAGTGTTACCCCTTATGTTTTTTTCAAAAACGGGCAGAAGAAAAAAACGACAGTGTTACCACTTATGTTTTTTTCAAAAACGGGCAGAAAAAAACGACAGGGTTACCCCTTGTTTTTTTCAAAAACGACCAAAAGAAAACGACAGTGTTACCCCTTATGTTTTTTTCAAAAACGGCCAGACAAAAACAACAGTGTTACCCCTTATGTTTTTTTCAAAAACGGCCAGAAAAAAACGACAGTGTTACCCCTTATGTTTTTTTCAAAAACGGGCAGAAGAAAAAGACGACAGTGTTACCCCTTGTTTTTTTCAAAAACGGGCAGAAGAAAAAAACGACAGTGTTACCCCTTATGTTTTTTTCAAAAACGGGCAGAAGAAAAAAACGACAGTGTTACCACTTATGTTTTTTTCAAAAACGGGCAGAAGAAAAAAACGACAGTGTTACCACTTATGTTTTTTTCAAAAACGGCCAGAAAAAAACGACAGTGTTACCCCTTATGTTTTTTTCAAAAACGGGCAGAAGAAAAAAATGACAGTGTTACCCTTTGTTTTTTTCAAAAACGGTTAGAAAAAAACGACAGTGTTACCCCTTATGTGTTTTTCAAAAACGGGCAGAAGAAAAAAACGACAGTGTTACCCCTTATGTTTTTTTCAAAAACGGGCAGAAGAAAAAAACGACAGTGTTACCACTTAAGTTTTTTTCAAAAACGGGCAGAAGAAAAAAACGACAGTGTTACCCCTTATGTTTTTTTCAAAAACGGCCAGAAAAAAACGACAGTGTTACCCCTTGTTTTTTTCAAAGACACTGTCGTTTTTTTCAGCCCGTTTTTTACCCCTTATGTTTTTTTTCCCCCTTATGTTTTTTTCAAAAACGGGCAGAAAAAACGACAGTGTTACCCCTTATGTTTTTTTCAAAAACGGGCAAAAAAAAAAAAACGACAGTGTTACCCCTTATGTTTTTTTCAAAAACGGCCAGAAAAAAACGACAGTGTTACCCCTTATGTTTTTTTCAAAAACGGGCAGAAAAAAACGACAGTGTTACCCCTTATGTTTTTTTCAAAAACGGGCAGAAAAAAACGACAGTGTTACCCCTTATGTTTTTTTCAAAAACGGGCAGAATAAAAAAACGACAGTGTTACCACTTATGTTTTTTTCAAAAACGGGCAGAAAAAAACGACAGGGTTACCCCTTGTTTTTTTCAAAAACGGCCAAAAGAAAACGACAGTGTTACCCCTTATGTTTTTTTCAAAAACGGCCAGACAAAAACGACAGTGTTACCCCTTATGTTTTTTTCAAAAACGGCCAGAAAAAAAAGACAGTGTTACCCCTTATGTTTTTTTCAAAAACGGCCAGAAAAAAACGACAGTGTTACCCCTTGTATTTTTCAAAAACGGGCAGAAAAAAACGACTGTGTTACGCCTTGTTTTTTTCAAAAACGGGCAGAAAAAAACGACTGTGTTACGCCTTGTTTTTTTCAAAAACGGGCAGAAAAAAACGACAGTGTTACCCCTTGTTTTTTTCAAAAACGGCCAGAAAAAAACAACAGTGTTACCCCTTATGTTTTTTTCAAAAACGGGCAGAAGAAAAAAATGACAGTGTTACCCCTTGTTTTTTTCAAAAACGGTTCGAAAAAAACGACAGTGTTTCCCCTTATGTTTTTTTCAAAAACGGGCAGAAGAAAAAAACGACAGTGTTACCCCTTATGTTTTTTTCAAAAACGGGCAGAAGAAAAAAACGACAGTGTTACCACTTATGTTTTTTTCAAAAACGGGCAGAAGAAAAAAACGACAGTGTTACCCCTTATGTTTTTTTCAAAAACGGCCAGAAAAAAACGACAGTGTTACCCCTTGTTTTTTTCAAAGACACTGTCGTTTTTTTCAGCCCGTTTTTTACCCCTTATGTTTTTTTTCCCCCTTATGTTTTTTTCAAAAACGGGCAGAAAAAACGAGTGTTACCCCTTATGTTTTTTTCAAAAACGGGCAAAAAAAAAAAACGACAGTGTTACCCCTTATGTTTTTTTAAAAAACGGGCAGAAAAAAACGACAGTGTTACCCCTTATGTTTTTTTCAAAAACGGGCAGAAAAAAACGACAGTGTTACCCCTTATGTTTTTTTCAAAAACGGGCAGAAGAAAAAAACGACAGTGTTACCACTTATGTTTTTTTCAAAAACGGGCAGAAAAAAACGACAGGGTTACCCCTTGTTTTTTTCAAAAACGGCCAAAAGAAAACGACAGTGTTACCCCTTATGTTTTTTTCAAAAACGGCCAGACAAAAACGACAGTGTTACCCCTTATGTTTTTTTCAAAAACGGCCAGAAAAAAAAGACAGTGTTACCCCTTATGTTTTTTTCAAAAACGGCCAGAAAAAAACGACAGTGTTACCCCTTGTTTTTTTCAAAAACGGGCAGAAAAAAACGACTGTGTTACGCCTTGTTTTTTTCAAAAACGGGCAGAAAAAAACGACAGTGTTACCCCTTGTTTTTTTCAAAAACGGCCAGAAAAAAACAACAGTGTTACCCCTTATGTTTTTTTCAAAAACGGGCAGAAGAAAAAAACGACAGTGTTACCCCTTGTTTTTTTCAAAAACGGGCAGAAGAAAAAAACGACAGTGTTACCCCTTATGTTTTTTTCAAAAACGGGCAAAAAAAAAAAACGACAGTGTTACCCCTTATGTTTTTTTCAAAAACGGGCAGAAGAAAAAAATGACAGTGATACCCCTTGTTTTTTTCAAAAACGGGCAGAAGAAAAAAACGACAGTGTTACCCCTTATGTTTTTTTCAAAACGGGCAGAAGAAAAAAACGACAGTGTTACCCCTTATGTTTTTTTCAAAAACGGGCAGAAGAAAAAAATGACAGTGATACCCCTTGTTTTTTTCAAAAACGGGCAGAAGAAAAAAACGACAGTGTTACCCCTTATGTTTTTTTCAAAACGGGCAGAAGAAAAAAACGACAGTGTTACCCCTTGTGTTTTTTTCAAAAAAGGCCAGAAAAAAACGACAGTGTTACCCCTTATGTTTTTTTCAAAAACGGGCAGAAAAAAACGACAGTGTAACTGTCGTGGAAATATCAATCATAACTATAAATATACAATCACATACAAATTATATTAACCTTGTTTATATAATTATTACATTCGAAGGAACTGTATACATTCTCCCTGTAACTTAAGTTAATTCGTATTCAAGTTCCCACTGGAGCCAGGAAGTCTGGTTTTGTGACCAGGCCAATCGACTGACTTCTTTGTTGTGTAAACTCGTTTACAGCCAAACCTGTAGACATGTCCAATACCCACCCATTGTATTACAAATTTACTTGGCTTAAGGTCACTCCCACTTCCTTCCCACAATGTTAATGTTCCCTATAAGAATCTTGTGAATCTATTGTCTCGGGGAATGTGTTCTTGGTAAACTTTGCTGCCAGTACTTTTCCCATGATCATGCTTTAAGATTAAATCAAATATTTCGCTGTCCGACGTGTCCGTGAGAGAACTTTCTCTTCATCAGGTCCTCTATGTCAGGGGTTCTCAAACTATATGGGGCCGGGGACCCCCCCCATAGGGAAGAAATTATTTCAAGGACCCCCTCATAACCGCAACACAAATGTAATGGCTCATGTCTATTTTTTCTGTTAGATGCTTTTGAACTCTTATGCTTCAATCATTCAGTGCTAATACCACAATAGTGTTAAATAAGCATTTTATTGTATTTTGGCATAACTTTACAATATGTAAATAGATTTTACTTTTTTATAAATGTTTATAAATACCCAACCCAAACAAAACCAGCAAAAACATGACACGGCAACATTGCCCAATGTTGTCACAATGGACATGGGACAATGGCAGAGGACATGTTTATTTCCAAATGTCTGCAAGGATTGGTTTACAAGAGCGATAGTAAAGTGGTGCAAAACAGTTAAATTATTCACCCACGTAAACACGTTACCTACTGTTACCAATGGTCCATCATAACAAATCGCCTGCTCGGCATGCCATGCATATATGGATGAAGCTTTGAAGGGGACGCAAAACACAGCTTTGGCAACGCTGTTGAACGCTGCTTGGCCGTCATCACGCGTTTGCTGCCGAAAAGTTGAAATATTTCAACTCGAGCAGCATTTGACGCGCCGCAAAATACGTGAACGCGCCTGCAGCGCGGGCACGGGCGTGCTGCGCTGCAAATCAAATCTTGCCGCGCTCGAGCATGCGTTGACAGGTTGACTCAATGTTAACAGAGTTACTATTGGCCGAAAATTAAAGCAGGGGGAGGGCTGAACACAATGCGCCTGTTTAATTGGCTTTTATTTAGTTATTTAGGTGCGAGATGTGATGGTAAAGCCTGAGGGAGTTTGACGTAGGCTAATGTAAAAGCCGAGTGTTCATTGGTTTAACGTTACGCCGACGGGAGTAATGACGACCGGCCCAACATTTTTTCCGTAAATACCGGTATGTTTATGTTGCAACAACAAGCTCTTGACGGACCCCCTGGCAACGCGCCGCGGACCCCCGGGGGTCCGGGGACCCCACTTTGAGAACGGAGGCTCTATGTAGTCGAATAATAAAATAAAATTCTAATTTGGTGCCGTCCTGACCGAGAAAAGGCATGTTTGTGTATTGAAGACAACAACTCCCACCATGCACCACGATGCACAGCTTCGCTGGCCACACCCGCTGATCTAGATCTCCGCCTATCGGACACATCGCTGTTCCATCAACCAAGCTGATACCGCAAGACTGCTTGAAAATCATTTCACACAACATTTCTAGTGTAGAGCATTAGTTGGTGAACTCAGTGAATTACCGTATTTTCCGCACTATAAGGCGCACTTAAAAGCTTTTAATTTTCTCAAAAAACGACAGTGCGCCTTATAATCCGGAGCAGGCGCGTGCTGTCCATATGGGCAGGTGGGGCGGCGAATTCCCTCCAAAAGCATGCTCCCTAAAAAGTTTATTTTTAATAATGTGATTGTTACATTAACTATCTATAGTTTCTGTAGGCTTTCCGACTATTTTCGGTCTGTTGATATCAAATTGATGGTGGCGATTATAGTTGAGTTCTGTTTAACGTGTCATGCAATGTGGGGCGGTGGAGCTCAACGACCGCCTCCTTCCGTATGTTTCTCGCATAACCCTGCAGGCTGCAATAAGAATTGCAATCCGCGCTATAAGACGCCCATATGGTCGTAAAGTAGTCTGCCCCATGGTCATATTCTAGGACTATTGTTGTTGAATTACTCGACCTGTATCTTTCGGCACTGTTGTCGAATTACTCCGCCTGTATCTTTCGACATTGAAGCCTATTTATTTCAGCAGGTATTAAAATTTTACCTGATTTCATACCTGATTTAAACAGCTGTTATTGAGAAATACCTGATCGTCGGGCCAAGTTCCAAATCGAAGTCTGCTTGATTAATGACTTGTATTTCTACTTTTCATGTATTTGCAATGCACTCGCTAAGCCTGTTGTTAAATTGTTGTAATAAAATATGGAAGAAATAACTTGCCTATAATGTCGAATTTGTCCTTTGAAATGTTTGACTTTGTGGAGTTGGTGTTTCCATTGCACATGGGCTATTCTAATAAGCCCGACTCGACATCATATGACGAGTGTTGCGGATGGCACTTCAAAAGCGTGCAGTAACATTAGGCTATTCGTTTATTTTTAATTCTTACTCACAATTAGTTTAGTTAGCATGTTTTAATGTAGCTCAAAATATACATGTTAAAAATATATATAAATTGTGGGTGTGGTCATACGCCAGTAGTTTCTGCCCCACCGAAATGAAGGGGCACCGCACGCTACTGATCCGGAGCGCCTTATATATGGCAAACACACGAACACTTAGGCCCAGTCCACACAGAGCCGAAACGGGCGAAAACAATCTGATTTCGTTTTATGCTGTTCAGGGATGTCTCCGTAAAGACGGAGTCATTTCGAAACCCCATCGAGCTGTATGATATATGATATGAACTTTATTCGTCAGCAGTGCTGAAATTTGTCTTGCGACCCAGCAGCCGTTGCAAGTAAAAACAGAAAACATGAATTACACACATTGACATGACGCATTGAACACAACAAATTTACATACATGGGTACAGATAGTCGAGAGCACATTGTCCACCACTTCGCCTATCTCCGGTTTAGCATCAAAGTCGATTGATGGACAAAAGACTTTTTTAGTCTAACCTTCTTAAAAAGTGGTACCTCGTATCTCCTTCCTGAGGGCAATAACCTGTATTCACTATACAAAACATGACTAGTGTTTGAGGTGATGTTTTTTGCCAACCTCAGCATGCTGTTGTCATACGTGGAAGTATACAGCTCCTGAAGTGGTTGTCCAACAATCTTTGAACAAATGTTTAGTTGTTGTAACATTTGTGACTTTAGGGAGCCGGTCATGTTGGATGCCGTACTCGCCCAACTGCTCAATTCGGACACTGAAGAAGAAGAATTCGAGGGATTCGTGTACGGGGAATGAACTGAAAAAGTGAGCTTTACGTGTTATACGTAACTGAACAATGTTGAGTTATGCACTAACGTTTGAATTAGCGGTATCAGACTGTGTTTCTTTTACGTGTTTACAACTGAACAAGGCTGGGAGATATTGTTAATATGCACATTAACGTTTGAACATCGTTATCATGGGAGTGAACGGAGTTGTCAGAACGCTTAATAAAGTTTGACTTTATCTGACTGTTTTGTTGACATTCCCTTTAGCACAGCTCCATCTAGTCGATGCATAACGTAACCCCAGTCAAACGTTTGACTGCAGTATCTTCTATGCGCCTTATAATCCAGTGCGCCCTATATATGAAAACAGTTCTAAAATAGGCCATTCATTGAAGGTGCGCCTTATAATCCGGTGCGCCTTATAGTGCGGAAAATACGGTAGTCCTCGTTTGTATTTCTTGCAAAATGGTGAACTTTTGCATGGTGCCATCTTCTAGGTCAGATCCAGTACCCTCCGCCATTGTACTTCAGTTTTATCAACAGCCTCTGTTAGCTTAGCTTCAGACGCTGTGGATGTGTTTCTGCTGGTGAAGTCCCACCTACTGGCACTGTTCTAATAGGTCTGTAGCGTCAGTGGGTCCCACCCCCTATAGAGGGGTGGGATTAGTGGTTGTAGTCTTACGAGAATCCTCCCCTCTTACACTTCCTATTTACTTACACGCAAAAATCCTCATATTGCGTCATCTTAAACAGGAAGTGTTGGAGATCGATACGGATCTCTCCAGTCTCTCCAGAAAATAAGGGAATGATGCACCACCGATTTCTAACGATACAAAGCTTAATGGAAATTGGTGAAGTTTCCCTTTAAGGATAATTGTGGCATACTGTAACTGACATCCACTCAAGCAGTCCTTTCAGACATCCATACATTTAAGAGCGAAATTGGAAGGTGATTGGATATTTGCAAACATCATTTGTATATACTATTAGGTATGCATATACTGACGACCGGACCGTGGCATTGCTCATTTTAATGTATGACCCCATCTGACGCATTCCCAGCGAGCCATTAGCCAAATTATTTGTGTGAGACACGTCAACACATCACACAAAGGAGAATAGGTGATCCCTGTGTGTTACATTGTGGTGTGATGAAGGACACACAAGTGTCTCCACTCTATTTTTTGTTGTACCTTTAAATTGAGCTACCAACTCTGCTGGTGAGTTACATCTTCAAATCAAAGGGCGATAACTATTTTAGGGTTTTATTGTTTTGCTCTGTAATGGTAGATTATTCACTTTTGGACTCGTAAGAATAATGTTATACGTCACTTACTTATGGATCCATCTCAAACAATCTATTTGTTTGAACTTTTAATAGAATGTTAATATGAAGTAATGTATCCAGAACCATGGGGTCAAGTCATCTCATCTGCAGTTTCATCGGCAGGCACTTCAACACATTTATCATTATCCTGTTCATTATATTGAATTAATAGAAATCTGTCTGCCATAACTTCTGAGAATTGACCTCCTCCTATGTCTTTGTGATCGTTGCCATGTGTGAGAATCTTACCACGAATTTCATTAATACAATAGCAGCAGGATATAAGCTTGCCAATATTAGCTGACAATATCTTTAGTATTTATTTGATAAGTGTATCGTTTTCTTTCATCACCAGGTTTTGTGGTCCTCCTGTGGAAGTCACCTGGATCTTCAGGTATTTCTATGTACCCTATTAAGAGGCCGGTGACAAGGTATCCAAACAGGCAAGTATTTCAATTTTGCCGGAATGGTCCTTGACAAACGACTCTGTGGTTTAACTCTCCATTTAGCTGCATCCCGCATTAACGTGGCATTGAGCAGCACGGCTATTCAGTCTACAACCTTCCATGGCGCAGTGGCTGAACGCGCCATCGATGGGAACAGCAGCCCTCAGTGGGACCACGGCAGCTGCAGCCATACTCACTCACTGGCCAAACAATGGTGGAGGCTGGGGCTGCCTGGTGTGTACCGGGTTTCAGAGATCCATGTCACTAATAGGAATGAATTCAGGGAGTGGCTGAACGGCATTGAAATACTCATCGGGAATTCACGGGCAAACAACGGCAACGACAATCCAAGGTGAATAATTGGTGTCACCTACCCTACTATCACTCAATACAGTTTGACCCAGCCACAACGTCCTGGGTAGATCAATAATGACCTTGACATGCTTTTAAATGTCTTTCGATAAGATGTACAATTCCTGAATAGCATAGAATATTATATTCCCTGTAAATCAGGGAACAAAACCAGTGCTCTGCTCAAGTATAGTCTCTGATGCCTACCGTCACCAGACTACTGCTTCTTCTATCTCTTTCCCTCAGGTGTGCCATAATCAACGATGACCCAGGCTGCTTGACTCAGACTGTCAAGTGTTGGGGAATGGAAGGCAGGTTCATCAACTTCTACAAGTCCTCCTCAGGCTATTTGCAGTTGTGTGAAGTCAAAGTGTACGGAGGTAGGAACCCAGTCTATCATTACATTTCATCAAAGGGGGATGGGTGTACTAGAACCACTGTTGGTAAAACATCTTTGGTCAATGGTCAAATGCTGGTCCTGTGCAGCTCCACTGGTAGAGCATGGCATTAACACTGCCAGGGTTAGGGGTTTGTGTCTGACTACCTAGTATGAAAATGTAGGCACAAACAGCATTGTAAGTCACTTTGAGTAAAAGCATCCACCAAAGCACAATCTGCATACATTGTTTTCAACCTGTGGAACGCATTCCACTGGTGGAACATAAGGGTACAGCTGGTAGTACGTGGGATTTATTCCTGAAATGCAGTCAAATTTTTGCACTGAATGGTTTAAAATTCATATTTTGAGTTGCTTTGTGTTTGCTGAATAAACACAAAGGGAGCAAAGCAGTGTTGCTGACTTCTTCTTTCCACTGATCCCACTGGCCATGGCCTTCTTGCAGGACTACTTGAGGATAAAGGGTTTGCTTGCACTCTTTGCTCAAGCACTGCATTTGTATTTATCTATTTTCTATTGTTTGCATCTGGGGTGCTCAGCGCAAGCTCTTGATGACCATTTATTGGTCGACCTAAAGTCAATGGTTGGGCCCGAATGATCTACATCAGCCGTTCTCAATCTGTGGTACGGTACGCGAGCGCCCTCTAGTGGTACGCCGAGTATGAACGATTTTTTGAAGCGTTTTTTGAAGTTGAAGCAACCGTTAAAAAAAAAATCAGGGATGGGCGTGGGGAATCGATAACTCGAGTACTACTCGTTACAAATGAACTCGGTTGGTGGACAGGCAAACTCGAGTTTGCATACACATAAAAAAACAAAGTTTTCTGAAGCAAATGTATCAATTTTCTGTGCGGCGCCACTAACGCATGCCGTGGGCACAAAGCAAATTAAATGTATCCATTTCTGTGTGGCGCGTTCCGTGCCGTGTGCAGGCACGCCAGAATTCAAAAAGTTAAGAGATGGCGGTTAAAGCAAAGCGCAGCGAAGAATTGAAATAGGCCTACTTTAAAGAAATAGGAGATCATAAGGTGAAATGTAAAAAATGCCAAGCGAAATCGAGCTACCAGAGTAGCTACTAGGCCTACAACTACTAGGCGGCAACATATGCTCCTGAAACACAACGGTGAGTTCGGGAAAGCAGACCCGCAGCAACCAAGTGTGTCGGCTATTTTAACCGCCGCAAGACGCAGCCGTAATCCCGGCCGTGTAGAGAAGATCACAACGCGTAATCCATAGTCCATTTGCTGCCGTTTTATTTGCAGCTTTAAATTATTTGCAATGGTTAGGCTACTTGTTTCGTTTTAGTTTTTTTTAAACTGTTACAGGCCTTGGTTCGACGTGATTTAAATTGTGAGACGCATAGGCCTATTTATTTTTGTAAGGAAAATGTGTTTTGAACGTTTGCAAAAATAAATAATGAATACTCTGATAACGCTGACTGTTTTGATGGAGAATAAGCATTACATGTTTGGTTGGTAATATTGCCGTTCATCATCAGGCCTATTCCTGCTGCAGATGCGTTGCATTCTAAAAATAGATTTGATTAAACGAGTACTCGATCTCGATTGATCCTCGAGGATTTCCTTCGATCACTCGAGTTTACTCGTGCCCATCCCTAGGCCATGTACCCATCATATGCAATCATCTTAAACCTGCATTGACTAACTGCTGTGACGACGAGTAGGGGAAGCAACATTTTTGCAAAATCGTCCTGTGACGAGACGTTGAAAGTCTGCTTTCAGAGGCCAGACATTTCTGGACTTTTGGATGCAGCGACGCAGCGAATATCCTGCGCTTTCAGACAAGGCTGTGCGCTTTCTCATTCCATTTGCGACCAGGCTTCTCTTGGTCGCAAATAAGAGCGATGACTACTGTCATGTCATCGCTCTTAATTTATCCCCAAAAACGCAGCTGATCGGACGCATCACACGATTCGGAGGCATGCATCACATTTAAGGATTTTAAAAACTGATTCTTATTATTTTTTTTAAAAAATGCATTCGGAAGAGAAGGGAGACTAGCGTTGCTCACGGGTTGGAATGAAAGGGAGAAACGGGGACAGAGTTGCCTGCGGAAGCGATGTCTGAGATGCAGAGACTGCTTCACGCTACCAGTGTCAGTTTCGTACGGTGTGGAATGAGAGCTCGGGAAGGCACTATTGCGCAAGTACGATTGCGTGCTTGCGCAATAGCATACTGCCCGAGAATGCAGTATCGCTGTCAAATCCGTCCCTGGGAAAAGTAACGTTGCTTGCGCCGAATTGAAAAAGGAAACCGCTATAATGAAATAGCGGTAATATTTCCACATTAATTGATAAAATAACAGGGGATGGGAAGGGGGGATGGCTGTTTCAGAAGGGGGAACGGCTCTTGGTTGGCTTGAATCGTACCTCACAGATAGAACCCAATTTGTGCTTCATGAGGGTGCAGAATCGAAGCATTGTAAATTGCGCTTTGGCGTACCACAAGGGTCGGTTCTTGGTCCATTGCTTTTTGCAATTTATATGCTTCCCCTCTGTGACGTTATCCGCGGCTTCGGAATTAGTTTCCATTGCTATGCGGATGACACCCAGCTCTACATTCCTGTAGATTCCGGGGATTCTGTCCAGATTCAAAAGGTTGAGTCCTGTTTAGCTGCTGTGAAGGGCTGGATGTCACAAAACTTCCTACAGCTTAATACTGGGAAGACAGAGCTGATGATTATCGGCTCGAAGCGGGACCGGGAAAAGTTTGAGGATGTCTCTCTGTGGTTGGATGGCTTCGCCATCCCACAGAGTGCATCCGTCAGAAATCTTGGTGTCTTGTTTGACCCTCAACTATGCTTTGATCAGCATATAAGAAGTATAACTAGAATTGCCTTTTTCCATTTGAGAAACATTGCAAGAATCAGATCAATGTTATCTGTAGTGGATGCAGAGACACTGATTCATGCGTTTGTCTCGTCAAGACTGGACTATTGCAACGCACTGTTCTCGGGATTACCGAACTCTACTACAAAGAGTCTACAGCTGGTACACAATGCGGCAGCTAGATTGCTGACCAGAACGAGAAAGTTTGATCATATTACACCTATTCTCGCCTCTTTACATTGGCTACCAATAACTTTCAGATCAGACTTTAAGGTGCTATTGCTAACCTATAAAGCCTTGCATGGACTATCTCCATTGTACCTGAAGGACCTGATTATTCCTTATAGTCCTTCTCGGTCTCTCCGGTCTTCGGGAGCCGGCCTTCTTTCATTGCCGAAGGTTAAAAAGAAATCGGCTGGACAGAGAGCGTTTGCCTATCGAGCCCCCTTTTTATGGAATAGGCTGCCATCAGCGATCAGGGAAGCTGACTCTGTGGAGCTATTCAAAGGGAAGCTCAAAACGCACCTCTACAATCTTACATTTGGAGTGTGAAAACAACAGATGCGTAGTGAAGACTACTCTGTTTGCTTGTGCTTTTCTTATTACATTATACATTCCCACTATGTACTTTTCCGTTCTAATTCACTATTCTGTCTGTTGTAGCGTGCTGCGGGTGCTGGACTGGATGCCTGGACTCTCCTCATGGATAACCGGCCAAAACCCTATCACCATTTTAATATGATGTACATGTATTTACCTGTATGCCAATTGTGGCACCCATTGCACTCCTGACCATCCCTGGAAGAAGGGATCCCCTACACTGCATTTCTTCTCAAGATTTCTTCCTTGCTGATTCAAGGGAGTTTTTTCTTGCCCGTGTGGGGGCATGGGTAAAGGGGGGTGTCACAAATATTTGGCCTGTTAAGCCCTTTGAGACTGTAATGGTGATTAAGGGCTATACAAATAAAATTGAATTGGATGATTTTGATCATTTTAATTCCAAAGGGGGATGCCATCCCCCCTCAACTTGTGTGCTGGAAGCAGGTTGGATACTGAACCAAGTCTGAGGCTAAAGCTAACCTCAATCGACCCAGACATCACACCCCTCCCACTAAGCATGATAGGCCTAATTTTCAATGTGTGCCTGAGTACATTCTCCTTCAAACCTAAACATAGTTTATATTCTGACCTTATGGCACTTACTGCAGTATTTTTTAATACTGAATACGTTGTTTTTCTATGATACACTTGTTCTTACTCATGATAGTTTGATTACAGTGTTATCGCAGTACACATGATTTCTCTCTTTGCTGCGCATGATTACTTATAACAGGATTGTTTGACTCCAGTATTTAAATATTCATGTTCAATTCTTTGAATGTTTTGATGCAGTACAATTTACCTCACATGATTGGTTGACTGCAGTTGTTAAAATTAATATTCAGTGCTCTGAATGCTTTAATACAGTATACTTGTTAATAACCTCACTAGATTGACTGGTATGAGATATCAAGGTACGTTGTTTCTGTATGGTTCAAGACACCTTAAAATCCTTCAAATCAGTTGAGTTCAAGCTTGCTGAGAACAGAATGTGAGGGTTCCCATCAAGGTGAAGTTTCTGAAGATGTCTCTTTACTCTTAAAATGAATGTGTAGTTACGTAAATTAAGCACATAAGTTGTAATTACTACATACACACAGCCACAAGGGAGCAGGATCAAACATACAAGCTGTAATATCTACCCCAGCCACAGAAGGCAGCATCTTTAAGACGGACAGGGAAGCCGCAGCTAAGACGTCACATAGGCCACGCCTACTTCACATAGGCCACGCCTACTCGATACTAACGCAGAGCCAGGATCAGGTCAGAAACAGAGGCAGACCCGTGGAGAGTCTCGGGGCCCAGCCCCGGGGCTTGAAGTAGCTCTACGGTATTTTTCTCCACGCGTGTTAGATACAATTCCCTCCCTTTTGCTTCATAGTTACCATACCGAAATACTTCAACAAATAAAGTGAGTTAAAAGCGAACCGTTTTGAACTACTTTCTTCAAGAACAAGACAGTGTTTAAAAACATTGAATTGCGATTTATTAAGTGCCACTAATGATGCTTTTCTGAAATTGAAAAGTGTCTCAACAGGAAAATAATGGGTAGGGATGAATTGCGTTGCTCAGATGCTTTTGAGCAACACACTCATTTGTTTCCCCAGAGCCTGCTGCACCTTCCGTGAGCATTCAGGAGACTGGGAGGAACATCACTCTGGTGGGGACGCGGCTGTGCTGGTCAGACGCCCTGCTCTACTGCAGAGACTCTCACTGGGACCTGCTGAGCCTCAGGGGCCCAGAAGACCAGGAGATGGTTGATGAGATGGTTGATGAGCTGGTGGCTCGCGCCCCCTTCCCACTAACCAGCCACCTCTGGGTGGGCCTGCGCAGGTACTGGCCAGGCCTTAAGGGCTGATTATGGTTCCAAGTTGATGCAACGCAAGGCGGTTGCTGGTCCACAAGGACATACTGGGTACTGACCCAGTATGTCCTTGTGGACCCTCTGTCTATCAACCACAATGAGCCTGACATTCCCCTCCCAAAGATTTGAACCTTGCGTCGAGAAGACGCAGCAGCAATTGCTGCGATTTGTCCGCTCACTAAAACCCGATGCAGAACCAAAACCGGTTCACAACTGCATCGAAGCGACTGCATGGTCCTTGCGTTGAGTCGACGTGGTACCATAGTCAGCCCCCTAGTGTCTATCAAGCAATCAAGTTATTATGATCATCTGTCTGTCCATCACTTTGTCTGATGAAACACCATGAAACTACCAAAAGCTGAATATTCAGCCACATTATTCTTCCTTTCACCCTGGTCAATCTTAAATGTTGTTAGGTCCCTTTCAGGAAGCACCTGGTTTTGGATGTCCGGTGACCCGATGGACTTCAGCCAATGAGACGAAGGCTCATACCATTCCTCCCCCTGTGGGGGCGTGTCCAGCGTGGAACCTTCCACATGGAGGCAGTGCTCCTGTGAAGAACATCTTAACTTCATCTGTTTCACAGGTCAGTGTCCAGCCTATAATCAGCTCCTTATCAAGCCATATATATACATTTGTATTTATAAAATCTTCATTAGTAATCGCCTTTTTCATTTAACTTTTTACCATTTAAAAACGACTTGAAACATTAAGAGTTTTCAGCTCCCGTTTGGGAAAATAAAATTCACACTCACTGTGAATGAGTGAAATCAGCTGTAGATATTTTACGCCACTTTAATTAACCTTCTTATATACTGTATATTTCTATTTCCGCAGGTCAGACAGAAGGAGTGAACAAGTTGCACTTCTATAGTTCCACAAGAGAGAATCAAGCTCGCTGCACCCAACTTGGCCTCCCTGGGGAATAAAGCGGCAGATTCTGAAGACGTCCTGAGGAGTGAAGGTTCTAAATGAAGTAGCTCAGAGTGTCTGTTTTGTCTGCTAGCTGGTTCTGCATTTTGTCATTATGGGCTTCATGAAAGGCCACATTTATTCCCAGCATAGCATAAAGGATATATTTACTTTGGTATATAATCAATAAACTTATTTATTAGCAGATGTAGGTGCATCATTCCTTTGTTAAGAAATGTGGAGAATGTGAGTTCAAGATGGTATCAAAAGACTAGATGAAGTATCTGTTGGATTTTATCTCTGTCTGGCTTGACTGATGTGATGTGTTTTAATAATGTTAACGCTTTAACCAGTAGTGAATGTGCTGGTTTGTCTTTCTTTTGCATATGAATGGAACGTAGATAAAAGTCTTCGCCGTTGTCCACAAATTCCTTGCGGGTACTGTGTTTGTTTTTATCCCCGTCGCACGGAAGTGACGATTCTGTCGACCAATCAACGAACGGCGCGTGTATCTCGAAGGCGTTGGCACCCTTTCGGACGTCTCTGTACCCCAACGGAGGAGTACTGCGAGATGAGGACGGCTCATCATGGCTCAGTCTGGACCCCGCCCACTTTAGTTATTTTCACACCTTTGCACATCGAACCAACCCGCACCCGCTGGGGGTAACGCGCCATAATATTTATGTATATATTTGGGGGAGGGCGTCTTCAAACAGTGAGTGTGTCACAGCTTGTGCAGGGAGGTGAAGCCAAACGCAGAGATCAGACTCAGAACAGTCAGTGCAAAGAATTTTTACTTCATTTAAACAGGCAATCAGAAACAAACCTACAACAAACAAGGAACACCGGTGAACCGAATGACAACCGCCACCATGACAGAGGGAGCTTGAACCCATGACCCCAGACTCTGGCACTACGATGCTAGGAGGTCCTCTGAACCTCTGAGGTCAGGAGACTCGGTCCCAATTCACCCCTTGCACATAGTACACACACACACACAGACACACACACAGTCTAACCTTTAAAACTATTTCAGAAAGACCACGGATCACCCAGGAAACAGAACAGCAACGATAAGGTTGAAGTTGTTAGATATTCCGGTCAACATATACACGCTTTAGACTCTGAGCCAACTGTAGCGTTATTGAACTGTGCATGCGTACCCACAGCACTTTGGGTAATGCATTGGGACCGAACAGAGCGTAGCCATCGGAACAAATCACACTCAAAACATTAAACTCACCTTCCAATTTTTTTGTCTGATTATTACGATAATATTTATTTTTCTTTGTCTCTAGAAAGGAAATAAATGCATTATTATTATTTCAATAATAAATATAGTTGCAAGCAACCATGACAGGGTCGTACTGCATGCCCGTATGAGTACGGTGGGGGGCTCATAAATACAAGATGGTATGAGTATGGTGGGGGGCTAATAAATACATGATGGTATGAGTATGGTGGGGGCCTAATAAATACATGATGGTATGAGTATGGTGGGGGGCTAATAAATATATGATGGTATGAGTACGGTGGGGGCCTAATAAATACATGGTAAACATTATTTGATATCATGCCATGTCTCATAGAAAACTTCGATGAGTTTGGATTTTAACCATAGAACTCATGAGTCAGGCAGAATAACACTACTACTGACTGCCGAGGGCAGATTAGAGTTTATTTTGAGAAAGTAAAGTCATCCGTACGTGGAGGTCTGGTGAGCCTGGTCGGTATGGAAATATGTCCTTGGTGTGCCAGAAAAACGGGTTTACCGGAAGTTAACATATCAAAACAATCACCAACAATGTTTCTAAAGCATAACGAGTCAAACAGACAGTTTGACAGTGGATACATGTGTAACGCTGTAAGATCTAGCCTGCATTAGAGAGAGGCCTCCCTCCCCCAGTTCAGAAAGGCAACTTTCTGACAAATGCATGAAATTTCTATTTCAGATATAGACTTGAAATTTGGCATGGGTATACTATGGAATCACCTCTTTATATCCATATTCACAGCTGAGCCTATGTGTTTTTGACTCAATGTTAGAGGTGTTCCAACATCGGCGGTATTCATATGTTTCACTTTATTCATATTGCAGCGGGCCTGTGGGTGTGGGGTTTCCACGCCACCAAGTTAACTAGATAAAATGACACCACACAGAGCAGTTCAAATTCTCTCTCTCTCTCTCTCTCTCTCTCTCTCTCTCTCTCTCTCTCTGAGACAGCAGGTTGCCAGACCTACCACTCCCCTCACTCCTCCCTGGTGTCTGCCACAATATGAATTTAACACAATATAGTCCAACGGTCATGCGTGACGAGTTCGCAGCTTTTACCACTTTCGGCATCAAAGCAGTTTATGTGTGGGTGTTTCAAACACCCACACCAAACTGCACCATTTGGACTTCATTCATTAACTTCAACTTGTTTGGCCTTGACCAAATGTTTGGTCAAGTTGAAGTTGATGAATGAAGTCCAAATGGTCTGACCGTATGGGTTTTGATTTGAAAGTTGTTCATCTTGACAAATGGTGCATGGATAACAAGTTTCATGCATATTGCACCTTCCTAGTGGTAATGGCAGACTGTTGAAATGCTGAACTTCCAGGCCTCGTTATAGCGCCACTGTCAAGTTATGTTAGGTTTTGGTTTTCTCAGCTCTTGCCCAAACTTGAAAAACTGCTTGATCAAATGCTTGGAATGACACAAGGGACAACTCAAATTCTCTTTATTTAGA
This sequence comes from Gadus chalcogrammus, assembly GCF_026213295.1. Taxonomy (NCBI): domain Eukaryota; kingdom Metazoa; phylum Chordata; class Actinopteri; order Gadiformes; family Gadidae; genus Gadus; species Gadus chalcogrammus. The sequence goes on from NC_079424.1 coordinate 21,474,063, forward strand.
AGTGAAGTGCATATAGCACAGTGTAGGTAGGTTGTCAAAGATAAATCCCAAGAAAAAAGAGACATCGCATTATTATCATATAATGTTTTATTTTTTTTGATAATTTTTTTATTTGGAAATGTATATGAACACAGAATACACTGAGCATACATTTTAACAGACATATCCATAGTTTTTTTTTTTTACATACACATACAAACAACATCCCACCCACCCCACCCACTTGAACATGTAGTACACACACCTAGAATAGCAAAAAAAAAAAAAAAAAAAGTAGATAGTAGGTAGAAAAAAAAAAAAAAAAGAAGATAGGTAGAAAAAAAAAAAAAATAATAATAATAATAAAAAAAGCTGTACGCTACTTGTTATAGGGTCCTAGTGCAAGAAATATTGCTATGGGGTATCAGGTATATTTTTGAGTTTCCCTATGTATTTCAAAACCGGATCCCAGGTGGAGTAGAATTTGTCCCTTGACCCCCTAAGTGAGTATTTAATTTTCTCTAATTGTATAAAGTGCATCAGGTCACACATCCACAAAGACGCTTTGGGAGGGTTTTTTGATTTCCAATGCAATAATATTCTTCTGCGTGCAAGCAGAGTCACAAAGGCCAAAATGTTTTTATAACTTTTCCTTACTATAGAGTGTCTTCGGTCTGTGATACCAAATATAGCTACTGCTGCATTCGGTTGGAAATCAGTATTGAGCGCCTCAGATATTGTTTTAAAGATCATAGACCAGTAAGTGACCAGAGCAGGGCATGACCAAAACATATGGGTTAAGTTGGCAGGGGTGTGATGGCATCTGTTACAACTAGCATCTGAATTAGGATATATTTGAGCTAATCTTGCTTTGGAAAAGTGAGTCCGGTGTAGAACTTTAAATTGTATTATATTTAATTTTGCACAAGAAGTGCTGTCATTCACTCTTTGTAAAGCACAGTTCCACATGTCATCTTCCATGTCTTCCCCCAATTCATCTGCCCAGTCCGCCCTTATCTTTGCGATGGTTATGGTTTTAAGAGAAGCTATACAATCATATATTCTAGAAATGAGCCTTTTTGAATTAAACGGGGATTCTAGCATATCATCTAAGCCAGACATTGAAGAGAGAATTGGAAAGTTGGGGTCATGGCTCATAAGGAAGTGGCGTGCTTGAAAATATCGAAATAGGCTAGATCGAGGAAGGCCAAATTTTTGTGATAAGTCGTTAAAGCTGGCAAATACACAATTTATGTACATATCTTTAAATTTAGAAATGCCTTGTCTTCGCCAAAAAGAGAATGTAGCGTCTATTTTAGCTGGGGGGAAGAGGTGGTTATTGCATATAGGGCTTAAGCTAAGCCCTATATGCAATTGTTTGAGACCAAAGTACCGTCTCAATTGAAACCAGATCTTCAAAGTGTTGATGACAATTGGGTTGTTTGTGAACTGGGACATAGAAACGGGGAGACTGGAAGTGACCAGAGCCGTGAGAGATGTTGAGATGCATGATGTAGCCTCATAGTGGCACCAGTCTGTATCTGGAGTATGAAGCCAAAACATTATTTTTTGAACATTTGCAGCCCAGTAGTAGTAGAACAGATTCGGAAGAGCTAGGCCTCCCTGTAATTTAGGCCTCTGTAGAAGTTCTAAACGTACCCTAGGGTTCTTGCCATTCCAAATAAAATAAATAAAGGCGCTATCAATACCTTTAAAGAAAGACCTAGGAAGGTAAAGTGGGATACATTGAAACAGGTAGAGGAATTTGGGGAGCACACTCATCTTGATGCAATTCACTTTACCTGCCAAGGACAAGTGGAGTGTTCTCCATTTCTTTAGATCTGATTTGACTTTATCAAGTAGAGGAGCAAAATTTTCCCGATAGAGGTTTTTCATATCTCTAGTTATGTTAATGCCCAGATATTTAAAGCCGTTTCTAGATGTTTTAAACTGTAGAACATTCTCCTGAATTTGAAGAGCCAAGTTGTTAACAGGGTAGCATTCACTTTTACTAAAGTTCAGTTTATACCCGGAGAATTTACCAAATCTTAACAGAGCATGGAGGATATGAGGTACACTAAGAATAGGGTCCGAGACAAATAATAGTAAGTCATCGGCATATAAGCTTAGTCTATGCTCTTCTCCTCCTCTAAAAATTCCACTTATTGATGGCAATGATTTGAGTGAGATGGATAAGGGCTCTATGGCCAAGGCAAATAACAGTGGACTAATTGGACATCCCTGACGGGTCGCTCTCGACAGGGTGAAGTACTGTGATTGCCTGCCGTTTGTAACCACAGAGGCCTTGGGTGAGCTGTAAAGAAGTTTAATCCATGAGATAAAATTTGGACCATACCCAAATTTCCTTAAACACGTGAATAAATATTCCCACTCAACCCTGTCAAAAGCTTTCTCTGCGTCCAGCGAGATGACCACCTCAGGTACCTCATTGGACGCAGGGGAGTGAATAATATTCAAAAGCCGTCTGATATTTGTAAATGAGTGTCGACCCAAAATGAAACCGGTTTGGTCAGCAGAGATCACATCAGTCATTGTGGTTTCTAGGCGTAGGGCAAGAGTTTTAGCTAGGATCTTCACGTCACTGTTTAGGAGGGAGATGGGTCGATATGAACCGCATTCTGTATTCTCTTTACCTGGCTTAAGCAGGAGAATAATCGATGCCTCAGTGAGTGTTTGTGGTAATGACCCACGGGATATAGAATCCATAAACATTTCAAGAAGAATTGGGGATAGTTTCTTAGAAAAAGTCTTAAAAAATTCTATTGGATAGCCGTCGGGGCCAGGTGTCTTACCACTTTGCATTGCCATTATTGCATGAATAAGACAGTTGCAATGGGAGTTCGGTCTTTGTCTTATCCGTTACCTTTATGGGAGGAGCCTCGAGATCGCAAAAGAAATGATCCATATCAGTTCTATCACTGGTCGCCTCTGATGTATACAGGTTAGAATAAAATGAGGTGAATGTTTCATTAATTTCTCCCGGGTCAATAGTTAAATCACCATTTGGTTTCCTTATTTGTGAGATTTGTTGAGAAACAGATTGGGACTTAAGTTGGTGTGCTAAAAGACGGCCAGCTTTTTCTCCATGCTCATAGGCATATCCACGTGATTTTAACAACATATTTTCTGTTTTACCGGTTGACAACAGGTTGTATTGAGTTTGAAGGTCAAGCTTTTTTTTATAGAGTTCAGGGGATGGAGACGTAGAGTACAGAGAGTCTACTGTGCTTATTGATTTAATAAGCTGGTTTTATTCAAGTCTACGCATCTTATTGATTCTTGCTGAGTATGATATAATCACACCTCTGATCACAGCCTTCAGTGTCCACAGCAATGAGGAGGAAATGTTATCTTTTTTATTGGATTCTATAAAGTTATCAATTTCTTTGTTTATCAAATCACAGAATGAACTGTCAGCCAGTAAGGTTTTGTCTAGTTTCCAAGGAGGGCGTTCCGAGTTGTTAAGAGGAAACACAAGGTCTAGTAAAACTGGGGCGTGATCAGATTCAACTATGGTTGAATAATCTGCATTTGTGACAAAGGGAAGAAGGTTTCTATCAATAAAAAAATTGTCTATTCTGCTGTATGAGTGGTGGACTGGGGAAAAGAAGGAGAAGGATTGACCAAGTGGAAAAAGAGAGCGCCAGGGGTCAACACCTCCTATTTGATCCATAAAAAAAGCTAAAGATTTGGACATTTTTGAAGGGACTGTAGATTTAGGATTAGAGCGGTCCAAGATTGGGTTAATTGTGCAATTCAGATCACCCCCTAAAATTAATTGTTGTGAGTTTATGTCTGGTATTAATGAGAAAACTTTGCCCATGAATTTATCATCATCCCAGTTTGGGGCATATATATTAACCAAAACGACATGTTTGTGGAAAAGTAGCCCAGAAACTATGACAAAGCGCCCCTGTGGGTCAGAAATAACAGTGGTAGCACTGAACTGAATTTTTTTATGTATCAATATAGCTGTCCCACGTGTTTTGGAATTAAAACTTGAGTGGAACATATGTCCCACCCAAGCTTTTCTGAGTCTAATTTGATCTTTTAACAACAAATGAGTTTCTTGAAGAAATGCAATTTCACATTTTAAATATTTAAGGTGATTGAATATTCTAGCTCTTTTTACAGGTCCATTCAAGCCTTTTACGTTCCAGCTAATAAATCTTACATCAGTCTTTCTTACATTAGTTCTTTGTTCCATGGTTAATCAGAAAAAGGATAGAATTGCAATAATAACTGTAAAGGTGCGGCCACACCAGACGCGTATCTCGCGTACTTCGCGCCTAAAATCGCCATTTTTTCCATAGGGAACCATTGATTTAATACACGTATTACGCGTATAAGCAACATTTTAAGCGAGTATAGCGCGTATGTGGCGCGTATATTTACGCGCAATACACGCTATACGCGCGTATATCGCGTACATTTCAAGAGTTCAAAAAATTGAACTTTTTACGCGAAGTACGCGAGATACGCGTCTGACGATTAGCCGCGTTGCCCAATCAGCGTTGAGCTTGACCCGACGTCACTGGCAGAGAGTAGTGAGCTTGGACAGAAGCATACGGCCGACATCTTTCTTTATTCTGTGTTGAAATAGTAACATAGTTACGCCATTAAATGCTTTTATGGAAACATTTCTAGCGAGAAATGTGCATTTTACTTTCATAATGTTCGCTCGGTGAATGTGAAGGATGTTTGGTTTGATAGTTATGACGAAGAGGGAACGCTCCGTTCACTTGCATGGACAGAGTCTCTGGTTACTAAGCAACCTCAACGTCTTGGCGGACTATATATCTGCTGATCAACACTACGAATGCTGGAAACACACCAGACACACCATGTAAAGTTATTTAACCCGATTATTGTTATTTATATCCGAGATTATTTAATCTAACCCGATCTAAACTCTATCACCCAAACACGGCGGGTTTTGGGTTTCCTACCTCGGACTCCAGCGCAGCTTATCCTGGGGCAACACACACACACACACACACACACACACACACACACACACACACACACACACCCAAGTGTTGGAGCCTTTACCGTGGGGAGCCTCATCCTGGGGCAAGACACGCACACACACACAGCCACGGCCGACAACTTTCTTTATTCTGGGTGGAAATAGTAACATAGTTACGCCATTAAATGCGTTTATGGAAACATTTTTAGCGAGAAATGTGCATTTTACTTTCGTAATGTTCGCTCGGTGAATGTGAAGGATGTTTGGTTTGATAGTTTTGACAAAGAGGGAACGCTCCGTTCACTTGCATGGACATGGACTCATCTAGGCGAGTGACGTATGCGCGTATGGCGCGTATTGCGCGTATGTGACCATTTTTGACACAAAATGGTCAAGCAACATTCTACGCGCGTATCTCGCGTAAAAATTACGCGAGATACGCGTCTGGTGTGGCCGCACCTTAAAGCAAATAAATGTTCGCAACAAAAAAAGTGTACAGCTTCATGAATGACCTCACTAAGAAAGAGTGGGATAAAAATAATAAAAATAATAAATAAATCTAGTGGTGCACCATCCCATAACCCTGTCCCATACCCCAGACATAGACATAACTAACACTAAGCCTATACTTGTTCCTCTCCCCGAGGCAAGCTGCAGGCATAACACTATTTCCAAAAACTTCCGGTAGAACATCATCTTCTTGCTTCTAGCTAAGAAGGCTCCCAGTAATGTATATTATATTAACAACCTTAACACAAAGGCCATGAAGGCAAAAGCAGGGCTAAGGGGACAAAAATATTATAAAATAATAGTTAGACGTTTTAAAAAAAAAATATATATATATATATATATATATGCACATCCATGTAATGGGAAAGCTATGTGTCCCCTTCTCTTTTGTTCCCCCTAAGTATATATTAGCCCATACATAACATGAACGTAAGCACACAGTAACACAAGATCCGGGCCACTTTTTTTTTTTTTTTTCCCTCCTTCTAAACATGTTATCCCAAACGTAGCGTGGGTGAAAGCACAGTACCTTAAAATCCAGGGCGTATGTCAGAATAGTTGCAAAGGCAGTTATGCACGTACACAGTAGAGTATGCGTTATTTACCGTCCGTTTCCAGGCCAAACAGTGAAGGCAAACACTGCCGCATTATTACTCTTTACCAATCGTCTGATCGTAGAACCTCTGAGCTTCATCAGGTGAGTCGAAGGTGAGCACGTCGTCCCCGTGTGTCACGCGTAGCCTGGCGGGGTAGATCAGGTGGAACCGGACGTTCTTTTGGTAAAGGGCTTGCTTTATCCCGTTAAATGTAGCGCGCTTTTTAGCGAGAGCTGCGCTGTGATCTTGAAACATCCTTATCACAGTTCCTCCGTACCGCAGCTCGTGATTCCTTGCCCAGCGCAGCGCAGCCTCCTTCTGTTGGAATCGGGAGAAACAAACCAGGAATGTGCGCAGAGGTTTTCCTTGTCCGGATTTGAAGGTCGGGGACCGGTGGGCTCTCTCCAGTTCGGGCGGCGAAGTGAAGACCTCCACCATATAATGTTTTAGACTAAACACCAGTGGCGTCTTTGCATTAGGGGCCAGTGGGGCACGGCCCCACCAGAGAATGCTGCCGTGCAGGGCACGATTATACTTTTCTTTTTTTTTTCAAAAATGTCATTGAGCATAAGTTAATAATACTTTAATTGTTAATAATTAATTACATGTCCGCAGTTTTAATTTGATGAACGCAATTGTTGTAGTGAAATAGTTCGTTGCTCCGTCTCGTCTGTTCCGCTCGGTGGGGCACAGCCGAGATGGCCCCGTCTGCTGCAGTGTAGAAAACTGGTGCTGTTGCGCGAGCAAGCGCGTGCGCAGCGCCCGCTTCTGTTTCGGCGGTGGGGCCAGAAGTTTAGTGCCCCAAAGCTCTTCTCATTGGCTGATTTGTAGAAAGGGCGGGGTTTACGGCGGGAGCCGATCAGATCTTGCTAGCTGGCTAACGTAGTTACTGTTACAGTTACTGTTACAGTAAATAACAACAAATGGACGTTTCATTCATTAAATGATGAATCGTGTTGAGTATCTGTCTCATGTGAGATTTAGCACTTGAACAGAAGTTGGAGATAAAACGTTTGGGACCACATCGCCCGACGGATTTAATCATTATTCAAGAGGGAAAGGACAAGAATAGATCGTTCAACCGGGGGCCCGTTTCACAAAGCAGGTTCAACAAACTCTGAGTTAAAACCTTAACTCTAGGTTGAGCAACTCTGAGCTGTCAAACTCTAAGTTTTCGGTTTCAGAACAGGTGATAACACTTAGTTCAATCAACTCAGAGTCAAGTTAACCCTGAGTGAAGCTCGTGCATGAGGATATAAAAAGCCTTCATCAATGGAACACAGATAACATGATTCACCATGGCAACAAGTGGTAAACAGCCTCGATCCTCCTAGTTCTCCCCAGTGGAGTTGGAAATATTAATGACTGCGTATGCAGAAAGTGAGCATATATTTTTAAAAAGCAATACTGTGGCCGCAGCAAAAGCGCGGGATCTTGCGTGGCAGAAAATTGCTGACCGAGTCAATGCGTGAGTATTCATTTGAGAAAAAAAAGAAATGTTTTGTCTTGAATGTTCCACTTATTCAACAATTATATTCCATATGTGTGTCTGTGAGCACAGGTGCAACCCAACAGGCACCAAATGGACTTGGCAGCAGCTAAAGATGAAATATAAAAATGTAGTTCAAACAGGTAAGGTATAATAAAGTACAAGCAATTGTGATGTTGTTTAGCCTGCCCTCATTAAACAGCATTTAGTGGCTACATTCAACATGTGATGGATATATTTAAGTAATTAGGGAAATCTGCAAAAAAATTAGAAATCCCAACACTGCCAGTATTTAATATTGTCTCTATGAAAGCAACACCTAAATGCCTTTTATACATACAAGTCTCCAAAGTTGTGTTTTCTGTATGTATTTAAATTTGACCTCCATTATAGCCAACAGAAAAAAGGCTGAGGCCCGCCAAACAGGTGGCGGTCCACCACCACCACCTCTCACATAGGCTGAAAAGATGGCCCTCAGTCAGAACAGTGGGAGTAGTTGATCATACGTACTGTTTGGTGCCATTCCTATCTGAACTCACTTCCGGTTTGGGAGGGGGTGGGGGTGAAGGGGGATCCCTATTCACAGGTACCACTTCCTGTTTATGTTTTATGATGGGTCATAAACATAGTTTAAAAAGGGGGCGACGGCTGCTTTTATATATAGTACTGGGGGTACCGATAACATATCCGTATATGGGATATGATATAGATATATATATATATAAATATTTATAGGTATATTAGGATTAAAAGGAGGGTTCACCAACGGGGCATAGTACTAACATAGTGAAGATACGGCCTGTGGTCCACCTTGACAATATATTAGGCGATATCATGATACTATTAAGATATTTTAGTAATTTTCATCTAATATAGTGTATTTGGTTTAACTTTATTTTACCATTAGGAGATTGTCTGTCTATGATGCGATGAGTGGGCGTAGGCCTGCGGTATCCCAGTATGTGTGTGATCAGTACCTATTGGTCAGGAGTCTATGACGTCGGGGGGCCTAGGTGCGAATGTCTACAGAGGGGGGTGCTATCATGCATAAATATACGGGCCCCATTGATACGGAAGAGTACGGCCTCTGACCCCGGACGTTAGACACACTATTCTAAGATAGTAAACGCGTCGTAGCAGCTGGAAGAAAAAAAAACATCGATCCGTCCTGCACTACTATGCCGACTGACTGTAAGTATTCATATGAGTGTATTATGATGATATTATGACTATGTCTATGTGAATTTGAGGTTAGACAGTCCATTGATCTGAGAAGTATATCCCTTGCAAATTTACAGGAGGTCCCTGATTTGATCAGGGAGAGGCTGTCGGGTGTCATAACAAGCTGTTCGCAAAGTGCAGCCGATGGTAGTGTCTTAAACGTGGTGCTGAGAGGCCCTTCATTGGCCTCTGATGTACAGGCTGTGCTCGTAACGGGTGACGATTACAATGCGGATTTGTTTATGGAGCATATTAGCCAAGTCATACAGAGCAACGACACAGGTCTGACGGATGATGTGCTAGAGTTGGTGGTCACAGGGGTCCACAACAAACGGGGTGGGGCACGTTTGAAGTTAAAAAACATTCCCTATGATGAAATCATACACAAGAAGAAGCTAAGTCTCTACACACCGAGTAATACTCACGACAATTTGTGTTTCTCACTATGCATGACACATTTTCTGCATGAGGGGGTAACCGGGGGTGACACAGCGGCCGAAGAGACTAATTTGGAGGCGGCTCGCAAATTACACAGTGATCTGGGGTTTGCCCCAGATCACTCTGTGGGTTTCTCGGATGTTTCCAAATTTGAGAGAGATCTAGATGTTAAAATCCTGATATTTCATCATAATGATGCATTCAGGAAGCTGGAGATGTTCCAGACACATACGGGCCAACATCCAAAAACAGTATGGCTATACCTCCATGATAACCATTATCATTGCATAGAGAACAGAACGGCATTCTTTGGTACGGGATATGTGTGTGAATATTGTTACAAGGCCCATGAGGGAATTCTATTCCACAAATGCCCGATCCATTGCAATGTGTGTCTGACAGTGTGCGATAGACTATCAGGTCGCACGATAAAGTGCAAGGACTGTAGTCGTATATGCCGCTCGCAGGTCTGCTACAACACACACAAGAAGCATTCTGCCAAACATGACATGATACCTTGTGAAAAGCTCAAATACTGCGATCGTTGTTGTAGACAGTATATCATACCGAAGAAGAAGAAGAAGGGGGTGGGGGAGGAGGATGAGGAGGAGGAGGAGGAGGAGGAAGGTGTCGATAATGGTCACGTATGCAGCGAGGCAAAGTGTCGTAACTGTGGGGAGCCGAGGCCCGATGATGGAATACATGATTGCTATATCCAGCCATACAAAAAGAAAAAGAAAAAGAAACGCAGGGGTGGTCGCTGGGGTCCATCGGATGACTCTGATGACGACGCTCCGCCTAATAAATACATATACTATGATTTCGAAACGCGCATGCATGATGGTCGTCACGAAGCAAACTGTGTGGCTGCTACAACGTCTGAAGGCATAGAATGGTATGCTACAGGTCTAGGTTGTGTTAGCAAGTTTGTGAAACGCTACAGAAGAGGGGAGTATTCGTTGTATACATTTGTTGCACACAACGCGTCGGGCTTTGATAACTATATCGTCCTGGATTACATGACCAAGCAGGGTATTAAACCCACTTTAGTCATGAAGGGTAGCAGAGTCATTTTGATGCGTGATGACGCCTACCATCAGAGATGGGTCGACTAATTTAGCTTCTTGCCCATGCGATTGGCTAATGCACCGGCGGCGTTGGATTTTGACGATATGGCAAAAGGTAATTTTCCGCATAAATTCAACACACGGGCCAACGAGTCTTATGTCGGTGCCTACCCTGAGATCTCATATTATGGATATGATTCCATGACTAGCGATCAAAAGACAGATTTCGCTATTTGGTACAGATCTGTACGACACAAAAAATTTGACTTTCAGAAACAGCTGCGTCTCCTGTGTCAACGACGTGAGGATCCTATACACGGCGTGTGGGATCTACAGGGAAAATTTCATAGAGTGTGCCACTATAGACCCCTTGTCCTATGCCACTCTGGCTTCGGCGTGCATGGCCACCTTCAAAAAGTCGTTCTTGAAGAAAAACGTACTGGCACTGACCTACGAGGGGGTCTATCAGAAAAAGCAAAAGTCGTTCTCATGCGCATCCATCCAGTGGCTTGAATATCTATCCCACTCCAATAACATGGAGATTCGGCATGCTCTCAACCATGGAGAGGCTAAATATGGACCATTCTTCCTAGACGGACATGCACCATCTATAAACACAGCCTATGAATTTGCAGGATGCTTTTATCATGGGTGTGAACAGTGCTACAACGCTGGCCACCAGAACCCTGTCCTCAAGAAGACCTATGGCGAATTGTGGGTGCAGTTTCACCTCAAAGTCAAGGCTCTCGAAAGAGATCATGGTTTAAGAGTTGTGGTCATGTGGGAGTGTGAGTGGCACCGTCTGAAAAAGACCAATGCTGCAGTGCAGGCATTCTTGGCTACTCTGAAGATACAACCTAGGATTGATCCTCGCGACTCTCTCTATGGGGGTCGCACCAATGCCATCAAAATGTATCACAAGGCCGAGTCCGGTGAGAAAATACGCTACTATGACTTTACCTCTCTCTACCCCACAGTACAGGCTCGCTGTCCTTATCCTATAGGGCACCCCCAGATCATTTTCAGGAATTTTGGTCCTTTGGATGGGTATTTCGGCATCATCAAATGCACCGTGTTGCCCCCCAGAGGTCTTTACCATCCTGTGCTCCCCTACAGGTGTCATGGGAAGCTGATGTTCCCCCTCTGTGGTACATGTGCCACTGAGCTCAATCAGACAGACGCGTGTCATCACTGCAACGATGAACGGGCTCTGACAGGCACATGGGTGACTTTTGAGCTACAAAAAGCAGTCGAAATGGGTTACGAGTTAATCCAAATGCATGAGGTGTGGCACTACCCCAAACGGTCAGAGACTCTGTTTAAAGCAGGGGTTTTCAAAGTGTGAGAGAGTGAGGCCCCCCTCAGAGAAAAAAATTCAGCTGAGCCCCCCCCCCAATTTTTTTTTCTAAATACCTGTGTTTTGAAAGCTATTTTAATTATTTTACACATTTCAAACATCTCCGATCATAATTTTAAAACATTTGGAACATATTTTTGAAACATTTGAAACAAATTTTTTAACATATTTTTTAAACATATTTCTGAAACATTATAACATCTTTTTGCGTTTTTAAACAACACAATTTAACAACTGTATCCAAGCATGTTTTAGCTTAACCTTTTTTAAATACATTTGAACATCTTAATCTGTGTAAACTGCCAGTTTACAGATTCATTCAGGGTCCCCGACTCTGAATTTTCTGAGTCTAATCAGATCTGCCTTTTCAGTCAAGAGATTCGACTATTCGGCGGGGTTTGTTTACCGGCGTTGCTATGGTGACCTAAATTATTATAAGCAACTGAAAACGACGCCGGTTTGAAACTAAAACTGTGATTCTGAAAAAAGTATAAATGCTATCAAAATTCTGTTTAGATAGTATTGAAGATACAAGTGTGTAGATTTGTTTAATGGTTTGAACGATGGTAAACGGTTGAAAAAGGAATGAGTTACGATGTCTAGAAGTAGGTGTATCAGAATGGGCTGACGTCTTCAATGAAAACAGCTGAAAACGAAGCGGTATGAAACTAAAAGTGTGATTCTGAAGACATTTTAAATGATATCGAAATTCTGTTTAGATATTATTGAAGATACAAGTGTGTTGATTTGTTAAATGGTTTGCACGAAGATAAACGGTTGAAAATTGATTTAGTTATGTTACTTCTACAGTTGAAGTACGACTGATGATTTGAATCATCGTCTTTCAGGGTTTTTTTCGGGTTTATTTTTTTCTCACGTCGCGCCCCCCCCTGAAGAACTCTGGCGCCCCCCAGGGGGGGCGCGCCCCACAGTTTGAAAACCACTGGTTTAAAGGGTATGTCAAAACGTTTCTCAAGCGTAAACAGGAGGCTTCAGGATACCCCAGCACAGTGGACACTGCGGAGAAACAGCGAGCGTATGTGCAAAACTATCTGGCAAAGGAGGGTATACAGTTGGATCACGACAACATGTGTGTGAACAAGGCCATGCGTAATTGCAACAAGTTGATTCTAAACAGTCTGTGGGGTCGCTTTTCACTACGCCCAGACCTACCCACTTGTGAGCTAATTTCTGACCCTGAAAGGTTCACTCAGCTCATGTTTAGCGATAGCTATCACATTAGTCACTTTTGCTTTATCTCTGATGATGTAGCCCTTGTACAATTGAAACATGTAGATGCACGTCTCGCGAGGGCGCGGGATGTCAACGTGATTGTGGGGGCTGTGACTACCGCCCATGCCAGGCTCATGCTCTACGATCTTCTAGACAAACTACAGGAACGTGTCCTCTACTGCGACACAGACAGCATCATTTTTGTTTCTAAGGAGGGTGATTGGGTACCCCCTTTAGGCCCTTATCTGAGCGACTTGACCGACGAGATAAATGATGGTGATCTGTATGGTACCGAACAGGAGGATTACATTAGCGAATATGTCTCAACAGGTCCTAAAAGCTATGCATACCACACCCGTGACCACAAGTCTGTCGTCAAAAGCAAAGGGGTGACTTTAAATGCAGCAAATGCTAAAGTGGTCACCCAGCAGACCCTGAAATGTCTATTGGATGATTTTGTCAACCATCGGCCTCAAACCCTCGACATCACCACCACTGTAGATACCATCCAGCGAGATAAGACTAGGTTTCTGCTTAAAAACGCTACTGTAGTTAAACGGCTTAGGGTGGTTTACAACAAACGCAGGGTCTTCCCCGACTACACCACGCTTCCTTACGGTTATTAACCATTTTGTTTATTGTTTTTCTCTTTTTCACATGATCCATGTTTTTTCTTCTTCTTCTTTTTACATATCGTTTTCAAATGATCCATGTTTTTATTCATTTTATATTTTTGAGGGGGGTATGCATATTGTGTTAAGAAAATCAAATCATACTATGTTATAATCATGCTATTATTTTGTTTTTTATTGTTTTCAAATGATCCATGTTCTCTTCTTTCATCTTTTTTTTTATTTTAATCATTTTTTTATGCATCATGTATTAATGATGAATGACTGTGCTAATAATCATGTCGGTGTTAATAAAGAATGTTAACTGTCAAATGTTTCACGGTTCTATGGTCACAATACATCCGTCCATCAGAGGGGATGCACACAGACCGCAGAGATGGCTGCTGTACACACAACGTTCGACCCTAGACTTCAACACCCGTTCAGCATGGTAGTATCGGGACCTTCAAACAGCGGCAAAACCTACTTTGTCAAAACAGTCATTGAAAATATGGATCGGTTATTCTCAGAAAAGATTGAGAATATAGTATATGTTTATTCATGCTGGCAGCCCATATATGATGATTTACTTAAAATAAGGAACATTCACTTTGTAGAAGGGATCCCCAAATCTCTATGTGATGATGCAATCTTACCAGTCCATACTAGAAATCTGCTCATTATTGACGACTTGATGAACGATGCATGCAATAATATAGAGGTTCAGTACGTTTTTACCAAATATGTACACCATCGTAATCTCAGTTGTATGTATCTGGTCCAGAATTTATTTATGCAGGGTAAAACCAGCCGTACAATTAGTCTAAATACCAATTACATGGTTTTGTTTAAGAACCCTCGTGACAAATATCAGATTATGTTGATAGCCAAACAGATGTTTCCATGCAAGACAAAATATTTTCTAGAAGTCTTTAACGATGCTACCGACATGCCTTACGGCTATCTACTTGTAGACTTTAAAGCCATGACCCCAGACAACATGAGACTTAGAACAGATATATTGTCAGACCGGCATGTTGTATACACTCAGAGAGCCAAAGTGATTAGCCCAAAAGACCATGTCCTCACGTATAAGTAGAAATCGTGAGCGTCTTAAGCAACTATATAGCGCACCTCCAGTCCAACGTAAAGTTATCCTCAGGACAGCCAACACCGACTTTATCAACTCGCTGTGCGAAATAGCCTTGAACATTTTACAAGGCAAAATACCTCTGACTCCACGCCAGCATACGAAATTGCGTAGACGAAAGAAGGACCTCAGAATACTCGCCAATAAAAATGTACTAATATCTAGAAAGAAAAGACTAATCAATCAGACTGGTGGATTTCTACTACCCCTGCTGTCTGTGGCCATACCGTTGTTTACAAGCCTGTTCTCAAGAGGAGGGTGATTATAATGGATCATACGAGGAGATGAAGGAGATGAAGATGAAGAAGATGTATCTAGTTCCTCAGCATCAACTCGATGCCTTAAAACATACCCCGCCCAGGGATTCTGTTAGACAGACTGCTGAAAATGAGCTGGATAAAGCCATTGCGCTGGTGTTGAACACTCCCGATACAGACCTATATGAAAAAGCGGCCAGGTACGGCGCTGTCCTGCAGCGTTATCTATCCATGGTAAAGCAAGGGCAGCGCGAGCATGGAGAATTAACTCTGTCGCTTGCTGAGGGGGACCCTGTTCATACGCCTATGGCGGCACAACATAGTGCTGATGACGATGACGGCACCGGCGATCATATCTATAAGGATATAATGAAACATATACCCGTCAGAAGCAAGAGCAATACCCGACATATCCTGGACTCTTTAAAGAAATCTAAAAATGTTTCATGGTCGGACAAGGGGGAGATCATATAACATGGCGAAACTATTAAGGGGTCCCATATGTTTGATTTGTTAAAGAATGTTACCGCCCCTTACCATGTTGTCGAATCTGTCAGACCACAGGGCTGGAATGTATTTCTGAAATCTTTAGCCAGTAATAATATACCCCTATCGGCTATCCCTAATAAACAACTCAGGCAAACTGTAGACATGTATAAGCATAGCCCCGGCACTACGGACGCCAATGCGATGGCCTCCGCCCCTGGCTCATCCGATAAAAGGAGGAAACGCAAGCAGCCCTTGTCATCTATTACTTCCCCTGGAATGCATGTGGCCGAGTGGTTGCCATTTTAAATTATGTATCTAAATGTATGTTTTATCCGTAAAAATAAAAGAAAACAGTACTACTAAAATGTAATCAAATTATTGTACTTTTATTATCAATACAGAAAACAATCATAACAACAACAACACATGCTGCATGTTACATCCGCATACACATGACTGCACACACATCATATCATGCTCATTACAGACATTAGGTTGTACACGGTTAACAAAGTCATAAACCTTTTCATCATTACGGGGTAAATTATCCCCATACATTTTCAAAAACTTTTGATAGGATACCCCTTTTTGCATATTAAACAAGAAAAAAACACAATGATGCCCACATGCTGTACTTGACGGATCCTGGACCTGTTGTGTAGAATGATCAACATCTATACAGTGCTGATCGAGAAAACGCTGTATGGTCTCAGGAAACTCAGTATGAGGGCGGGTTGCCGTAGGAGTCGAAAAAGTAACCCTGTCTCTCATCAGTAATATAGATGGCTAGCCAATGCGCACCGGCCATATGTGAAGGTTCGGTGTTGACCACCATCATAGCAGGCCTCTGATGAATTTCCCGGGGTAGGTGATTACACGGTAACGCGCCGAGAAAATATGCCTTATGTGCCATTTTCTGACACACGGCTGTTAGCTCTATAGTATTCATATCGCACCACCTTTTTCAGTAATAGTCCAACAGCACCTGTCGTCTATTTGATATTTCTATAACAGAATCATAAACTGCATAACATATCAAATTGACCGTTGTAGCCAATGCTGCTCTGAACCGTGCCTCTAGCCTCACATTCCCTGTTCTGACTAGCGATACATGTTGTCCACAGCCCTCATCTGCCTCAAGGTTGAAACAAAATAATGCATACCCGCCCCCGAATTCCTTATGATTAATGGCTATTTCTCTATCTTTGAGCTGTCGACCTGTAGCCTGAATGAGCTGGAAATATTCTCGTGTATAGAGACCATTTCTAAAGTCAGGCTGAAAGGGTTTAGAGGGATATGCCTGACCGTCGCAATATAGGGATAAGAACTCAATGCCGAAATGCTGGAATCTGAAAGGATTCCTGGCATAGCTCCCTGTGAATGCTTCGTTATTCACAAAGCCTATAATAACCATCTTGGGTATTTGGCCTAGAAATAGATTATCCTGTGTGCATATACGGCTGCCCGCAGCGATGGATACATTCTTTAGACATACCCTATCAACAGGGTATTTAACGTTAGCTTGGTTTAGCGCACGGGCATGTGCCAGCTTGACGCCTGGTGCTACCGATACCTTTTTAATGAAAACATTTGCAGACGCTATAGAGACCCGGTATTCCACAGCCCCATCGGACATGAGACAGAAATCATTTTTTGCTCTAATGAATCTCCTGCGGAGATCAACTCCGTTAATCAACAGTTTCTCCTGAAAAAACATATCGACGTGTATAGGGGATATCAGCTCCACTATACGACTTCGCCCTGTATATTCACTCCTAGTCGTTAAGCCTAGATTGAGACCTCCAGGAAGAATCTCGTCCATATGTCCATGTGTGTCTTTCTGGAATAGACCACAGCCAAATTGGGTGTCTAATGTTCCGTTTCCATAGTTTAGCAGGCATTCTATTATGCCTCTGTATGGATAGGTGTTTGACGACTGGGTGATAAGCCTATCACCCAGAGTAATATCTACTTGGGAGAATAACGTGCATCCTGGATAGTTAATCAGTCCCAAGGGTGCCGCCGGAGCCAAGTCTGTTCCATCAGGATTAGTAATCTTGATCCTCAGATGTAAATACGTGTTGTTTAGATCTATATAGTCTTCGCTACTGGCCGATACAAAGAACTCTATGGGTCCACCATCTGTTAGCGCCGATAGCGGGGGTATTTCAATATATGTACTTTTTTCTATCGATGTCTGCGTCATCGGCAGGGAGAAGAGATCCAGCTCGCTCTTAATGCATTCGTCTGACATGTTATGTAGCAACGCCATTGTTATTCAACCCTCCTGCTATACTAGATGAATATATCGTTAGCTGCCCCTCTAAAACGACGGGATGCCACCTTCCTGCTCCTTTTAGGTTTGGATCTCTTTTTGATAGATGCCAATCTTTTATTCTGTTTACGACGTCGTGCCGGTGCACGGGTACGCCCACATCCTATAGGAGGATACTTTGTTGCTCTTCGGGCATATACCCTCATGCCTGCCCCCTGCTGTTTGGGCGTAGATGCAGCATGGGCTATGTTGGTCATAACGTCGCCTATAATATGTTTAGCAGCAGTCTTCAGATGAGGCTTTGCTATGCTAACCCCTCGCCTAAATAACGGAATAGCCATTCTAAAGAGGCTACGGAACATCCCTCCGATGCCAGCTCCATATTGTGTGCTGCTACCCTCATAGCCAGGTAGCCCACTCCCTGCTTGGTTTAAATAATACTGAACATATTTGTTCTCGTCGTAAGGCGGTCTATACCCCCTCATCCCTATAGACCAGTGACTCAAGGGGCCGGTCGGTATACGTGTGACTGAGGCCGTTATATGCTCTGTTTTAGACGTTACGCGTAAGCACGTAAGATACATAACCCCCCCTTGCGCGGTAAAATATCCCCCCTTACGTGCTTAAGTGCGTCGCCCAAAATTCCTGACTATGCGACTAAAACACTACGGCCCTACGCAGCTCGCAAAGACTGTGATTGGCCAGCTAACCACATCCTTTCAGGAGTCTCACATTTCCGGTTTTACAGCATAATAGCGCCATTTTTAAAAGGCCGTGACAGAAGCAAATGAAGAATTTTGAAGAAGGAGAAGAAGAAAACACAAGAACGAATTATGATAATTATAAATATAAACAAGCCAGCGTTTTCCACTTCCACGCCCACAGATTCGTTCGTTGCTCCCCCTACTGTTCTGGCGGAGAATCCCCTTGCAACACGCGCAATCCTTAAGGAACCTTAAAGGAACCGTGAATCAAAACTTGTCTAAAACAAGGTCCTTGTGTAAATTACGTGCTTACGTCTCTGCGTCTAAAACGACCCTAAATCGGCCTTGACTGCTGCTGAGATGGACTGTCTGCCTCGAGTTTGGGAGGGCTGGAGCGGTCTGTGGGCTGGAGTGCTATCTGTTTATCGTTGCAACCCCCAGCCTCGTATTGAGATCGCGGCGCGCGGTTTCAAAATAAGAGCGCCCAGCACGATTATTATTATTTATTTTTTTTTAATAATTAAAAAAACTTTTCAAAACAGCTCGAGGGCCATTAATAGACACCCCGCGGGCCACAAAAGGCCCGCGGGCCGCTACTTGAGTGACTGCTATAGACGGTACTACGGATTCTACTGTTTTACAGGTCTAAAATGCAGCTTGAGTATCACTTTGCCGTATGTGAATTTTATATTTGTATTCTGGTCAGACTTTAGATCGATTTCAATATCTCCAAGAGGGTCTCGGGCTACGTGTACGTAATGCGGCTTGTCGAACATGTGAATGCAGTGTCTCCTGCTGGTGTCGGTTATATTAATACTCCTTAGCAGGGGGACATAACTATCTCCGACCAGCTGATGGTCAACGATGTCGCTATATATGAACATGTTGCAACACCCGCCGTGAATATCGGTGGGATGGGGGGCGTATGATGCATACGATTTATGGGCTGATAGCTTGACCCCTGCGTCGAAACCCAGCATAGCGGCCAGTTTTCCTCTAAAGACGATAGATAGGTGAGCGTCTCCTTCTACATAAACGCGGTTTCTAATACCTTCATGATGTAGTATAACTCTACCGCTAGGGTCATATTTGGCCCAAGTCTTGTTGATTTGTAGTAATAACGATCCGATACTCTCATAAAGCCCACCAACTAATAGACATGATGTCCTATGACCCGTTTTACCATCGTGAATGGTCATTGTAGCGTCCTCGGTAGGAAAACTATGCCAGCTGCATGGGTACTGAGCTTCAATTAGGCCTACTTCATAGGGCTGCTTGGTGTGTATAGATTTTGCTAATTTAGTTCTAAAATTCCATATCTTATTTTGTGGGTAGATCCCTGCCGATGCATTACTCGCTAGAGTCACATAGAACCCTCCAGACACCTCCTTATCCATCGTACACTCTGGTTATAATGGAATGTATGTCTCTTGTATGTCTCTTTATGCATCGACTAGTGTCTTTTCAGCTATCCATGAATTGAATGCCTCCGGCCAGCCCAGCCATTTGACATATAGCAGATTCTTAGACCCCTCCCTTTTTCTATCTATAATCTTTTCTATTTTATACACCTTGTTTTTAGACACTATAACTTTTTGTAGCTCTTTCTCATAAAATGTTCCATGGACAGGGGCACCTGCATAGTCTTGCAGCTTAAAGACTGGAGGACACCTTGCTATGCGCTGCGATATTACAAAATATTCATCCGTAAATGTCTGCTCATACCCCTTTCGAAATGTAGCTCTGACTTTTGAAATTCTAACCGTGTCACCAACATCGTATCTAAACACCACCATCGGCTCTTGAGTGGTTTTGTATAGCGTATTAAACACTGTTTTCTCATTATCTTTATCAACGCTGGCCGGGGTCATTTTTATCGATCTATGATATGAATGGTTATAAGCATGGACCATATCCTGTAGCTTATCCACATATCGTTTGGAGTTGGCAGCTGTTAAATATCTCCACATGCGGGTTTTCAGTCCTGTTGAAGCGTTCCATTATACTGGCCTTGGTCTCGTTAGATGTAGAGAAATGTTTGACGTTGTACCGCTCCATCAAACGCTGAAAGATCTTGTTATAAAATTCTTTGCCGGCGTCAGTCTGCAGTTTATCGGGGGTACGCCCTTCACCGAGAATATCATCAAAAGCTTTAGCGACGTCGATAGCCCTCTTGGATGGTAACGGACGAACCCATGCATGTTTTGAGAATACATCGATGCATGTCAACAGAAAATGCACACCATCATTTTCGGATGCATACTCTGCCATATCCACTAAATCAGCCTGGAACTGTCTATCTATTCCACTAACCAATACTCTATTTCTGCGGAAATGTATCGGTGCCGGTACATGCAGGGTGTAGGGATCCTGCTTCAGCAGCCATTTCTTGATATATTTTAGTGGAGGTACTGCACCCTCACTTTGCTCGAGGGCCGTTCTTAGTTTATTGATGCCGCCGTAACCCCCTGGTCCGGAGGGATCATAATAAGTCTTATGCAGCCGTTTATCCATGTCGTATGTCTGCAACAAAAACGAATACTGAAACACTGCTCAGAGTTATCCATCCTTTTATTTAAAATGTCTGTCCGCTCAAAACAATTCTCAGATAAAGTTTACATGCAGTTTTATTTTTCTGCACCATTTTACAAGCCATCATTCTAGCAGTTCTAATACCCTCGGCGTTTGAGGCATTATTCAACTTCAAGACATCCGATACAAAAGCACATATACACATGACATGTCCGACGGTAAAACAGTCACCATCGGGGAAATGGGTAAATACTTCAGCTAACATTTGATCAGTAGGTTTATCATACAAGAATTTCATGACCAGATCATTCCAACCCTTATACGTACATTTGATATAATCATTATGTTGGACATACGTATCATTTTCTATGGCAGCATACATCAAAACGGATAGTCTATCTGATACAATCTTGCTATCCGCATCATAGGCATAAGAAAACAACACCCCCATTATAAACGCCACCCACCACCACCAGGCTTTGGTTTGCCAAATGACAATGTAGGACGCCACATTTGTATGGCTTCATGTATCAGAAGCAGATGTTCATCGGACACTCCTTCGGTGGTCATTTAATCCAGTTTTTCGGTATCATAGGTATTGCCTATTAAATCACATAGATAAGATTCGACCACACCATAGATTTTTCCGGAGGACACAGTCACCCCTGTAGTCTTTTTTAAAACAGTTTCTAAAAGTAACAGGAAGGGGTGTCTGTCCAGGATAACACAAATGTCCTGGTAGTGGGATTCGTAGTGATGATGTGACGCTCCCTGCAGGCATGAATGGCGTCGTTGACTTGGGCAATCACACTGGCATCCCCAGCAGACCGCTTGCTTCTGATGGCTGATGATGGCTACCACACAGAGCCCCGTGGTAAATCGCAGAACAGCCAGCGATGCAGGGTTTAAACGGATCTGTTTACCCGTCTCCAGCGTAGCTACAACCGGCTTGCTCCACTCCTCTGCCTCCGCCGTGCTCGCTCTGTGGCTTCACCATAATCGCCTGGATCTACCGCTGGCTTCTTCCGACTTCACAACCTGTGGATTTTAACCTGTTCCTCTGGATTGCGCTATGTTTGACTCTCACGTAACGAGCGCATCTCTGCCGCTCCGTTACTCGGTAACGGAGATGTTACGTCTACGGATCTTCTCAAGGACCCAACCACCTCAGCTTGCATCCCCCCAGGACATTCTCAAACGACCAAAATACATCCACCGAGGCTCTGGACGGAATTTTCAGTACGCTCACACCAGCAACAAAAACATCCGCTCCTTCTGGTCCACTGGGCCCCGCCCCCCTCCTCGCACAGCCCGTACGGTCAGTCCCGTCAATCACAGTGTACTGTTCCCTCTGCTCAAAGCAACCTGCTACACTCCACTCACCTGTCTGAAACTCTGTCTGCTGAACACCAGATCCCTCAGTAATAAGGCCCTTTTGATAAATGACTTTATTGTTGACCAGAGCCTAGACATTCTCTGCCTCACTGAGACCTGGCAACAACCAAATGACTTCTCCCATCTAAATGAAGCAGTCCCACCAGGTTTTTCTTTTATTAGTAAACCCCGGGTTAATGGGAGGGGGGGTGGCCTCGCTCTCCTCCATCGTGATAACATCAAAGTCACCACTGTCACAGTCCCCCTTCATTCCTCCTTTGAATGTCTAGCTGTAAAACTCTCAGGCCCCAAACCCACTATCATTGTCACCATTTACAGACCGCCAAAACCCTCCGCCGTTTTCCTCAATGAATTCTCATCACTACTTACATCTGTATGTGCAATGTCCCCCACTGTTATCCTCCTTGGTGATTTCAACATCCACATTGACAACCCATCCTGTACTTTTGCTAATGACTTCACATCACTTCTGGACTGTCTTGGCATCACACAACATGTCAACCTCCCAACCCATAACAAAGGTCACATTCTGGATTTAATCTGCTGCACTGACATCACTCCCACTAACCTTGATGTCATTGATTTCCCCATCTCCGACCACAAAGCTGTACTTTTTGACATTCATACCCAACTACACAAAAGCAAGGAACAACGGACCATCTCCTTCAGAAACATCAAACTTATCAACACCACAGACCTCTCCACCATGATCAGCTCCTACCCCAACCCTCCCCCAGCTTCCTCCCTGACTGACCTGGTGACTCACTACAATAACTGCCTCTCCTCCTCCCTCACCACCCTGGCCCCCCTGAAAACCCGTTCAGTCTCATTCACCCACACTGCTCCCTGGTTCACTCCTCATCTGCACCAGCTCAAAGCCACTGGTCGTCGACTGGAGCGACTCTACAAAAAGACTCAACTCACTGTACACCGCCAAATGTATTCGGACCACCTCCATCACTACAAGAATGCCCTCACTACTGCCAAAACCTCATACTACTCCAACCTCATCAACACTGGTACAGGCAAAAGCAGAGTCCTCTTCTCAACAGTCAGCCACTTACTTCAGCCTCCTAAATCTCTCCCTCCAGACATTTCCACCACCCAATGCACTGCGTTCCTTGACTTCTTCAGCTCTAAAATCAACACCATTCACCAACAACTGGCCTCATCTCGCACCCCCTCTGATGACCCACCCTGGATGATCACCTCTGGCCAACCTCTCATCAGCTCCCTCTCTGACTTCACCCTAGTAACAGAACAGACCGTTTCAGAACTCATCCGCAAAGCCAAAACCACCACCTGTCAGCTCGATCCTCTTCCCACCTCCCTTGTCAAAGCATGTCTTCCGTCCATCTCCCCCATGATCACCAACATAATTAACTCCTCCCTCACTACTGGTACTGTACCCCCCACTCTCAAGCTGGCTGCCATCACTCCCATCCTGAAAAAACCTGGTGCTGACCCAACTGACCTTAACCATTACCGGCCCATCTCCAATCTCCCTTTCATCTCCAAAACACTTGAAAGGGTGGTTGCCGCACAACTACAGTCCCACCTCGACACTAACAATCTCCACGAACCGTTCCAATCTGGCTTCCGTCCAAAACACAGCACTGAAACAGCCCTAGTCAAAATCACCAACGACCTCCTCCTTGCAGCCGACTCTGGATTACTCACCATTCTCATCCTCCTCGATCTCAGCGCAGCATTCGACACCATCTCCCACCCTCTGCTCCTGGACCGCCTAGCTGGTATTGGGATCACTGGTGCTGCACTCTCCTGGTTTACATCCTACCTCACCGGCCGTCAACAATTTGTTCAACTAAGCAACCACAAGTCTGGGTGTTCAGGTGTCTCACTGGGTGTCCCCCAGGGGTCAGTCTTGGGTCCACTCCTCTTCACCACTTACCTCCTCCCGCTGGGCACACTCCTCCGTCACCATGGGGTCCATTTTCACTGCTACGCTGACGACACACAGGTCTACATCTCCACCAAACCCACCGCTGCCATCCCCCCCACTTCCCTCATCACGTGCCTGGAAGAGATCCGGAGCTGGTTGAGCAGGAACTTCCTGAAACTCAATGGAAACAAGACCGAGGCCCTGCTCATCGGATCCAAATCCACCCTCACTAAATCACAACACACCCCAGCTCCACTCATAATTATCGATGGATTCCCAGTACCCTTCTCCTCCAAAGTCAAGAGCCTCGGCGTCATCCTGGACAACACCCTCTCATTCGCACCCCATATTCACAACATCACCCGGACTGCATTCTTCCACCTCCGCAACATCGCCAGACTCCGCCCATCACTGACCCAATCCAGCACTGAAATCCTAGTTCACTCATTTGTCACATCACGCATAGACTACTGCAACGCCCTCCTCACCGGACTCCCCACCAAACTCATCAACAGACTGCAGATCATTCAGAACTCAGCCGCCCGGATCATCACCCGCACCAAATCATCTGACCACATCACCCCTGTCCTCATTCAACTTCACTGGCTCCCAGTACACTACCGCATCCAATACAAAACCCTACTCCTCACCTACAAAGCTCTCCACAACCTAGCCCCCAGTTATCTCTGCGACCTCCTCCAAGAATACACTCCCTCCCGCTCCCTCCGCTCAACCTCTGCTGGACTACTATGTATCCCCACATCACGACTCACTTCAATGGGTGCCCGGTCATTCAGCTGTTCAGCACCCAGGCTCTGGAACTCCCTCCCCCCACACATAAAACAGTCAGACACCATTACAACCTTCAAGTCACAACTCAAAACTCACCTGTTCAAACTCGCACACAACGTCTAACTGATCACTGTTTTGATTGTTTTTTTTGTTTTGTTTTGTCTTGTTTTTGTTTTATTTATTTCTTATTGCTTATGTTTATTTATTTATTTATTTATTTATTTTTTCCACAATGTCTTGTTTTTTTTTAAATATGTATGATGACTATATGCTCTGTAAGGTGACCTTGGGTGTTTTGAAAGGCGCCTCTAAATTAAATGTATTATTATTATTTATTATTATCTGTATTGATACAGGCCATCCGTCATCTCTCATAGCAGTGTCCACCTCCAGCTCACTGTCCTCGCCGATGTGTAGGAAGGTCAGATTCAATCCGGTCAGATAGACGGCATACTCGTGAAGCCAGTGGGGTCCGGGTTGTACAGCCTTTAAATCAGCAGTCTCCATAGCCACACCCCCACCTTGCACATGTTCATCATTGACCTGTGCTGCATAGCGTATCAAAAATATACCATTAGAATATAAAAAAAAAAACACACACAACACCCACATATTAAAATAATGTATAGCCTATCAAAAACACATTAAAAAAAAAAAAAGGAAAATAAAACACCCTTAATACTACTAGTATGTACCCTCCACCTTCTTATACATTGCTGACATTTTCTAATGCTAGCATAACCCTAAACATACTCAAACACACCATGTACCCCCTCATCAAACCCAGACGACTCAAACAGGCACATTCGGCATTCATCATCAGTTGTGCTCCATGGTTCTTCATTCGTCTTAGCCATAGAATCAATCTCTGCAAAAATTCCACGTAGTGCAGACAGATCAGCCCACTGCATGAAAAAGACATTATCAAAATAATCAGCAGCTTCTAAAACACTGGTGCGTAGAGGAGAGCTACCGATGCAATGCATATCATAGCACTGTGGTAGCTCGTCTGTATCAACACAGCGTCTGAAAAAAATGAAATCCTGTGGTCTCTTCGTATGATAGTTTGCATCCATGCGATGAATCCTCGATTCATACTGAAAGGTCCATTCCATGCGATGAATCCTCGTTTCATACTGAAAGGTCCAATGGAATACATGGGCTCCCCCATGCCATGTACCCTCGCCACCGTCTAGCATGGGGCATAAATTCTCCAAGAAAAAATTCCACTCGTGTACGTTCAACCGCCACTCTGTAGCACAATCTTTAACATTCAAAATAACACAGCCATCGACCCATGATATTACATACTCCAAGCCGTATTCGCCAACGTGGGTGAATGAATCCCCGGCACTCCGGTCTCTCAAGCCTAAAACAGGCCTCGTTCTTTTGAGTGGAGCATTAAGCAGTACCGCATCTCCACAACTATTGACATAGTTAGACACAGGCGTACTATCGTTGGACATACCATCAGGCATCTGGTTTTCAATGTCCTCATTGCTCGACACAGAGTCGTCCATGGCGGGAGAAGACAATGGCGACGGGGTACGAGGGCCCCTATACAACCAAAAAGGACTATCTGATCTATGGGTTTCTTCTGATGAGCAGTCCATGTCGAATGAAAAGAACACTGCAGACAACTTGATGAATGCAGGGACCCTACAGCAGCCGTCGCCCCCTTTTTAAACTATGTTTATGACCCATCATAAAACATAAACAGGAAGTGGTACCTGTGAATAGGGATCCCCCTTCACCCCCACCCCCTCCCAAACCGGAAGTGAGTTCAGATAGGAATGGCACCAAACAGTACGTATGATCAACTACTAGTGGGCGACCCATTGCTGAGGGCATCTCTGGGGGGAGTTCATCGGACCCACCCACGCCCCAGGTCACAGGGGCCTACATAAGAGGTAAGTTATTCAAATGAATGGCATGTACGTTAATCCTTTTTCTATTGTTCGCTCAGTAATGGCCACCCATTCATCTTAGACACAACTTAGTTGGCACACTGATTTTTCTTGTAGTAGTAGGCTACAGTTCTTTGCAATTGGCTGCTTTTGCTTTCAGATATCAATCTATTTTAAGGTGACTCAGAGTTTGAAAAATTGTGTTTAAATTAGGTGGGGCACTTTTCTGGGTAATCATCAACTGTCTAATCTTCATCTTCTATCAGTTACTGATGGTGTAATCTGTCTCGTTGAGCCTTCTGCCATAACAGACCTCCATGCTGTTGTAAGTACTCTTAATATTCCACATATTTTTCATAATTGGTAGAATATAACACACACATTCTGTTTCATTACAGGAGGATGATGAAGACACCTTATCAGCTGCCACAGAGAGGGAAGATGCAGAGAGGCCTGCTGAAGTATACACCTTTTTTTTTTTAAATAACTTTGGCTTCAGTTAATAGTGTTGTTCCACAATACAACTTGCAACTTCTTTCTCTCTAACAGAGCCATGCTGGAAATTACAATGAGGAAGAAGGTCCATCAACCTCCACAGCACAGCTTACCTCAGTAAGATGTTGTTCAGCATTGACCCACAACTTACAATGACACTAAATAGACATGGCACTGAAATGCAATGTCATTTATGTTCCTATAGCTCCCTGTGAAACAACTTTACAAGGTATATTTAGAATCTCAAATAAACAAATCACACCTAGAAATGGAGCACATAAGGCTGCAGATCACCAAAACAGAAAAGGAAATACAACTGCTGGACCATCAGTTAAAGGTGGGTGACGTGCCCACAGGTGGATGTTTTTTAATTGTTTCAACAACAAAGGATTAACAAGTGTACAATATTTGTCCTTCTAGGAAATAAAGAAGACCTCATAAAATGAGATGCATATTGTCGTTCTTGAACATTGGGGAGGTGATGGGTCAGTTAGAAATGATTGACACATATCATGTCTCTAACACAGGCGTGTCAAACTCAAATACCCAGTGGGCCGAAATAAAAAAATGGGTCCAAGTCGAGGGCCGGACATGTTCAATATTTATTATGAACTTAAGTTTTACCCATATTGAATCTGAAAGTGTCCTAAAGCTTAGGCTTATTAGCTATTGCAATAAGATGGATTCATTTGTAGGCCTATACATGAACTCAGCCTTAGTTTTACACACACACACACATATATATATATATATATATATATATATATATATATATATATATATATACATATAATCTGAAACAAGGAGTCTAACTCAGATCAAATTTCAAAATAAAATAAAGAAGACACTTCTCATGCCTCTCAAATGGAAAATCCAAGCAATAAGATTTATTTATTTGTAGGCCTAAACATGAAATCAGCCTTAGTTTTAAACATATGTTATCTGAAACAAGGAGTCTCAGATCGATTTTCAAAATAAAATAAAGAAGACACTAATTGTCATGCCTCTCTCATTGAAAATCCAAACATTAAGATTTATTTATTTGTAGGCCTAAACATGAACTCAGCCTTAGTTTTACACATAGAAATAGATATGTAATCTGAAACAAGGAATCTAACTCAAATCAAATTTCAAAATACAATAAAAAATACACTAATTTCCCATTACTCAATTAAAATCCAAACATATACAAAAGTGCAAAAATGAAACCTATGCTACATTAAAGCTCAGTTTACTGCACTGTGATTTGCCCTGGTGCCTGAACCAGACACTTGACATCTATTCTTCGACGCAAGTTCCTCAATGTTTGGGGTCAGGCTCTGAGCTGAGGAAATCCTCAGGATTGAGTGAAGGTGTTCATCAGTGAGACAACTCCTGTGTGATGTTTTGTTCAACTTCATTACAGAGAAAAGTTGTTCACATAGGTATGTGCTACCAAACATAGAGAGCATTTGAGCAACTTGAGCACGCAGCTGGGGCATTGTGTCAGGGATGAAACGTGGAAACTGTGCAGCACTAACAGCGTCATACTTCGACCTGAGTGTGTCGCTCAGGGATGGAAATTAACACCCGCCACACGCCATTTGCGGGTGGATTTGTATGGTGGCGGGTGAATTGTGTCACTTCACCCGCCACTGTGGCGGGTAATACTTTCCAGTCAGGTCCGATCAAATTTGCATATCTAATACATTCGTTATACGGCGCTGCACAGTTCCACAACCATTACTGTCAACATCTGGGCCCCTTCTTCCTCTACGCCTCTTTTGCTGAACTGCGACAGTCAATATCCGGGATAATATCGGCAACAGGGCTCTCAAGTCTCACGCGTTCGGCGTGAGACACACGCAATTCAACCCATGCACACGCTCACACGCCACACGGTAGGGTAACCAGACGTCCTCTTTTGCCCGGACATGCCTTCTTTTTGACACACTTTTAAAAAATGTGTGTCGGAATTTCAAAATCGTCCGGGATTTTATTAAAGCCTCATATATGTTCACATTGAATTTGAGTTGCGTTTCTCTGGGTCGTTCACAAACTAGTTAGGCTACGCCCTCCCCTAATCAGTTCTGTTCGCTTCGCATTGGTGGAAGTGAGTAGGGGGAGTGGTTAAGTAGAGCCTTCAGATTGGACGGTTTGACCTACTCAGTTACCGTCGTGTTTTGTATTTATTATTTTACCATTATTGTTTTATAGGGACAAACATTAACAAATGTCTCCTACAGGGGATTGATAAAGTTCTATCTATTGAACAGAAAGAAACACTTGGTCATACTTTACACACTTTACCACAGCATTGGCCTACTGAATGCCACAGATATATTTTCAGCATTGGACTGAATGCCACACATATTTTCTTCTGAATATTAGTGTTAAGGGCATATAATGCTTACTATCATACGATAGTTACCATGTCTGTGTGGACACATTTGTATGCAGTCACATGTAAATACAAAAAAACAAATGTTCCTATTGACTTATGATGGTGTAGCCATGCATGTTGTTTTATTATTATTAATATGTCAATTCGTTTTTTAATGAAAATACTTTGTATAGATGAATTATCCCCAAACTTGTCATCGTTACACCAACTGATGTGTATGAAAAACACTTTTCTTATCTATTGTTACTATTATATTGTTTAAAATGTACGCATATATTAAAAAATATATAGCGTATAAAAAGTGGCTGGTAAAAAAGATGAGTGGCTGGTAGATTTTTAAATCTACCTGCCACAGTGGCTGGTGGGCAAAAAAGTTAATTTCCATCTCTGGTGTCGCTACATTGGAGTTCGATCAGCTCCATTTGGAGGTTGGTTGGTGCGCTTTCCACGTCAACTGCAAACGGATTACTGAGCAGTTCAAACCTACTCTATTGGGCTTCAAAGTCGGCAAATCGGCGTGTGAAGTCGACGCAAGTCGTAAAGTCTCACAAGTCGGCGCTAGTCGTAATGTCTCACAGAAACGCCCATTCACACCAAAACCCTTGGTCCCGGAGCTCTGTTGTGTCTTTCCCTTTGCTTTCCATGAACTGAAATATTTCCTCACGCAAGGCTAGGCTACTAGGCTACTTCAGGTGATAAACAGTATGATGCTGCAGCAGTAAACATTCTAGACTAGAGGGCTGCAGGTAGTGGGGGATGGGCTCGCGCTTGCGGGCCTCGGTTGACGTATACCAGCGCGGCGGGAGTGCATTGTGGGACTTGCAGTTTTAATGCTGAAATGCGATAAACCGGCGGGCCAGTTCTGATAGACATTAGATATTATCTGGCGGGCCAAATGAAATTACACCGCGGGCCGGATTAGGCCCGCGGGCCTTGAGATTGACAGCTATGCTCTAAGGTGCGAACACACCAAGCGCGTTACTCGCGTACGACGCGTATAAAATTGGCAATTTTTCCATAGGGAACCATTGGTTTACGCGCGTATGAGACGCGTACACGCGTAAAGCAACATTTTACTCGCGTTAGGGGCGTATGAGGCGCGTACATATACGCGCGTACATATACGCGCGTACATATACGCGCGTACATATACGCGCGTACATATACGCGCGTACGCGAGGAGTTCAAAAAATTGAACTTTTTACGCTCATACGCGCCGCAATAGCCAATCAGCGTTGAGCTTGACCCGACGTCACTGGCAGAGAGTAGTGAGCTTGGACAGAAGCATACGGCCGACATCTTTCTTTATTCTGTGTGGAAATAGTAACATAGTTACGCCATTAAATGCTTTTATGGAAACATTTTTAGCGAGAAATGTGCATTTTACTTTCATAATGTTCGCTCGGTGAATGTGAAGGATGTTTGGTTTGATAGTTATGACGAAGAGGGAACGCTCCGTTCACTTGCATGGACAGAGTCTCTGGTTACTAAGCAACCTCAACGTCTTGGCGGACTATATATCTGCTGATCAACACTACGAATGCTGGAAACACACCAGACACACCATGTGAAGTTATTTAACCAGATTATTGTTATTTATATCCGATATTATTTAATCTAATCCGATCTAAACTCTATCACCCAAACACCACGGCGTTTGGGTTTCCTACCTCGGACTCCAGCGCAGCCATGTCCATGGCAGCCACGGCCGGCCACTTTCTTTATTCTGGGTGGAAATAGTAACATAGTTACGCCATTAAATGCGTTTATGGAAACATTTCTAGCGAGAAATGTGCATTTTACTTTCATAATGTTCGCTCGGTGAATGTGAAGGATGTTTGGTTTGATAGTTATGACGAAGAGTGAACGCTCCGTTCACTTGCATGGCCAGAGTCTCTGATTGCTAAGCAACCTCAACGTCTTGGCGGACTATATATCTGCTGATCAACACTACGAATGCTGGAAACACACCAGACACACCATGTGAAGTTATTTAACCAGATTATTGTTATTTATATCCGAGATTATTTAATCTAATCCGATCTAAACTCTATCACCCAAACGCGACGGCGTTTGGGTTTCCTACCTCGGACTCCAGCGCAGCCATGTCCATGGCAGCCACGGCCGGCAACTTTCTTTATTCTGGGTGGAAATAGTAACATAGTTACGCCATTAAATGCGTTTATGGAAACATTTCTAGCGAGAAATGTGCATTTTACTTTCATAATGTTCGCTCCGTGAATGTGAAGGATGTTTGGTTTGATAGTTATGACGAAGAGTGAACGCTCCGTTCACTTGCATGGACAGAGTCTCTGATTGCTAAGCAACCTCAACGTCTTGGCGGACTATTTCTCTGCTGATCAACACTACGAATGCTGGAAACACACCAGACACACCATGTGAAGTTATTTAACCCGATTATTGTTATTTATATCCGAGATTATTTAATCTAACCCGATCCAAGCTCTATCATCTACCCAAACACAGCGGCGTTTGGGTTTCCTTCCTCGGACTCCTAAATCCAGCGCAGCCACAGGCTGGGGGGGGGGGGGTTTGGGCGGTCTCATCTACGCGCGTATGCGTACGCGCGTATCTGACCATTTTTGACACAAAATGGTCAAGCAACATTTTAGGTGCGTTACGCGCGTACATGGTATGCGAGGTACGCGCTTGGTGTGTTCGCACCATAATGGTGCGAACCATTTTGTGTCAAAAATGGTCAGATACGCGCGTACGCATACGCGCGTAGATGAGACCGCCCAAACCCCCCCCCCCCCCCAGCCTGTGGCTGCGCTGGATTTAGGAGTCCGAGGAAGGAAACCCAAACGCCGCCGTGTTTGGGTGATAGAGTTTAGATCGGGTTAGATTAAATAATCTCGGATATAAATAACAATCGGGTTAAATAACTTCACATGGTGTGTCTGGTGTGTTTCCAGCATTCGTAGTGTTGATCAGCAGATATATAGTCCGCCAAGACGTTGAGGTTGCTTAGTAACCAGAGACTCTGTCCATGCAAGTGAACGGAGCGTTCCCTCTTCGTCATAACTATCAAACCAAACATCCTTCACATTCACCGAGCGAACATTATGAAAGTAAAATGCAAATTTCTCGCTAAAAATGTTTCCATAAAAGCATTTAATGGCGTAACTATGTTACTATTTCCACACAGAATAAAGAAAGATGTTGGCCGTATGCTTCTGTCCAAGCTCACTACTCTCTGCCAGTGACGTCGGGTCAAGCTCAACGCTGATTGGCTATTGCGGCGCGTATGAGCGTAAAAAGTTCAATTTTTTGAACCCCTCGCGTACGCGCGTATATGTACGCGCGTATATGTACGCGCGTATATGTACGCGCGTATATGTACGCGCGTATATGTACGCGCGTATATATACGCGCCTCATACGCCCCTAACGCGAGTAAAATGTTGCTTATAAGCATGTAACGCGTGTACGCGTCTCATACGCGCGTAAACCAATGGTTCCCTATGGAAAAAATGGCGATTTTATACGCGAGGTACGCGACATATGCGTCTGGTGTGGCCGCACCTTTATGTTGCTAACTTTTTGAATGAAAAATGTTGCGAATTCATTACATTTTTCAATAGAGAAAAATTCGGGTATAAGCTGAGAAGAGGGGTTGGTTAGCTTGTCAATAGTAGAGAAAAGAGCCCTTGTATTGTTTATTTTACTGTTGATAATGTTAGAGAAGTAGGATTGCCTTGCTGTCTTAATTACTGAGTTGTATTTATAGAGCATTTCTTTGTGGACTTTGTAGTCACAATTGAGGTGAGATTTGCACCATTTCCTTTCTGTTCTCCTACATTCCCTTTTTTGTGAAGTGACCAGTGGGTTCTTCATCCACGGTGCCTTCTGTTTACCAGATAATGCTTTGACCTTATATGGAGCAATTTCATCAGAGTCATAACCAAGTTAAAATAATCTAGTAGGCCATCTGCTGTCTGTTCTAATGGGTTAGTGACCTTTAAGAGTGCTTGCTCAAAAAGAACACTAGTATTGTCATTAAGTAGTCTTTTAGAAGTGACCAAAGAGGTGGTTTTGCTATAGGCAGGCAGACAGGCATTAAAGAAAATACATCTGTGGTCAGAGACACCCAGTTCCTTAATATCTAAAGAGACAGTCACACCTTTAGTGATGACTAAGTCGAGTGTGTGACCCTGAGAGTGAGTAGGGCCCTGTACATGTTGTGTCAAATTAAAAGTGTCAAGTAGAGCCAGAAAATCTCTTGAGTGAGGATTGTCAAATTTATCTATGTGAAGATTGAAATCACCAGATATAATAATGCTGTCAAAAGGAACACAGATTTCAGATAATAATTACAGAATTCTTCTAGAAACATAACAACTGATAGATTTGGAGGAGATTTAGATGGTCAACAGCAGAATCTTAGGACAACACCTAACAATACCACATAAATATTCAAAAGAATCATACTGACCATAGGTTGACAGTTTACAGTGAAAGGAGTCTTTAAAAATTGTAGCTATCCCCCCACCTCGCCTATTTTCACGGTTGACGCTCAGGAAAAGATAATTTGGTGGGGCGGATTCAATGAGAGTGATGTTATGGTTGACTGAGTCTAGCCAGGTTTCAGTTAAAAACAGGAAGTCAAGATTATTTGTACTAATAAGATCATTAATTAAAAAGGACTTATTGGTAAGGGATCTAACATTCCACAGCGCAAACCTTATTGTTTGTGAGTGATTGTCCATCACTGTGGTAGACTGAGATTGCTTGGGGACAGGCTGTAGGTTTGAGACGTTAGCACTGAGAAAAGTGTGCACACGTGTCATCCTAGGCCTCACTAAAACGGGGATTGTTCCAATGTTCGGAGGAGAGAGATCAGCAAGACCCTCATACTGATGGGGTTGAGTGGTACACGAAGGTAACAGGGGAGGGTCAGGCTGGGCCCTATGTCAGATGCCATGTGCTATATGCTTCAGCAAGTTTGAGGTGAGCAGCCTGGTTCCCTCTATGCTGAGATGGAGCCTGTCTGTATCAAAGAGGTCATGTCTAGTCCAGAAAGAGTCGAAGTTAGAAAGAAAATTATAACCAGCTGCTAGACAAAAGTGACAGAGCCACTGATGCAGTCCAAAGAGATGACTGAAATGTTCATTTCTCCTGAAGGGAGAGGGGATGGGACCTGATAAAATGCACTGCTTTCCCAAGGATTCAATTTTAAAACAAAGTTCCTCAAATTCATCATGCAGTCTTTCAGAATTTCTATCCATAAGATCATTTGACCCAGTGTGAATGATGACAGTTTTTACTGACTTATGGTGTTCAAGCAGTTTGGGGACAAGGTTAATAAAATCACCAGTCTTACCATTGGAAAAGCAATAGGTGACACCAGCCGGGGGTTTCACTCCCTTAATGTTAGAGTCACCAAGCAGGAGGATTTCTGGCGTTGTGGTACCCCTATGCATAAAAGTAGGGATGTTGAGAGGACGGTTTTTTGCGGCAGGGGGCTGAGCCGCCAAGGAGGTAGAGGGCAGCACTGGCGTCGTTCCAGCCGCGGCCATGGGAAGTTGAGAAGAGGATCTCAGGTGCGTGACGTCATCACTCGTTGAAGGCAGACCAAAGGTGTTCGGAACTAGATTGCGTTGTGGAATTGGACCAACCGTGGCTGGAGCCCGGCCTTGTTCCGAACTGCAGACGGGGGAGAGGCACCGACGACGCTTTCCACATCTTGGGGTTGGCAGTGGAGAAGTGTGGCGTTTTCTGGTTTTCTGGATGG
This sequence comes from Gadus chalcogrammus, assembly GCF_026213295.1. Lineage (NCBI taxonomy): Eukaryota > Metazoa > Chordata > Actinopteri > Gadiformes > Gadidae > Gadus > Gadus chalcogrammus. The sequence continues at coordinate 21,509,590 of NC_079424.1, forward strand.
TCTCTACCGGTGCGTCATCATGGGCAGCGGGGCTGGAGGCGCACCTAGCTTTCACCTGGCTGGGCGAGCTGGTGGCAACAGGTTTCAATCCTGGGCGATCGGTGGAGGATAGAGCAGTCCTGGACTCAGCCTTCGGAAATCCCGAGGAATATTCCGAAGCATTTAACGATTCCATCGTGGATTGCTCAGAGTCCGAGACTGACTCCAGCGGAGCAAAGAAGTTTGCGAGAGGGATGGTGAATTCGTTGCCATCGGGAACCACCACTGGAGGTGAGCATCCACGGCCATTTGTCGCCGCGACCACTGTCCAGAAGTCAGGAAAAGCAGTCGGATTCACAACCCCGGAGGTTCCCTGGCTGTTGGAGGCGCCAGGTTGGGCGAGTGGATGCAGTGAATCCAACCGAGAGAGGAGTACAGAATGTCGCCGATAGGCATCGTCCAGGAGGGCTTTAATGGAGTGAAGTTCTAAGCTCAGGCTGCATGCTTCGGCGTTTGGAGATAGGGCAACAGCAGGTAGGCAGTCCTGAGTGGACATAGTCCATGTAATTTAAGCCAGTAGAATGTTGTCTATGTAAAATCTTGCTTGAACTAGAAGTTATAAAAACAGGTCCTCCTCTAAAACCACTTCAAATTATACAGAATAGTGCAGCCAGGGTCCTCACTAAAACAAAAAGGAGAGATCACATCACCCGATCTTAAAGTCCCTCTGCCTGTGTTTTCTTTTACTTAACCTTATTGTATTGTATATTTATTGTATTTGTATGTGAAGCACTTTGAGTCTGCTTCATGTATGAAAAGTGCTATTTAAAATGAAGTTGCCTTGCCTTAAATAAAAAAATATATATTACAAGTAATCTGGTTTTTACCTACATGGTGTGATTATATGTGACTTGATTTTGTCTATTTCCCATTATGGTTAATGGTTTGGGTAGTCCACCATTGTTGATTTCTCACCTGAAGAGCCAATCTCCAGAGCTATGGCTCGCCAGGCAATGTCCTTTTTGGAGTTGTCTTCATAATGAAGGGAACTTTGGTCATATAATTCTACATATTTTTCCACCTCGACGACCAGTCTCTCATCGTCCATTCTCCGAATAGTTTTCTCACAAACGAAAGAGGGCGACATCCAGTGGTGAGGAGTAGATATGGAGGTGCCTACGGGACCCGGGATGTACAAACCAGCTTTTACAAAGCGCTTTTTCAGGGGCGGCGACGCTAGGGAACAGAACATTTGCTCGAAGACTAGTTGGTCGGCGCGGCGCGGACGCTGCCGCGCGGCTAGTCTGCGCCAGTGTGGGCTAGTACATCCGGAATAATGGGGGCAGACTTTTTTACGCACCGCTTCTGCGCCGGTGTATTTAGGCCTTGAGTCAGCATATTCATGCGGGGGCCGCATTTTTTCAAATATGCCGCACTTTCACCACATAAATTGCCAATTTCCGCGAAAAAAGCAGCCATTTCCCCCTGTTGCCATGGGAACGTTATGGAGTGACGTAATTACGCGACGTGAACGTCCTCACTAGGGTTGCCAACCGTCCCGTAAAATACGGAATCGTCCCTTATTTGGCAATTAAATGTTGCGTCCCGTATTGAACCAATACGGGACGTAATTTGTTCCGTATTTCCATAAATCTCCAATACACATGTCTGTCACACACACAAATACTAAATCTAACAATGATCAAAACAAAACACAGGGAATACGGTACTACGGTCAGCAAAATTGTTGCGGCGGGATCTACGCAAGACCGGCTCCGGTCATCTGTGTGTATGCGCATGCGTGTGGTGGTCACGGTTGCCTAGCGACAGACACAACACACCGGCGCTGCTCACAAAACCCGCGCCTTTTAAAAATGCCCACTACACCCGGTACTCCACCACGTCCTCAAAAGCGTAAACGCTTGCAGAAATACGGACGTGAGTGGGAAGACGCACATCCTTGGCTGGACAGCGTCAGTGGAGATGTTTACAAGGCAAGTTGTAAAATATGTCGGCGAGTGTTTTCAGTGGCGCACGGTGGTCTGTCTGACATCAGACAGCATGCAACAGGAGAGCAACACTGCAGACACGAAAGATCACAGAAGACCCAAGCGTCAGTGTCACAGTTCTTCATACCCCAATCATCTCCTGAGGTTGATACGGTATGAGACATTATGTTGTGATTGATTTCCTATCTGGTTGTGCTTTTGCCAGAACATCGCAGTGCATGGGCAGAGCCTATTTTAGTAAACTGTTGTGGTTTGATTGATGTTTAGGATGTTGAGTTTCAAAAGTTGAATGAACGACCATTTATTTAATATACAGAAGTATATAAATATTATATATGGCCACTTAAAGAACAAATCATACTAATGGATTAACAGTTAATAAATAAATAAATACATTTGTTAAAAGAAAACCTTTATTCTTTAATATACATACATTTCCTAGATCATCCCAGCATCCACTGGATGTGTGGAAAGGATCTTCTCCAGAATGGCCAACAAATGGAGTGAATGCAGGAACAGGTGCTCCACAGAGCTCATGAGAAGTGAGCTCCTGATCACTCTCAACTTTGAGCAGTCCTGTTCAGAGTTTTACAACAGCGCTTTGAAAGACAAAGAGTTACTCAGTGCTGCAAGGAGTAACAAGAAGTACACCTGGAAAAAGAAGTAACAGTTTTGAGGGGAGGAGTAATGTTGAGGGAAGGAGTAATGATTGGCACTTTCTTTTTTTACATAAGTTTATAAGTGTTTTTGTTGTTTATTTGTACTGGTTTTTTTTGTAAAAATTTTCAAAGAGAGTCCCTATAGTTATGCACTTAAAAAGTAACATGAAGTTCTCAGTTTATTTAGTTTATATTTTAAAAGTTCATTGCTGCACACGCCACACAAAGAGATTTCATTCAAGATTTAATTGACTGCACTTTATAAGAGAATGTTATGTGGTAATAAAGCATTTCAAGCTTTAAGTATGACTAATTGCTTTCTTGATCAACCCTTTACTAAAAACACCAGCACAAAATAAAACATACCACTAATGCGGGCGCCCCGCCCCACAGGAGTCGGCCCGTGGTGGGCGTCCCTTATTTTAATTTCTGAAAGTTGGCAACCCTAGTCCTCACAAACCCCGCGACGAAGGCAAGATGAAGCGGTCTCATTTGCCAACAAAGATAAGTGCAAAAGACCCTGCAAAGCAGTTTCCTGGATTGTTACACGACAGTGGGGGCAAATTATTTTGCACTCCGTGCAACTGCGTATTGGACCACAGGCGGAAGTCGACGCTGGAAAACCACTTTGCCGTAGCCAAACATGCAAGGATGGTTAAAGAGATGGACGTTGAGGGAGAGGGGATGGAGTAGGAATTGATTGGCTAGTGTTAGAGGCTACGCAGTTAGTTTTCATTTTCACAGTGGACTGTTCTAGTTTCATTCAATGAGTTGATGCAACTTTAGAGTTGTAAGATTGCACTTTTTTGTTACTCTTTTGAAAAGCTTCCTCTGTGAAACAGGAACATTCATTTTTACAGAAGTTGTAGCAGATTATTTTTGTAAAGCTACAGAAGTTGTACTCAATGTTTTGTAAGTTTGAGCCAGGTCTCAAATAAAACAAGATGAGAACATAAATATTCCAATTTACAATTAGGGCATTTAGCAGACACTTTTATCCAAAGCGACTTACATTGTTTAATACACACATTGACACACCGACGGCAGAGTCAACCATGCAAGGCGACAGCCAGCTCGTCAGGTCAAATTGTAAATTGTAAATATTCCCAGCACTTTCTGTGATGTAGTATGCTTGTTTATCATAGAAAGAAATAAGAAATTACTCTTTACAAGGTAGTAGCCTAGTGAGTACAGGGTGTTGGGGGAATCACCTTTTTCCCCCTCTTTTTCAAACCGCAATTTTTGCAAGTTCCCACATTTTTCTCAAGTTCCCGCATTTTTCCGCAAGTTCCCGCAATTTCATCGCATAAAAATGCGGCATATTTCATCGCATTTTTTAAGAAAACGTGCCGCATAATCAAGGATTTTTGGCCGCATAAATCACAAAAAAACGCTGCATTTTTCTGGAGGGACTGATTTATGCTGCTTCATCGAATCTGTTTGGTGTGTGTGTTCACGTGCGTGGCGCCCATGTCCTGGCTTGTGTGTAAAAACACTAGGGCCCGACCGATATTGATTTTTGAGTGCCGAAGCCGATTATTTTCAGAGAAAAATTACGATTACGATTTAATCGGCCGATTAAAAAAAAAAAAAAAAAGCATATAAAACGTAGTTTTTGATACCTTAAATATACTTTAAACACTTTTGACGAATATGTGAATTGAATGCAGAACCTTTGAGTGTTTTAGAATACATTTACAGTCAAAAATGAGTGTAATGTAAAATGTAAAATAAATAACTAACTCCCAATGTGCTGCGCTCGTGAGCAGTGACTAACACGTGCGTGCTGAGCAGTATGGTCTCACCGTTAGTCTACAGTATAACAAATTAACATGGCCTGGGACCTAAAGAAAAACAGGCACAACATGCTCAAACAACAATGCTTGTGTACATTGGTGAGGTGAGCGCGCAGCTGCCTGAGCGAGCGTGCTTTCATGTTGTACGGTAAAATTCAATCTCCTCTTTTTTACTCCAGCTAAAGTTGTTAGTTAGCAAGGCGAGTAGGAGCGCAATCTGCAGGATACTAAGCGCAATAACATTTAAAAAAATAATAATAATCGGCCGATTAAATCGGCAGGCCGATGAATCGGTCGAGCCCTAAAAAACACTGGCTCCGATTGGCTTCCAAGAAATATCACTCTGCCTTAGCCAATCATAATCGCTTATCTTGTTGTTAACCCCAACCCTGTCTCCTCACTAGAAGTTTGTGTTTGGAGCCAGCTTTGCGTTCGGATTACGCAGTTTATTCAATCAATCCATAGTAACGCACCACATTTAACGTACTGTCACGGTAATGGCGTTGTATCGACGGAAACAGTAATTAGTTAGATTATCCCGTTACGGAAAAAATAGCGACGTTACCTAACGACGTTCTTTTAAACGGCGTTATTACAAACACTGCTGGAGAAATCAAAAAATTATCGGTTTTATTTTCCATTGTTTGAATATTCGAAATTGTCTGGCCATAGTATATATCTCAACAGAGTTGGTCTCGGCTGCCTGCCAAGAAACTCACCTGAATGGAATTTATGTGGCTGACAATTTCCTACGCAGCAGTGTCTTTGTCATTGTGACAAGAGCTTCACTATCAGGGAAGCTTTAACTTTACCATGGGTTTTTGTTAGTTATATTTGGGTTCTAGGGAAATTGTAAAACATTTATTGTATAAATAATTACTAAATTAGGCCAACGCATAAAATTTCAATACTCTTGACGCAAACTCGGGTCTCCCATACCAGAGAGCAAGTACTATTGTTGGAGCCATTTAGAGGTCTTTTGTGTTGAATATTTAAGTATTAAGTAAATATTTTGAGTCTAAGGCTAAAAGTATGAGTTATGAATTATAAAGTGTATGAAATATTAATCAAATTGCATTCGTATGTATATTTATACATTTCGTGATGATTGGTCTGTTTTGTCACCTGGGGAAATAGGTGTGTCACACTCTACCTGGAGCCTATTGGAGGCCCTCATATAGGGCAGGCTAATTACGGTTGTTCAGGTTTGGAAGGCAGAGAGCCAACAGTTTTCTGACCGCATTATTCCGTATTATTGGACGCATTATTTCGTATTATTGGACGCATTATTTGACAGATTATTTTACATTGAAAAGCCCTTTTTGTACAATACGAAGAACCCTGTTTTGGCCGCAAACAGTTACATTGTTTGGAGTTTTTATGCTTAGTTATTTCCTGGAAAGTCAACCGGAGTAATTGCTTAATACATTTATCAACACCAAGTTAAACACTCTCTGTGCGTGCTTCCCAAGAAATGTGTGTCGGACTATCTCTGCCTCAGGAATAAATAGGTTCGCCACTTCAGCCATACCACTCACCCAACTGCTGGTTCAAGATTCTGATTCTGATTCAGAATACATAAATTTAATAAAAATGTGTTGAGAAAATATCCAAGATAACAATAGATAGCAATTCATTAAATTATTTTGTATGCATCATTTAATCGTAAGACTTTTAGTGAAAATATACCTATATGTACATTTATGACAAAATCGTGAGGACTAGGATTGGCGGAACCTTCTGATGATACACTTGTTGCCAACAGATGGGACTTCTCTGAAATATTGATCAAGTAACTCTGAGAGTTAGCCTGCTAACGACCTGGGGCCTCTACGAATAGTAAATTCTCCTAACCGTTATGCCTCCTTTCCTTAACAATTGTGGAAAACGTCATCGGGTCAAGGAGAGATGAAAAGGTGCTTCCTTTCGAACATAGGGAAAGACAGCACTGTTTAAAGGGGACATATTAATATAACGACACATTTGCTGGGATTTGGGTTGTTGTTTTGGGTCTCTGGTGCTCCCACACGCATAGAAACTTTGAAAAAAGTTTGAAAAAAGTCTCAATCGTCAAAGTCTCAAAATCTCCTCTGAATAACTGGATAATGATAAATACTGAAGTGATGTATTGAAAACCTACCGATGAAACTGCAGATGAGATGACTTAACCCCATGGTTCTGGAGAAACAACTTTCGAAGACAATACATAGTACTAGCAACTTGGTATAGTTAAGTTAAGTCCTTTATTCATCCCTTTTTAGGGGGAAATTCTTTCTCTGCTTTTTGACCCATCCGGGTAGCCGGTGATCACACATGGGGGCACACACATGGGGGCACACCGGCACTACCGGAGCAGTGGGCTGCCGCGGTGCAGCGCCCGGGGAGCAGGTGGGGGTTTCAGATGCCTTGCTCAAGGGCACTTCATCCGTGGATTTTCTCAGGATTCGAAATGGCCACCCTCCAGTTACCAGTCCAACTCCTTCACCAGTATGCCAAGGATGCCCCACATTCCTTCATTTTAACATTCTATTAAAAGTTCAAACAAATATATTGTTTGAGATGGAGCCATAAGTAAGTGACATATAACATTATTCTTACAAGTCCAAAAGTGAAGAATCTACCATTACAGAGCAAAACAATAAAACCCCAAAATAGTTATCGCTCTCTGATTTGAAGATGTAACTCACCAGCCGAGTCGCTAGCTCAATTTAAAGGTACAACAAAAAATAGATTGGTCACAGACTTTGCAGTTGCTAGTTATGTTTCAGTTCTATCTGTCAACTCAACCCGGACCTCATGAATAAAGACTTCAGCTAAAGGAGAATTAGGCATGTACAACATTAAATAAGAACTGTTTTCCATGCTGCATCCTTCCAAGAGTCACTGACACCAAGATTATATTGACCCATATTTGGCACATTTAACAAATTAGTAATTATTTCAAATCTAATGTGACTAACAGAGGTTCCCATTGAATTGAATTCCCATTCATGAACGTGCTGTAGCTTGTGAGTAAATGTGCTGTGATAATATTAGTTTTGGGTTGACTGCCCCAGCCTCTGTATGTATTTGGATTTTAGGCCGCAGTAAGCTCATTTACTGACAAATTAAAGAATCTTCCCTGATTGGTTTGGGTATAAATCTTGCCTTTCAATCACAGGTCTGTGAAATACAGCTTCTAAATGGTGGATAGACATCACATTCACATTTAGGGTATATAACACTCTAAATAACACAGACACACGAAGGGAGGGAGTAGAGCTTTACACTTTCTGGCCCTGATGCACAGGCCATCAACCATTACACCAAACAAATTCCCCGACCCACCCCCACATTCAAGCCACCCGGCTGTATAGTACCCAGTCTGCTCATCAAGTGTCCCAATGCACCATCATGCTGTAGTCCAGGAGGCATGCTTCGGAGAGGCCTCCGTCGACAAGCCCCTCGGCAGTAAAGTAGCTGAACGACGCTACCAAGCACGCACCAGTCCTTTTTCAAAAAATTTCCTTGACCTTGTTGGTGGTGCTGGTGCGTCTGGTTACCCTACGCGTGGGCGTGAACGGCGTGACGACCACAGGTATGCCCAACTGCAGCCGGCTCTGGACGGGCCCCCGTGGGACGGCGAGAGGAAACATACCCCGGTTCGGAGGCGTCGAGGCCCCCCCAGCAGAGGGTGTCGTCACAGGGGGCGCGGGCGTGGAAGGAGGAGGAGCTGCGGGCCGGTTAGCAGGACGCCTGGAGAGGCATGTCCTACTCTCTTTCCTGGGCGAGTCCGGGGAGGGCTACGAGTCCTGAGGGAGGGGGCTGCAGGCCGGACAGCGGCAGGGAGCCACCCGCCACCGTTATTTCGTCGAGCTCACACCGCAGAGTGGCCGGCACGTCATCCAGGGTGGCCTGGCGTAGTCTACGGCCGAAGTGCCGCCTGGCCCAGGAAGCCGCGATGCCAAAGTTCTGCCCCCAAGCGGGCTCCACCAGGCGGGAGAGCGACAGCACCTTTTCCACGATCGTGGCATGGTAGTGGTCCCTCAGGATGATGGTTGTTGTGTGGACAGTTCCTGGCGTTACCCTCGATGAGGGACAGAGTGGTGACGTTGGGGACAGCCGGACGGATGGCAGCAACCAGGGAGCCGGTAATGCGGGAGATCGTGACCGGGGGCTCGGGACCAGTCACATTGGCGAGGTGGTGGGCGGCCTTGATAGCGGTAAACACCAAGCTGTTTTTGAGCGAGAAGTCCAGGTCGGTGGAGCGCGGGGCGTCAGAGGCCGGGGGTCGAGCACGCGCTCGCGGCGGGGCCCCAGATCCGTCGCGTGCGTCGGCGGTGTCGTCGTCGACCGTTACGGAACGGTGGGAGGCCCGAAGCCAGGGTGACGGGGTACCGGGCGGCGGGTCCCGACGTCCCCCAGTGGCCCCCCAGTGGTCGCCCGGCGGGCACTCAGGTTGCAACGGTGGCGCACCCCGAGACGCGGCGACGGACGGTCCGGACGGTTATTCTACAGAAGTAAATCGCGACGTTTCGTTAGCAAAGGTAACTTCATCAGGCGAAACATACCATGTAATAGAGTCCAAGAGAAAAGCACAACCGAGCCGTGGTATCAACTGTTTCAAAGAATGTGCCCACATAAAGGGCGCAAACTTTAAAGGAAATGACCTCATGGTGAACTGTACCTCCCCTCCGCGAACGGGCCAATCAGGGCATCACAACAGCTTGGCATCCCATATAAGGGATCCAAGATGGCACCCCAGAAATAAACCGGCCAATCACACGGTGAGTGAGATCGTCGGCGGGATGAACCTTATAAGGAGATCTGGAGGATGATGATCCAGAGAATGATGCGGGGGCCCATAATGATGTGAAAATGTAGAAAATGCTCATAGGAGGAGGGGGGACAGTACAAAACACCATAAAACAGTAAATTATATGTGCAACTATATACAAATATACATGAATGCAAATGTAAACAAACAAGCAAATACCCAATCATGAAAAAACGAAATACCACCACACAATCTCTCCAAAAGGAGTTAAAGAGTGGAGAAACGGTCACAACCATGGGGCAGGGCCAAATCAAACGGGAAACAGGAACAAGTGACGGGGCGAGGGCCAAGATATGGGCCGGGATGAGGGAGTGGTTGGGGTGGGGAACAGGAAGGAGGTGGGGGACCGGGAGGAAGGTTGGAGCGGGGGGCCGAAATAAGGTCAAGATAGGGTTAGGGTTAGAGTTAGGGGGGTAGGGTTAGGTTTTTATATTGTAGTTCAGCTCTTGTCGTTCATGCGACCCTGGGTGCACTGGCACACCATCTCCCAATCCTTTCATTTCGTTTTTTTCGTTTTCTATTTCTGTGTATAATGTTTTTAATTTTTGTGTTTCTTTTCTATTTCTTGAGGGATTGAATAAAATTAGAGGAAGGGAAGGAGGAGCAGCTGCTGGGGTCTGAGGAGGAGCGGAGCAAAGCCAAGTATACCTTCTGTTCTATTACCTATTTTGTCCCCCAGGGGGAACCAGAGGGAGCAGGGAACCGCCACTGTCAGAGAGTGCCCAAGGGGCCGGGGCCCCGAGAGGCCTCCCATAGTGGGGCAGCCAGCACAGCAATCGGGTCGATATAAAAACCCTTCTATTTTAAAAGATAAATAAAGGGGGGGGGATCCGAGGACCCCGCCCGCACAACCATGCATATATATATATATAAAAGAGGGAAAGAGACGCACCCACACATCCAATCATAAATAGCAAATCATACGCATAAATACAAAATATAGGAATACAAAGGATCACACTGCAATCTCAGGAGAATTATTGGGTGTAAAATGCAGGAGTCCCTTTAATGAAATAAGTGCACATACATATAAAAATATATACATGTAGACATGGTAAAAGCATGCAAGAAGTATTAAAAACACAAGATAAAAAATAAGTGCTGGCAGATAATGTGCAATATAGATACAACTAAATAAATGGGTAGATAAAATAAAGATAAATAAGACATAGTAAAACCATTCACACATTCATAGCATCCTTTCACATAAAGGAGGCTCCAATGGAATAAATGGAAGGGTAAAAGAGGTGGAAGGCCTTAATAAATCGAGTCGTAAAAGGAAGCACAAGGGAAGGATAAAAACATGCAACCTATTAAAACGCACAGTCGACCCGATGCCATGCAAGGAAAACCCCAGGAGGAGTCCCAGGACATCCCAGCGCCCCAAGCAACGGCTCAGCGCGGACCATACTCCCTGATGTTCAGGCCCAAGGGGGTAATTGTCCTAAGCTCGGCTATCCACCTATGCTCCGCCGCCTTCCTCTGTCTGTCCGCCCAGCACGCCTTCATCTCCAGCCCGGTGATGAATAGTGAGGTAATGGGGTGTGTTTGGAAATGTTGGACTATTTGAGTGTTGAGTGTGCCTATGTGTATAGTATATAAGTGCTGGTTAAGTCGGGTGAGTATGGTGTGCTTTGTTTCGCCGCCATATGTGATGTGGGATTGGGAGCATGTGATGACGTAGATTATGTTTTTGTCCAGTATGGTGAGTTTTTGTGTAATAGGGCTGGAGGTGGAGGCGTGCTGGTTCCTGACGACCACAGGCTGCTGAAAATGGCCTCGGTGTTGAGAGGGGGCGCTTCTAATATCCGTGGAGAAGCGGGCCGGCACCAGGACATCGTGTAAATTCCGGTTTTTCCTGTATGCCGATATTATTTCATGGTTTTGGAGTGTGGGATTGTTGTGTTGTGCGCGTCTGAATGCGTGTTTCAGTTTGTGTGTGTATGATGTTTGGTGTCAATGTTCTGATGAGAGGTATGATGCGTGTGTGTGTGGTTGGTTAGGGTTAGGCCGGGGGGAGGCGGGGTTAGGGCAGGGGGAGGCGGGGTTAAGGTTAGGGCAGGGGGAGGCGGGGGAGTCCCACACGCTGGCAGAGCCCAGGGACGAAGACCCAGACGGGAGGGAGGCCCCCGAGACAAGATGGACCGCAAGAACCGCTTGGTGTACCCCCCCGCCCTTCAGGACCCTAAAGAGGGTCCCGGTTGCCCTCTGCATGTCCGTCTCCTCCGTGCAAAGTCTGTAAAACCGGATGATTTGTGATTTAATAATACCCACGAATGTGTGCTTGGGGGGAAAGCTACTTTTATGAAGGAGTGCGTGTGTGTCGGTGGGTTTGTAATATACTTTTGTGTGAAGGACTGTGTGTGGTGCGGTTGTGTCTGGGAGAAAAACAGTTGTATCTAGAAAATCTGTGTGTTGTGCATGTTGTGTATATTTAACCTTAGTAGTAGGGTGATGTGTATTGAATATGTGTATGAATTGTAGAAAGTGATCTAAGCTATGTGGCCAGACCCAAAAGATGTTGTCCAGGAACCGACAGTACACCTGTGGCAGCAATGGGCAAGACTGCAAAGCAGAATGTTGGAACCCAGCCATATAGATGTTAGCATAGCTGGGGGCGAACTTCTTGCCCATTGCTGTACCGTGCGTTTGGAGGTAATGCTTGTTGTTGAAAACGAAGTCATTCCTGCGCAGGTTGATGTTAAGGAGTTCCAACAGGTAACTGTCGGGCCTGTCGGGGTCTGGGTACCGGAGGAGTGCAGAGTGGACAGCCCGCAGGCCAGAATCTATGTCGATGTTGGTGTATAATGAATCTATATAAATTGTAAATAAAAACGCTTGTGTGGAAACCGGTGTGTTATTTAGTGTTTGGATGAAGTGGTAGGTATCTTTGATGTAGCTGGGGTGTTTCCGGGAGATGGGGTTGAGGTAGTATTCTATAAACTCAGCTGCTGCAGAGGACTCGCTCCCACAGTCGGAGATGATGGGCCGACCCGGCGGCACTAAGAAAGGGAGTGAATCCTGTATGGGTCTGTAATGTAATGTGTTCCCTAACTGTCTGTGTGCTACTAAGAGGTATTGTTGTCCTCATCCTCATTGTCATCCGCTTATCCGGGGTCGGGTCGCGGGGGGAGCAGCTCAAGCAGGGGGCCCCAGACTTCTCTTTCCCGGGCCACATTGACCAGCTCTGACGGGGGGATCCCGAGGCGTTCCCAGGCCAGTGTTGAGATATAATCTCTCCACCTAGTCTTGGGTCTTCCCCGAGGTCTCCTCCCCACTGGACGTGCCTGAAACACCTCCCAAGGAAGGCGCCCAGTGGGCATCCTTACCAGATGCCCGAACCACCTCAGCTGACTCCTTTCTAAGTAAAGGAGCAGCGGCTCTAATCCGAGTTCCTCACGGATGGCTGAGCTTCTCACCCTATCCCTAAGGGAGACGCCAGCCACCCTTCTGAGAAAACTCATCTCGGCCGCTTGTACCCGCGATCTCGTCCTTTCGGTCATCACCCAGCCCTCATGACCATAGGTGAGGATAGGAACGAAGATCGACCGGTAGATCGAGAGCTTTGCCTTGCGGCTCAGCTCTCTTTTCGTTACAACGGTGCGGTAAAGCGAACGCAATACCGCCCCCGCTGCTCCGATTCTCCGGCCAATCTCACGCTCCATAGTACCCTCACTCGCGAACAAGACCCCGAGGTACTTGAACTCCTTCACTTGGGCTAAGGACTAATTTCCTACCCGGAGTAAGCAATCCACCGGTTTCCTGCTAACTGGTATTGTTGTGTATCTAGGATTACTATTTTGGAGCCTTTATCTGCAGGTTTAATGACTATGTGTTTGTAATTACGCAGGTGTCTAAAGTGCCGTATATTCTTGTTCAGTAATGTTGGGTGTTTTTTTAAATGTTGGTTGAGTGGTTATGTGTGGCCATGTGTTTATTGTTACGGAGGAGTGTGGTGAGGTTCCCCGACAAGGCGCCCGGCGGTGGTTCCCAACTGGACGGTCCCTGAAACGGTGGAAGGGGCCCACCAGGACGGTCACGAAAATGTTCTATTAGTTTAAGTGACCGGTTATATCTATGGACGTCTCTAAGGAACTCAAATTTTTCTGAAATACGGGGGGTGGGGATGAAACTGAGGCCCCTCTGTAGCAGCTGAGTCTCCGTTTCCGACAGATGAAAGATGGTGGATAGGTTTAGAATATTAGATTCCTGGGGGCGGGGGTGTCCCTGTTGGGACTTAGCCCCCGCCCGAAGTTTAACTGAGCCAGCCAATGTTGAAGTGTGTGTGATGCAGTGTCTGCTGTCCAATGTATGTCGTCATGAGCTGTGTGGAATTCAGAGTGGTGTATTTCGAATAGTGTGTTGTATTTTATAGTGATGAATGCATTAAGTCCTGTTAATAGGGTCTGATGTGGTACAGCTAAGTTACGTGAGAAATTATTGATGGGGACATAGATGTGGCCTGCCGGTATTTTTCTACGGTTTTACGGTGCAGTGCCTGGAGAGAGCCCGTTGTCGACTCGAACAGGTTCTCCCTGTGGTTGATGCCCAGAGAGAGCACCACAATCTTGGTGTGTGAATTGGGGGAATTTTTATCTAAGACCTGTGTGATGTGTTGGTATTTGGCACCTGGATAACTGATAATTTGGACGTCTATGTGTGTGTGGGGAGGGATCCGACTCAAGTTTGAGTCACCGATGATCACTACGGGCTTGGTGGAGCAAATAGTCCAATCCCTAACTTTATGCCCCGTAGGATCGTGTGTTTATTTTGAATATCATCTTGTACGGTCGAGGCTGCGTGTCGGTGGTTACACTCGGCCGCCTGCGCTCGGGAGTGATGGTGCGGGGACTTAACGTAGCCGAATTGAGGGCGTGGCGGAGTCTAAGCTGCAAAGTGCGCTGTGAAGGTGTGCTCTCGGACTGGAAGGACAGCGGAGGAGACTGTGTTATTTGAGGTGGCTTCAGATTGGGATTGCATTTTGTGGCATTTCCCTTTGCTTTGTCCCATCATCATTGTGTTATGCTTAGCCACCTCGTTGAGTCTCTCCGCTGTACCTGTACCAGTCCGGGTCTGTGGTCTGGGCCGCTGCGGGGTGGAATCTACAGGAGGGGGAGGAGGAGCAGAGTGAGTGGGGGGTGGACCAATGTCTAATTCTATCGAGGGGGAGGCTAGGGTAACTATGTGGCTGAGATTATGTGTGTTAATGTATGTGTGTGTAGGTGCCGGTGATGCTGTCTCTGGGCTGGCAATGGGCGAACGCTGTGAGGACAACGGGCTACGCAGTGAGTGCGTGACCGTATTGAGGACCAGAGCCTCCACGTGGACTGTTCTGCCGGCCGGGATGTTTAAGGTGGGGAGTAATGGGAAAACCGGGGAGGTGGGGATGTTATTGGGAGTAGTGGGGACAAGGGGTGGGAAGTCATCCGTTGAAAAGATGTAATCAGGGTCCGGGTCCCCGGCCGGCAGGGCCCTAACCCGGGCTGGGGGATGAGCACCAGGGCGTTCGCAAGGCGACTCCTCGCTCGTGGGGCTCTGGGGGGCAGGCCAGGGGGTGGGCTCCTCCTGGGGGGATTTGGGAGAAGGGGGACCTTGTGTTTAGGTCTAGGTGCGGAAGGAGGAGGAGGGGGAGGGGTATGAGAGCGGAGGGGAGGGGAGGGGAAGACTGGTTATGGGAGCTGTAGGGGGAGGGGGTGGGACCCTAGAGGCAGGGTTCCTGGGATGGGGGTCAAGGGCTGGGTGCGGGAAATATGGAGGGGGGGGGGCGGGGGTGATGAGAGGGATAGGGGGTCTAGGAGGTGGTGAGGAGAGGACAGGGGCGGCAGTAGTGAGCAGTTTGTGTGCCTGAGGGAGGGTGGTGGGCCGGAACCGGTGTCTGTACCGGGTGCGAGCCCACCTCGCAGCCACGTCAAAAGAGCCCCCCTCCAACGGGAAGTTAGGAGGTTGGTTAAAAGTGTTGTGTAGTGCTGCTGTAAGATGAGCAGATTCTGCTTCAGCCAGTCGTCCGTGTTCTGCTGGACCCTGTGGAAAGTTTGTGTGTTGGGGCAAGCAGGTTTTATGAATTCTGATAGTTTATTCACCTGTCTAACCCTCCCTGGTGGGGGGGTGTTGATGGTGATGGCGTGTGTGATGATGGTTTGGTGGTGCACTGCCTGTATTATTTTGAAGTATGTCATGGTGATGAGGGTGAGTGGAGGTAGGGGGTGTGTGGGGGTGACTGGTTGTCTGTGTGTGGCTGCATGTGTGTGTGTGTGTGTGTGTGTGTGTGTGTGTGTGTGTGTGTGTGTGTGTGTGTGTGTGTGCTTGTGTCTCCATGTGAATTGGACAGGGGCGCAAATCTGGAACCCTGGTGGAACATAGTGACCAAACACAAAGAGGAACCCTGGTGAAACATAGTGACCAAACACAAAGAGGAACCCTGGTGGAACATAGTGACTAAACACAAAGAGGAACCCTGGTGGAACATAGTGACCAAACACAAAGAGGAACCCTGGTGGAACATAATGACCAAACACAAAGAGGAACCCTGGTGGAACATAATGACCAAACACAAAGAGGAACCCTGGTGGAACATAGTGACCAAACACAAAGAGGAACCCTGGTGGAACATAGTGACCAAACACAAAGAGGAACCCTGGTGGAACATAGTGACCAAACACAAAGAGGAACCCTGGTGGAACATAGTGACCAAACACAAAGAGGAACCCTGGTGGAACATAGTGACCAAACACAAATAGGAACCCTGGTGGAACATAGTGACCAAACACAAAGAGGAACCCTGGTGGAACATAGTGACCAAACACAAAGAGGAACCCTGGAGGAACATAG
Source organism: Gadus chalcogrammus (assembly GCF_026213295.1). Lineage (NCBI taxonomy): Eukaryota > Metazoa > Chordata > Actinopteri > Gadiformes > Gadidae > Gadus > Gadus chalcogrammus. The sequence goes on from NC_079424.1 coordinate 21,525,677, forward strand.
TGACCAAACACAAATAGGAACCCTGGTGGAACATAGTGACCAAACACAAAGAGGAACCCTGGTGGAACATAGTGACCAAACACAAAGAGGAACCCTGGTGGAACATAGTGACCAAACACAAAGAGGAACCCTGGTGGAACATAGTGACCAAACACAAAGAGGAACCCTGGTGGAACATAGTGACCAAACACAAAGAGGAACCCTGGTGGAACATAGTGACCAAACACAAAGAGGAACCCTGGTGGAACATAGTGACCAAACACAAATAGGAACCCTGGTGGAACATAGTGACCAAACACAAAGAGGAACCCTGGTGGAACATAGTGACCAAACACAAAGAAGAAGCCGGGCAAGAGGAGCAAGTCAGAATAAAAAGGGAAAAAGACAAAAAAAAAAAAAAAAAGCAGTGGATCTGTGGGGTATAAAGCAGGTTAAAACCAGGGGGATGTTAAAAGTGGGCTTACCCAAAAGCAAGCCAGGTTGTTGGTTAGAGAGTCATTGGTGTGGATTGGTTAGTTTTGCATATGGTTATATTCCCCCCGGTGGTTAAGATAGTCCGTGGGGCCCTTCAACTGAGGCCTGGTTGGGGCTCAGTGGTGGGCCCGTGATTGGCTTCTTTTACCAACTGGGAAGTCTTCTTTGGTCTTGCTGTGTTTGGAGTTCTCCTTTTGAGCTGGTTGTTTAAAATACCCCAGGTAAGCGCTTACCATAAAAAAACTGAGGAATAAAAAGTAATAAAAAGAATAAAACAGCTCTGCCCGGCTAGGGTATTTGTTTGGTGGTCACTTAGCTTGACAAGCTACTTAAAAAGGAATAAAAGTCCCGATGGCATAAAAGGATTTGCCTTTTAAAAGAGCTGGGGATGTGAAAATAGAACAAAAAGGTAAAAAGGAGGGTACCTGACGTTTCGTTGGGATTCAACTTCTTCAGAGGCTAGGGTTAGGGTTAGGAGTAGGGCGCTCTCTCATGCGCCATGTAGTAGCACATGGGACTACTATGTAGTCTCCCATGTATTACTACTACGCAACAGGAAGGTAGGAGGGCACGGGCACAAGCAATTAAATTCAGACAAGTTATGGTTGGGAGAAGGGAAGATGGGGGTTATGTTTAGGAGGGGGGAAGGAAGAGGTTATGGTAAGGGCCTGATGTTGGCAGGATCTAGAGACAGAAGGGAAAGGAGTAGACGGGTGGATTGTAGAGGGGCGAGATGGATTTTTATTTAAGCCCAGCGGGGCTGTGGAGGAAAGTCTGAATATCCATCTCCTCCTCTCAGCCGCTCTCCTCTGGGCCAGGGACCAACCGGCATTGATTTCTAGACCGGATAAAGAAAAGTTTGTGATGATGGTGAATGAAATGGATATACAGCCGTTTTTGGTTTGTTCCTTTCTGGATGTGGTATACATGTTGGTATAACCTCTGTTTGATGGTTGCTCCCATCTCACCCACATAGATGATCCTGCACTGTTTGCACTGGATGGCGTATACCACATTGCAGGAGTAGTGTGAAGGTCTGCGAGATGGGGGCGCTGGCTCGACAGTTGGAGATGTAGTTCAGGTTAGTAAAATACGGATCCAGGGGATTGGGCGGTTATGGTTAGGAGAGGAAGAGATGGGGGTTATGTTTAGGAGAGGGGATGGGAGAGGTTATGGTAAGGGCCGGATATTGACAGGATCTAGAGACAGAAGGGAAAGGAGTAGACAGGTGGATTGTAGAGGGGCGAGATGGATTTTCATTTAAGCCCAGCGGGGCTGTGGAGGAAAGTCTGAATATCCATCTCCTCTCAGCCGCTCTCCTCTGGGCCAGGGACCAACCGGCATTGATTTCTAGACCGGATAAAGAAAAGTTTGTGATGATGGTGAATGAAATGGATATACAGCCGTTTTTGGTTTGTTCCTTTCTGGATGTGGTATTGAAGGGAAAAACGGTCTGTCTAGTTACTGGATCAGATAAAATGAGACGGAGAGGTAATAAAGTCTATCGGCACGAGGACCTTGGATTTATTAAGTAAAGTGGCAACGGTTATACAGAGTCATAAAGCGTGAGAAATCGAATATGTCTAAGTCCCTAATCAGCGCTGATGGTTCGTCCAGAGCTTCGCCTCCGTGGAAGGTCTGCTTCAGAAGAAGTGTTAGAATCTCTCTGTGACACACTCTTATGCTGTATCTTCCTCTTGGTGAGGTGTGTGCGTTTGAGATGTGTATGGTTCTGTGTGTCTTTGCTTGACCTTGCTTCTCAGGCCCTAGTGTATGCAGGTGGATCTTCTTGTGTTCTTCCTGATGGGGGAGAGCCTCACAGAATCTCCTGTTTGTGGCCCTCCCGTTCTGAGGATGAAACGGTGCATTGTCTGAGTGTTTACATTTGCTTGGAGAAATGGGGCCTTGGTTCTGGCCTTCACCTGACTATGTTATCCAGTATGTGTTATGTGTTAAAAGCTGACTATATTGTATCGTGACTGCCATGTGTTGTGCTCCTCAAGCTAGGGTGGGAGTTAGCTATATTTATATGTGCTCAGCAGGTTATTTTGCCCAACAGTATACATGTTGGTATAACCTCTGTTTGATGGTTGCTCCCGTCTCACCCACATAGATGATCCTGCACTGTTTGCACTGGATGGCGTATACCACATTGCAGGAGTAGTGTGAAGGTCTGCGAGATGGGGGCGCTGGCTCGACAGTTGGAGATGTAGTTCAGGTTAGTAAAATACGGATCGAAGGCTGTGCGTATAGTTTTGTTGAGTGCCGTATGGACTAGCATATCCTTCAGGTTTTTATTACGGCGGTATGACGTTAAAACTTTAAAAGATGCGAGTGGGGCGGTTTGAGGTTTGGCGGAATTAAAAGGTTGTTTTTATAGTTTCGTTGAGGGGGCCTAATTGTCGTGAGAATGTCGTGATGAATGGAATTAATCTCTCTTCCGTGTTATTCTTTTTTCCAGGGAGATCGGGCCGGCCTGATTGGAAGAGGGCGGTCAATTCACCTTTAATGGTACAAAGGAAACGCTTGGAATACCCGCGAGGTCTAAGGGCCTTAAAAAGGGTCCTGGTGGCCTCCTCTACATGGTGAGGTAGAGAGCAGAATGCGGTGGAAACGGATTAGTTGTGATTTGATGATGGAGCTAAAAGTATGTCGGGGATGGTATCTGGTGTTAAATAATAAAGAATGCCTGTCCGTATCCTTAAAATAAACTTTGGTGGCTAGTGTTTTGTGTCCATCCTTTGCCTCTGTGAAAAAGACTATCGTGTCAAGGAAGGGGACCTGCTGGAGATGGAGAGTGTGTTTGAGTTTTATACGGGGGTGATGTGAGTTGAGGATATGCATAAAATGGTGGAATTCCGTTTTCGGATTTGTCCCAGAGTCCAAATAAATCATCCAGATAACAGACATAAATTAAAGGGCGCGACGGGCATTTATGAAAGGCAGATTCCTCCCAGTCGGCCAGATAAATATCCGCGTAGGCCGGTGAAGATTTTCTCCCCATGGCACAGCCGCATATCTGTAAAAAAAACTTTATCGAAAAGAATATCGTTGCGGGTAAGGGTCATTTCTAAGAATTTTAAAATGAAGTTATCAAACAGTCATTAAACCTGGTGGTTTAATGACTGAGGTGGGTGGGTGCAAGCAAGCAGGTAGGACCCAGATGCAGACGGTTAGGGTAAACTGCACTTTATTCACGCCAAAAGGCTAAGGCAAGGAGCAAGGGAACGAAGAGAACACAGGTAACACGACTCAGGTACAAACCACAATGACAGCACCAGGAACAAAGGAAAGACGAGGGCTTAAAGAGCCCATGCCATTAAAATCACATTTTTCCTATTGTTTGTTAAATAACATAGGTCTGAATAAGTTTGTGAGCTGTGGTAAGTTTGAAGTTTGAATCTATGCAGTTTGTCTGCTGAATGCAATAGGTAATGAAAGGAAAAAGGCAGAAGAAATTAGCCGATCTGGATAAGGTGACACTGTGACGTAGCGTTGTCAAATTATTATTCATGGCCCTGCCCACTTGGTTGGTTCGTAACCACCCACAAGAATTCTGAAGGAGTCGTGATTGAGCTAGTGCTAAATGCTAATACGTGTACGGTAGTTGCTTAGTTCGTAGTAACAGGCTAGTTACAGAATTTTGAATGCAATGGCAGAACGACATCGAACTACATGAACTGCGACATGCTGCCTGCCGCCGGTTGCCGACGAAGTCCTTTGTGATTCATTATATCGTCTGGACGTGCACACAGCTTTTGGCCGTGATAATATGTATTATTTGATATAGATATCTATGTATTATATGATATTATTTAGATATAGAGCTCCAGGACTGTAACGCAAGTGTTGTACACTTCCTTGTTATTTGGATAACCGTTCTGCTGTTGGTGTGATGGCGCATAACACGTCGGACTCTCGTCTATGGTATTTCTACAACTAGACCCGTAGTGGGGGTTATCTCAGCCATGGTTGAGAATGAATTGGGGGAAAGGAACTTTGGCTTTGACTCCCTGAAGTCATGAACCACGACATGGAGGAGAAAGGGAATGTTGACCGCGGTCGTCTCCCGCCGGAGCCTCGCTGCCGATGGACCACCGCCTCGGCTTCAGGATGCGGTGATTAGCGCTGACCGCTGCCGAGGCGGCGGGAAGCAGGGCTCAAGCGGGATACATTCGCGGCCAACAATCCCTTTCTCCTCCATGTCGTGGTTCATGTAGCCTACTTCAGGGAGTCAAAGCCAAAGTTCCTTTCCCCCAATTCATTCTCAACCATGGCTGAGATAACCCCCACTACGAGTCTCATTGTAGAAATACCAGAGACGAGAGTCCGACGTGTTATGCGCCATCACACCAACAGCAGAACGGTTATCCAAATAACAAGGAAGTGTACAACACTTGCGTTACAGTCCTGGAGCTCTGCTCTATATCTAAATAATATCATATAATACAAAGATATCTATATCAAATAATACATATTATCACGGCCAAAAGCTGTGTGCGCGTCCAGACGATATAATGAATCACAAAGGACTTCGTCGGGTTCTCCGACGTCTCTGGTTCTTCCACTTCCACATCAATCTGAAGTAGACGCGGTCGTTTGAGATTCATAATAACCTATCGTCTGGAGGCTCACACAGCTTTTGGCTGTGATAATATATATTATATGATATAGATATCTATGTATAATATGGGTTTCTAAGAGCCATTGCGATACATCCACCGTAAACAGAGCGCATGGTACCGTGGCTACAAGCTGCTCAGGGCCAGGTGATAATATATATTATATGATATAGATATCTATGTATAATATGGGTTTCTACGAGCCATTGCGATACATCCACCGTAAACAGAGCGCATGGTACTGTCAGTGGCTACAAGCTGCTCAGGGCCACACCCCCCCCCCCCTCCTTGACCTGCCTTGACACGCCCACCGAAACAGCGCGTTTGGGGGAAGCTCAATGTGCGACTGTTTCGGAGTGACTGTAACTCTGCACCACGGCTGAATTTCGGGGACGTCTTTGAATACTGTGTTTGTGGCCCACTAATACCTATATTAATGCATCATAAAATAGAATGGCATGGGATCTTTAAGTAGCAAACACAAGACACGCAACGAGGAACAGCTAAAACACATTAGGGGAGGGAGCAGTAATCAACACAGGAGGGAAACAAAGGGAAACACACCAAAACACGACGCAGACCATGACACAAATTAGTAATCCTAGATACACAACAATACCTCTTAGAAGCACAAGACAGTTAGGGAACACATTACATTACAGACCCATGCAGGATTCACTCCAATTGGCCACACAACAACAAATTTGAAATATATTTACTGACCTCCATAAACGTAAATACATCACACAGACTGCCAAAGATCCACAAGGCGCCGGAGTCCTGGACGGCACTTTCTTAGTGCCGCAGGGGCGGCCAATCATCTCCGACTGTGGGAGCGAGTCCTCTGCAGCAGCTGAGTTTATAGAGTACCACCTCAACCCCATCTCCCGGAAACACCCCAGCTACATCAAAGATACCTACCACTTCATCCAAACACTAAATAACACACCGGTTTCCACGCAAGCGTTTTTATTTACAATTGATATAGATTCATTATACACCAACATCGACATAGATTGTGGCCTGCGGGCTGTCCGCTCTGCACTCAACCTGCGCAGGAATGACTTCGTTTTCCATAACAAGCATTACCTTCAGACGCATGGTACAGCAATGGGCATGAAGTTTGCCCCCAGCTATGCTAACATCTATATGGCTGGGTTCGAACATTCTGCCCTGCAGTCTTGCCCATTGCTGCCACAGGTGTACTGTCGGTTCCTGGACAACATCTTTTGGGTCTGGCCACATAGCTTAGATCACTTTCTACAATTCATACACATATTCAATACACATCACCCTACAATTAAGGTTAAATATACACAACATGCACAACACATTGATTTTCTAGATACAACTGTTTTTTTCCCAGACACAAACGCACCGCACACAGTCCTTCACCATGGTTCCCGCGGGTCCTTAAAAAGTCTTAATTTTTTTTGTGTAAAATTAAGGCCATAAATTGTCTTAAATTTACTGTAAATTTGCTCTAGGTATTAAATTTTGCAGAGGGTTTTTTAAGACTAGGGGAAATTGTCGCGCACAACAAATCTCCTAGTGCGTCTTTTAATTACGGCATTTTCAGGAGTTTTACGTTACGTTAACGTTGACATCAGTCATCGGGGGGCCGGTTGCATCTGCAGCCTGCAGCTGCGTCTGTAGGCTAACTTGCTGGCGCTACTTTTAGCTAGTGACGGTTGACATCATTAGGCCAACTTGCGCTACTTTCAGGATGGGACGGTGCAAATTCAATGAGAAATGGTTTGAGGAGGATACGTTTCGGGGGTGGTTGGAGAAGGCAGGTGACTACGAGGCAAGGTGTCGTTTATCCCGAAAGGCATTCATACTAGGGACCATGGGAGCAAAAGCTCTCGAGTCCCACATGAGGTCGCAGAAATATATCCGATACTCCGTGGCAGCTAGCGGGACTACACCGATGCCCGTATTATTTGAAAGAAGTGGACTGAAAAGTTCAGCATCCGTGGCTAGTACTTCACATCAGACGGCGTTAACCGGCTTTGTGTCGCCACCAGAAACCCAGAAGGCGGAGGTATTGTGGCTTCTCCACACGGTGAGCAGACATAATTCCTTCAAATCGAACGAGGACATTAGTAACGTCTTGGCTGCTATGTTCCCAGATTCTGAGTTTGCGAAGTCGTTCACCTGCGGTGAAAACAAAACGGCCTATCTTGCCAAATACGGGATTGCATCTTTCATAAAAAGAGAGCTGTCACGCAGCGTAAACGATAAACAGTACGTCCTCATGTTCGATGAGTGAACAAAACCACTAAAAGCAAACAGGTGGATATCCATGTGAGGTACTGGCCCACGGACGACGCCGACAGCCATGTCTTATCGCGGTACTATGGATCACAGTTCATGCTGGATCATTTTAATGTAAGTATTCCAAACAGTAAATTAATTAAATTGTGTGACGGGCTTTGACTTTTTCCCAAAAATCATATTCGAAGTTTGTTTGTTTATTAATATTAATATTCGAATATATTCGAATATTTATTAATAATATTTTGACCATTAAATTCCTTTAGTAAGAAGTATTGGGCTTCGCGGGGTTTGTTTACCGGCGTTGCTATGGTTACCGGTCCTGCGTGTTCCGACGGTTTATTAGGTATCTAATAAATCGCTGTCTAATCAATACTTCATTCAATGCCTCTTCCGTGGTCATTACAATATTATGAATAGACTGCGTCGGGTTCTCCGACGTCTCTCCCTCTTGGCCTGCCATAATAGGTTCGAATATTAAGGGCTGCCTAATATTCGTTTGAATTTTGATTTATTTTTTGATATTCGCATTATATTCGAATAAGGAAGTTCGGCTTCAAAGCGTGTGTGTGTGTGTGTGTGTGTGTGTGTGTGTGTGTGTGTGTGTGAGATCACTGTCAGCCGTGTTTACATGGACACATCTGATCCGCATAGATGTGGAAGAACAGCTCAATCGGAATAGAAAAGGATCATATAATACGCCTCAATCGGAATACAATTATCTGTTCGTAATATAATTCTATTCGGCTGCAGAAGAGGTGGTGTATTCTGCTATAATCGACATGCATACACTTATTCCGAGTAGTTTGGGGTTTAACTTAGGAAAGCTGCAGTAGTTCGCATTTGGTCCACTCCGCACTCCAAACTTGACCGCTGTCAAGGACGGTGGATTTATTGCCTGATTCATGTCTTTGTTATCACTCCGTAGTAGTTACAGTAGTCCGGGAACATATCAACCCCAGCATGTCCGGTTGCTAAGCGACGGGTCATGGGTGACTATGGGTGACACGGGTGGGTTAATGTGTTCGTGTATCGTCGTGTCCGCACGCTTCCGAGATAACTTTGCAAGAGTACTACTACTGCTAGTACTACGGCTACGGTTGATGTGTATAAGTGACTCAATTATACACACCTTTTCTATCAAATAATTTTCAGACATTTTTTGGGTCTTAATTTATGTATGTGTTGGTCTTAAAAAGTCTTACATTTGACTTTAAAAATGGTGCAAGAACCATGTTCACACAAGTTTATTTCAAACCCACCGACACACACGCACTCCTTCATAAAAGTAGCTTTCACCCCAAGCACACATTTGCGGGTACTATTAAATCACAAATCATCCGGTTTCACAGACTTTGCACAGAGGAGACGGACATGCGGAGGGCGACCGGGACCCTCTTCAGGGTCCTGAGGGGCAGGGGGTACACCAAGCGGTTCTTGTGGTCCATCTTGTCCGGCACATTGGCGGAGCTCGGGCGGTGGGCCTCCTCCCCGTCTGGGTCTTCGTCCCTGAGCTCTGCCGGTGTGTGGGACTCCCCCGCCTCCCCCTGCCCTAACCTTAACCCCGCCTCCCCCTGCCCTAACCTTAACGCTGCCTCCCCTTACCCTAACCCTAACCCCGCCTGTCCCTGCCCTAACCTTAACCCCTCCACTCCCTGCCCTAACCTTAACCCTGCCTCCCCTGACCTAACCCCAACCAACCATCCCTCTTCACCACTCACCACCCACCCCGTCTCACCCTAGCCATTTTTCCACAGCGTTACATTTTAGCCAGCGCGCACTCACCACGTCTCACCTTAACCCCTCGTCACCCACTCCGTTTCACCTTAACCCGCCTGCGGCCTCCACTGTGGACCCCCACCATCTCCCTGACCCTAACCAGCCTCCCTCCTCTATGCCTCACCTTAGCCGGCTCCCCTCCCACACTGGAGGGTGGGACTTAGCGTCCGCCCCTGCCCACAGCCCGGCTGAGGTGGGGCCTCCACTAGGAGTGCCTGGATCCCTGAGTCATGTGGTCTTCCCAAACAGGTTCCCTGAGGGGACCCCTGTCATTAGGAGCGGAGACGACCAGGGGCGGCAGCCACACACATGCATCATACCCCTTATCAGCACATTTACTCCAAACTGAAAAACACATTCACACGCGCACAACACAAGAATCCCGCACTCCAAAACAATAAAATTATATCTGCATATAGGAAGAACCGGAACCTACAGGATGTCCTGGTGCGGGCCCCCTTCTCCACGGACATTAGAAGCGCCCCCTCTCAACACCGAGGCCATTTCCAGCAGTTGGCGGTCATCCGGAACCAGCACGCCTCCACCTCCAGCCCTATCACACAAAAACTCACCCTAGTGGATAAGAACATAATCAACGCCATCACATGCTCCGAATGCCACATCATTTATGTTGGCGAAACAAAGCACACCATACTCAACAGACTTAAACAGCACTTATATACAATACACATAGGCACACTCAACACTCAAATAGTCCAACATTTCCAAACACACCCCATTACCTCACTATTCATCACTGGGCTGGAGATGAAGGCGTGCTGGTCGGACAGACAAAGGGAGGCGGCGGAGCATAGGTGGAGAGCAAAGCTTAAGACCCTTCCCCCCTTGGGCCTGAACATCAGGGAGTAGGGTCCGCACTGAGCCGTTGCTGGGGGCGCTAGGGATGTCCTGGGACTCCTGGGGTTTTCCTTGCATGGCATCGGGTCGACTGTGCGTTTTAATATGTTGCATGTTTTTATCCTCCCGTGTGCTTCCTTTTACACCATTTATTCCCTTGGAGGCTTATTTTATGTAAAAGGATGGTATGAATGTGTGAATGGTTTTACTATGTCTTATTTATCGTTATTTTATCTACCCATTTATTTTATTCAGTTTTATCTATATTGCACATTATCTGCCAGCACTTATTTTTTATCTTGTGTTTTTAATACTTCTTGCATGCTTTTACCATGTCTATATGTGTATTAGGGGTGGGTAAAAGAATCGATACGGCAATATATCGCGATACTTTGCTGGCCGATAAAATATCGATTTGTTCTAATTCAAGAGAGAGAGAGAGTAAAATGAAAACGAGGGGGCGGAGCAAGAATTGACAAAAGACTTTATCGTGCAGAAAAACAACAACGACAACAGCCTGAGTGGATCTATAGAGTCACTACTCGTCAACAGATTCCAGCCTCTTCTTAAACACACAATAGCACAGTACTCAGCAGTTTCTTGTTTTTTAGGTGTCCACATATAGTCAAACACAAATTCTTCTAAACAGATGGTCACCGAGATAGTCTAGGACCCAGGAAGTGGAGTCAGCATACATCGTGTCAGTAGCTTCCTGCTCCTGGGGGGTTGCGCCCCAACCCCTGCTCTGACCCAAGACTCCCAGGCCTCGTGACCAGCCCTGGATCAAAATCCAAGGCGCTTTACATGTTTTCTACCATTAGATATATAGGCCTAATATTAATCATAGCTTACCATAGAATATAATCATTAATTTGTACCACAATTCCGAAGTGAGCATTGGTATTCTATATCACTGGAGACAGTTTAACACATTTCATTCAGTCCTTCTAGTTGCAGAGGTCGCTCGTGCTAGGCTAGCGCACGTCAACGGGCAATGCTAGCCTGCTATTAAAAACAGTCTTACCCACTCCACAGTACACCCGAGGTAAATCAATTATAACGACAGACTATAAATCTAAATGTCGGTTTATAGAATAATGTTTGAAATAAAACCAACCTTGCATTGCATTGCATTTTGAGGGAATTGCGGGGTCTCAGCAGCAGTGTTTATATTCCTGTACGTAGGCTACGGCAGCGGCGGACTGATACCTAGGTTACCTGCCGCTGTCATTGCTACAAACGCAGAGTACAGTGAACGAAGGAATTCTACAAGCGTATTAAATTAACAAGATATGGCCACGTTTGGAGGAGTTAGCGATGCATCTGCTTTTGAAGACGATTATGAGGAATGTGTTGTATCCAACGAACCGTACATGTACGAGCCGGTGTTTTGATGTCAAAGTCAGCAGAAACAAGCCACAGTTGAGTCCTTTCTGGATCTCGCACTGGAAATTGGTGGAAACTTTGTGGTGCCCATCTGTACCGTTTATTTCTACAATTTCTAAAAGCACACTGAACCATCATGTTGCCTAGTCGTTCAATTGCGCTTCTGTCCCACGCTTCTGTTTACGTTCTTCTGTCGTGATTCGGTTACAAACCTAACCAGCGCATAGTAGAATTCCGCTTCTGCTGAGAAAGTAGTCCCTCGATGATTCATGCGATGCAAGGTTAGTTTTATTTCTAACATTCTATCAACACAGACATTTAAATCTATAGTCTGTCTAACTTTAGAGCCACGTTACAAGATACCACAACGAGGGTACATGGTGGACACAGCTGTACCCGCGATGTATGAAGAGGTGAAGAAAGCGGTTAAAACATCCCTTGGCGCTGCGCAACGAGTTGCATTGACCTGCGACGGATGGACCTCCAGAGCCACACAGTCGTATGTGACCATAACGTCCCACTACATCTCCGACGACTGGGAAATGGTTACGCATGTTTTGAAAACGAGGGCAATGCATGAGAGCCACACCGGCAGTAACATCGCGGATTTGCTGAAGAGGGCCGTGGACGAATGGGGCATTCAGGATAAGGAGCCAGCCATTGTGACCGACAACGCCAGAAACATGACCAGCGCAGCAGAGCTAGTCGGTATGCCGCATTTTAAATGCTTCGCGCATACACTAAATTTGTCTTCTCAGCGCGCACTGAAGTTGCCAGCAGTCCAGCGTTTGTTGGCTAGAGTGAGGCGGATTACCAACTTTTTCAGACGCAGTACAATAGGCTCTGTGCACTAGAACCCGGAAGTCAACTGACGGTGTCGGCATTCTAGTTTCCGGTCTACTTACTGACCCAGTCCATAGTGTGAACATGGCTGTTTCCCAAAGTGAAGGCTGCAGCCTTGCTAGGACGCGTCCTTGCTAGTCGCGTCCTATGGAGATGAGACTAGAGTGCTAGCTCGAGTGCTTCCTAGCATAGACATCATATAGGTAGACGCCCCCTTCGGCCTTGGGCGGCATAAATCGTCGGCGCCATCTTGGTACGGGAGTTATTTCGTCTTCGGAGTGAAGATGCCTACTTCATGCGCCGCTTGGGGGTGCACTACCGTCAGGACGATTCAAACGAGATCGCAAGGAATTACCTTTCACAAGTAAGACTAAACAATTGTTTCTATTTGTAATTGTAAAATTCAGTCATGTCACGTAGATCATGTGTTATGTTGAGAGCTAAGAGCTGTTGAGACAGCTAAGTTGCCGCCAGAATCAGACTATAGCTAGTCTAACGTGAAATGGACATGGTGAGCAAAGCCTTATTCTATCGTTCGTCAACAGGAGATAATATTGTCAAGCAATATAGGATATACAGTATATATATATATATAATCTACCACTACTTGCTTGTGAGTAATTACAATGTATGTATAATGTAATTATATAGCATTTATGGTCGCGACGGAAAGCTGCGTTTCGGCTGAGCGACTGGCCTTAATTTCTCTCTGTGATGTATTTAAAAAAGAGACTAGATTAAAACAAAAAAAGGCTCAAAACATGCCACTGTATATGTAATGGTTCTACAATATATGAAGGTGTCACGTAATGAATGAAACTACGGAAAAAATGTCACGATACTCTACATGCACCTGTGAGATGCACGTGCAGTCAGTCGCCGGCCGAAATTGACGTTTTAAACGTTATTTCTATTTAAATGTTTTTCTTTTTTAAAGATACATCTGTATTATGAATCTGACTGACTGGCTAGCTAACCTTTCTCGCAATTTTAAGGTTTCCCAAAGAGAAGCAGTTGAGGAGACAGTGGGAAGTGGCTGTGAAAAGGGAAGACTTTTCTGCCAATGAGAGGTCAATGCTCTGTAGCCAGCACTTTCAGCTGGAGGATTTTGACCGGACAGGCCAAATTGTCAGGCTCAGGGATGGAACTAAACCATCTGTGTTCAGTTTCCCAACACATCTCAAAAGAGTAAGTGCATCACTAAACTTGTTGAAAATGGTTTTTGTGTGTGTGTGTGTGTGTGTGTGTGTGTGTGTGTGTGTGTGTGTGTGTGTGTGTGTGTGTGTGTGTGTGTGTGTGTGTGTGTGTGTGTGTGTGTGTGTGTGTGTGTGTGTGTGTGTTCATTTGGAATGATTGAGAATGAGATACACCTGTTCAAGTATTTTGTTCTTCGGTTTTAGAAAGTGCCAGCCAGGACTACACAAGCCTCAAGGAAGGCTGAAGCGAGCCTTGTAATTGACTGTTCTTTACAATCATTACAAGTCACTGAACCTTCACCTAACTACCTTGTGAGTATTTACACTAGCTATGCCCCAAAACAGCAGTGAGCATCATGGCATCATAAACATTACTCACTACTGTTTTGTCCTTTTTTACTAGGAACACCCTTATGCATTGCCTCCATCTCCCACTCTTCTCAAGACTAGACTCAGTGAAGCCCTGGCTAGGGTGGAGAGTCTTGAGAAAGAGATGAGGAACTCAAAGGCCCGAGAGTGGAGGGCGAAGAAAACAGTGCGTTGTCTTCTGGAGGACCTCAGGGGGAAGAACCTCATAAATGAAGAGCTGCACGAGAGGCTTGACTTATACTCAGGTAACATTGAAATTAAACTTTGAATGTCAATTATATCTTGGGGCTGTAACCAAAGAAATACAACTGCAATAATGTGTTCAAATGCTTGGCTTGTCTGAATTTCATATATCAGACTTAAACTCCAAATACCTGACGTCTGTAATATGCCCCCATTCATAGTTTGAATAGCATCTGGCACAGACAAAAGCCAACAATCATAGTCTGATAGCTCTAGCTTCAAGACACACAATAGCCAGGTACCTTTGTTGGCAGGTGTTTATGGGCACCTGTTTAGAGCAATCAGTCATGGTTCCTGGCTTTTGTGCATCTTTAAGCTAGAGCTATTAAGTCAATGATTGTTGGCTTTGGTCTACAGCCACGACAAGATTACATTTTTCATTCATATGGCCTTGCCTGGAAATAAACACATTAGCCTATTGGTGTTTTCATAATGACATTCATACTCTTTCAGTCATTTACTAATTACTCTGTGCTATCTGCATTTCAGATCTTCCATTAGGCCTCCTGTCCAAACAGGGCCACGAGTACACTAAAGAGCAGAGGGAGTTTGCCCTCACTCTCCACCTGCACGGGCCCAAAGCCTACTCTTACCTGAGAGAGTCTCTCCACCTCCACCTACCACATCCACATACATTGCAAAGGTATTTGCCATTACATTTAATTGCACTTTATTGATAGGAAATTACTGGTTCAAATACATTTGTATTATATTATTGCTACTTAATAATAACTACTTTTTCATTTGATAAAGGTGGATGATCTCTGTGGATTCCAAGCCTGGACTCAACACCATGATGCTGGACATGTTGAGAAGAAAAAGAGAGGAAGATCCAGTGAAGTATGGACGTGTGGCGCTCATGCTGGATGGCATGGCCATCAGGAAACATGTCCAGTACAGTCCACATTCCCAGAAAATGACCGGATTTGTGGACATGGGGGATGGCCTAAACGAGACAGATATTGCCACTGAGGCTCTGGTTTTTATGGTGGTTGGCCTACAAGGCCATTGGAAGGCTCCAATTGCCTACTACCTGACCAAGTCTCTGACGCCCGACACACAGAAGGTCCTGCTGGTACATGCGCTGGAGGCCCTGCATGAGCGTGGCATCCGGGTCATGTCCCTCACAATGGATGGGCATGCATCAAACGTAAGCATGTGCAACCAGCTGGGGTGCCAGCTAAAGGCCAACCCTTGTGAGCCTTTGAAAACATTTTTCCCCCATCCTGCGACTGGCGAGAGGGTGTTTGTCATGATGGACGCTTGCCACATGTTGAAGCTGGCAAGAAACATGCTGCAAGCGTACAGCCCAATCTGTAGCAGAACTGGCCTCATCAACTGGGACTACGTTGTTTGTTTGAACGATATTCAAACAAAGAATGGACTGCATGCTGCCAACAGGGTCACTGAAAAGCACATTCAGTTTGACTCACAGAAGATGAAGGTGTCCCTGGCTGCACAGACGCTGAGTCGCTCTGTGGCAGTAGCGCTCCGAACGCTGAGGGACCTGGGGTATCCACGCTTCACCCTCTCTCTAGCGACAGCCGAATTCATTGAGGTAAGACTAGATTCAAACATTGTTTTCTTATCAAAGGGTCCTGGCCATCTTCTTCATCTTCATCTTCTTCCTTTCTATTTCCTAAACAATTTCTTTTAGATGATTGACAGGCTGTTTGACATTATGAACAGCCGCAATCCCCGTGCCAAAGGATTCAAAGCCCCCCTGGGATCTTTGAATTGGACAAGGAGTGTGGAACTCTTGTCCAGAGGCCGGGAGTACTTAATCAGTTTGGTGATGAAGGATGGAACTCCCCTTCATCGTTCAAAGAGGTATTTTAAATAGTGACTCTTCCATATGTGCATGCTCTGCTTATGCATGCATATGATGCTCTGTTCTCTTGTTCCGATCTTTTTGCTGTCTGCGGTCTTTCAGTTCATACAGGTGAATGTGGAAATGTCCATGAAATGTCCATCTACAACTTTCAAACTGACAAAATATTTTCTTTTTAAGGTACCTGTCTGTCATGGGGTTTGTCATCAACATTGACACCCTAATGCTGATGTGTCCTGAGCTGCTTCAGAGTCAGCAATATATCTGCACCTACCGGTTCAGCCAGGATCATTTGGAGCTCCTTTTCAACTCCATCAGGGCATCAGGTAAGGATCTCAGAAGTTTCTAAATTAATTAAATTGTCTTTCCAAAAAAGTCTTTGACGTCTGAAAAGAGTAAATATCGCTATTAAGTGTTGTGTGTTTTTGGTTTTTAGGGGGCTGGAACAACAATCCCTCCGCAGGCCAGTTCCAGGGCATCTTCCGCCGGCTCATGGTCCGATGTGGTGTCACACCGAGCACTTCAGGGAATGTGGCACCACAGGATGAGACCGTGTCTCTGTCGGCTGTAGAGATGTCCTCTCCCTCTGAAACGGAAGAGCTTGAGGTGCCCTTCGTGAATGTGTCTGCGTTGATTGGGGACCACAGCTACTTGCCAACCCGCTTTGGTGGCCTAGTGGAAAACGCACTGGTCTACATTGCAGGGTTTGTGGTGCGGCAGGTTTTGAGAAAGCTGTCCTGTGGTGAGTGCCGTGCTAGCCTGGTGACAGATGCTGCACGCGCATCTTTCGACGAGAGCTACCACCTGCTGACTCTGAAGAACAAAGGAGGGCTGATGATTCCTTCAGAGGGGACAGTGAAGGTGGTCAGGTCAGCAGAGCGGTTCATTCGCCAGCGTGCATCAGGGCAAGCTGTCAGTGTGTCTGTGATCCAGCAGTTTGTCCGGGCTGACATCTGGACAGATGATGTGTTTCTCCTCAAGGAGCACATTCAGGACACACAATTTGGCATTGAAAACCACCACTTTGCACTGTTGTCCTTGGTTGTGTCTGTATTTCACAAAATCAGGCTGCACCACATTGCAAAACTGAGCACGCTGCAATTACAGACTGGCAACAGTCGAAAAAAGCTCAGCAAGACTATACTTTTTAAAGGGTTCTAGCCTAGATTAAATTATTATATAATATCATATTGTGGCGACTCCTACCCCTGGGGAGTCTGGGTAATGGGGTATTCATAACGTTGTTTGGGGAAAAGGGGGTTTATTGTCTTTAGATAAGTTGTTTATGTTATTAGGTTCAGTGGGGTTAACGGGTTTGGGGTCTCTATTGTTTGTGTGTTTATTGTGTGTAGTGTTGTCGGCAACCATTACCCGGAGTCGTATGTCCGTCGGTCAGGTGTGCCGTGTTTTCTGTTATGTGTGCGTGTTTGAATAAAGGCAGCTCTCGGGGTCGTGCGGTGTATTGAGGCACGAGAGTTGCGCCGCCATTTAAACCTGGGCTCCCGTCTCGTCCTTCCCGCGCTGCTCGCCACAATATATTGTGTGAAATTATATATTGTGTCAATTGCACTGCATAGATGTGAAAATGTTATGAGCATGATTGTATATTATGTCAAATTGTACAAATGTACAAATATATATAATATGAATATATACCTATACTTAAAATATATTATATTGTTTCACATATTATATATATCATATATATGTTATTCCATTGCACATTATACTGAGTCATTATATTATATTGTATTATATATATGCTATGTTATTTATATTACAGTTCAACTATTGAGATGTGTATGTATATATTGAGATGTGTATATTTTTACTGCTATAGAATATATATATATTCTCTTATAATATATATAATATATTTCTCTTAATGATGGTCAATACGTAGTAACTAAATAAGCACTATTTCGATAGTTCATAGATCTCAGTATTTTCAAAGTGCACGGGCTGTGCAAGAAAAGTGAGCGTTTATCATAGACCCATGCACATGTATGACTGGCGATTTAACTAGCGAGATTCAAAGTAACGTAGAGGCAAATCTTTTTCACACACTTCACGTAGAGCATAAACCCTTGAATACTCCATGAAATTGGTTGCGAAATGTAAAAGGTTATCGTGATTTTTATCCAGATAAACCGCAGCTCCTGGCAACTTGCGCTTGTTTTGACGCGTCTGATGCCCCTTTCACACCGCCGCAAAATCGGGGCCGGTTCCGGGCCAGTTCGGAGCTAGGGCCAGGGCTTTGGTTTCACACCGCCAAAGAACCGGCTCCGGCCCCTAAAAATCGGTTCAACTCTGGCCCCACTTTAGAGCTGGGCTAGAACTAGAACCGCTTTTACGCCGGGGGCAGGGGGCGGAGTTATCCGTACCTTGATAAACAGGAAGACCAACGAAGACCGGCATTTTTTAAAACACCGAAGTAAACAATGGACGTGAATCCGTGTATGGTTCTTTTTTGTTTTTTCTGATTTTGTTTTAAATCGGAATATTCAAAGAACGAACCATACACGGATTGAATCGAAGACGAAATTGTTGTTGTTGTGTTTGAAACTGGCGCGAGGGTTCTTCTGCGCGCCTAACCTGACGCTTGATCATTGTGTGGTGGTTCAACGCGTCAACGCGCCAACGCAGCCAGATGAGTCCATGTCCATGCAAGTGAACGGAGCGTTCCCTCTTCGTCATAACTATCAAACCAAACATCCTTCACATTCACAGAGCGAACATTATGAAAGTAAAATGCACATTTCTCGCTAAAAATGTTTCCATGAACGCATTTAATGGCGTAACTATGTTACTATTTCCACCCAGAATAAAGAAAGATGTCGGCCGTATGCTTCTGTCCAAGCTCACAAGCGGAGACGTTTGTAGTGACGTCATGACGTTGCTCACGCCGGCTCTATGGCTGGCTCTGGCCGGTGTGAAACCAACCGGTTCTTAACTGGGGTAAGGCTGGAACCAGTTTGGAACTGGCCCTAGCACCAGCCCGGAACTGGCTCTCGGTTCTTTTTGGTGTGAAAGCGGCATGACAGACCTCCGGCTTCAGAGAGCTCCCGTACCAATATGGCGGCGCCGCGTTTCGCCTAGGCAACGGGCTGACGCAGTGGAGGCGGCGTCTACCTATATGATGTCTATGCTTCCTAGCGTTTGTAACGTCTGACTTTGGGAACGACTTGGTAGTGTGGAAGCGCTTCCGCTTCCGCTTTTTAATACTGCGTGTCCGCTTGTAAACACATGTGCGCTTATGAATAAAACATGGCAGCAATCAAGCTGATCGATATTTATTTGACTTTTGTCTGTTATGAATGCGGTCATGTCTCCTTCGCATGGAGCCTCTTTGGGGAAGTCACAAAAGCTTTGTTGTGGTTGATCGAATTGTCTTTATTAAAAGGAAAATCCATTAAATTTTTATAAAACTAAGTGAAATTGTCTGAGAACTTAATTCATGTATCACATTTACAGTACGGTTGATTACTATTATGCAGGGGGAAAAAGACAAAGAAAGAGATGATAAACGTGTATTTATTTGGATATATGATCTGATTCATTCATTCATACATGCCTCTACCAGTGCTTTGAACACATAAGTATATCATATAAAATACAATTATATACGTTCATTAAAAATTACAAACATTGCAAATGATCGGTTGTGCATTAATTTTACAACATTGGATAGTGGCACTATCCCTTCCACCGGCAAACAAATGTTTGTGCGCCACCCTAAGGCGCACAAAAGCCTCCGTTTGCTGGGCTGACCCTAAAAAAAACGTAAAACATAAATAGGTATACATAAATAATGTAATCTTGTGAGCGAGTAAATTGACATTGGTGACAGTGGTGTTTAACACCAGCTACGTCCATGCAAAATATAGCAACGTATCATTAAGTTGCAAAAACGTTTGAAAAGTGGCACAGGCCTTTAGGCTTGATTATTTGCATTAACATGATGAATCTATAAAAAGCAATACGGCACAAAATATTTCCGAAAACGAATATAACTTCACTTCGTTTGAACGTGTACTTCTCTGCCATTTTCAAGAACCCGCCCAGTGAACGTAGAGGATTGTGGGTAATTTTGGCTCGTCTAGGACGCAGCGAGCGATGCATCCTTGAAAAATCTCGGAATTCTCAAAAACGAAGGACCCGAAAAGGGGGCGTATTTCGAGTGTCCTCAACATTGGACCAGTGCTTGTCGGCGTTCGATGACGTAGCGTCCTTAAAAGGGCGGCCGTTGAGCATGCTTCCTTGACATTGGGAAACAGCCCGTGTCTGGCTTTTCTAGATGTCTCCAAGACCTACCGACGATAAATGTTAACGATGTTCACCGCATTGTTGGTGCTAGTTCCCTTGCCCCTACAAGCAAGCGGGAAAAAGGATTTAAGCTCTATATTTCGAGTTATTTAAGTAACTTTGAGGGTAGGTGACAGACTACCGGCTTTTTAGTGAACATTTGTTAGCGACAACATTTTTTTTCTGTATTTAAAACACTTAACTGTCCGTTGTTGTACTAACTGTACCAACGTGTCAATTTTTTAGTGTCTAGCAAAGATAAGGGAACATCGGAGGTGATTATCAGAGCATTGTGCCACAGGTCCATGAAGAAATCAGAGAAGCCTCACAGCTTGAGTGTATGTTAAAGCTAGCGATAAACCAACCGTTATAAACAAACCGTTATACGCCTGTTTCTTTTATAACAGTGTCCGTTGCGGGATTTAGCTGAGGTCATATGTTTAATCAAATAATCAATACAAACATGTATAATTAAAAAAAACAGCACAAATGTACACACAAGCGCACTTTCCTCGTCAGCCACCACAACACGCAGAAAGCTCCAGCCGAGAGCGCCCACCACGGCCCCAACACAGTGCAGGCACGCGAGTCGCACACAGACACAAACACACCAGCTTCACATTGCCTCAAACTCCACAAATGTCTCTTTTTGTATAGCACTGTAGTGCTCACGGTCAACACACACTGTACTAGTAGCACTGTACTCATGGTCTAAGACCATCGGAACGGGTAGCTCAGGCTCTTCGGGGTCGGAGCAAGGCTCGGGACTCGCCGGTCTCTCTCTTCGCTCCCAGCCTCCCACACACCAGCCCGTGTTACCGGCTGGAAGCTGAGCACAACGGTACACAGCAGTGTTGGTTTGATCCGCCTTCATTCCGTTGAAGCTTGTGAAGTCTTCTAACATTAAATTTCCGTTGTTTGGTTGGGTTTTCCATCTTTTTACTATTTATAGTTGCCGTGGTAACTGATACGGGAAGTAGACCGGAAACTAGTATGCCGACACCCGGCGACACCGGAAGTTCGCTTCTAGAGTTGTGCACAGAGCCTATTGCCACCCATGTTTTGAAAGAAAAACAGAAGAACCTGAAAACAAACCAAGTGAAGTACAAGTTTTAGGTCGATCCATTTCAGAATGTTTATGTTTTTTTACTTTATTATTTATTTTGATTAGAGGAACAAAAGGGCTAGTCTGCACTTTATTTTCTTATACTTTTTTACTGGATGCACATAGGTATTTTATTTTCATTTGAACTTCAGTTCAGATTTCATACTGTGAAAAACTACTGTGCACTTTATTTCAGTTTTCAGCTCAGTGTTTCAGCTGTAAGAAATAAAACAAATATTGTTAATGTTTCATTCATTGAAATAAAAAATAGCTGTTATGAATGAAATGGTTTTGACTCAATTTGACCTCTGATCAATATAATCTGAAATACATAAACTCTTTAAATCGCAATATCGTGATATGTATCGTATCGTGACCCAAGTATCGGGATACGTATCGTATCGTGAGGTTCATGCCAATACCCTCCCCTAATGTGTGTATATATATATATATATATATATATATATATATATGCACTTATTTATTAAAGGGGCTCCTGCATTTTTCACCATGAATTCTCCTGAGATTGCAGTGTGCTCCTTTTTATTCCTATATTTTATATTTATGCGCATGATTTGCTATTTATGATAGGATGTGTATGGATGGGTCTGGATGTGTGGGCGCGTCTCTCTCCTTTTATTTCATATATATGTATATATTTATACGCATGGTTGTGCGTAGGGGTGGGAATCGAGAACCGGTTCCTACTCAGAACCGGTTCCAACTAACCAATTCCGTCGGAATCGTACGCCTCCAACGTTATCGATTCTTCTTAACGATTCCGCACCACATTTTCCGGTTTACGCAAAAAAATTGCGACGACCCTGCGCGCGCCGACAACCTTCAAACAACAAGGCAGCATCGTGGAGAGTAGGAAGTGATCGCAAGTCTGGCTCCATTTCACCAAACGCAATGAAAATTCTGCCGTATGTAATCAGTGCAATGCTATCATTTCGTGTAAGGGTGCAAACACCAGCAACATGCTAAAGCATTTGTCTACCAAGCATGGAATTAAGTCCCAAGAATGCCATGTGTTCAAAAGCCTGCATACGAGTCAAACAAGCTCCACTGTGTCCTCCGTTGACAACGGTAACGTTCACATTACATATCCTGCATTAGCAGCCCAGTGTCGCCTTCCAACTGCAGTTTTTTATAGTAGTAGCCTAGTGCCGTAGTCTTTATTAATAATGCCGACCTATATAAATTTCATGCATTTTAGATGATCGCTCTCAGGCAGCTGGCCCCTCGACATCGGCTCAAGTTACCCCTTTCACTCCCAGAAAAGGCAGATATGCTTATATTCTTGCATAAGAATTGTTGAAAAAAATAAATCGAAAAGATGTTATGAAGGCATACATTTCATGCCTATTTAATTAAAGGGGATGTACGTATGTTCACTATTTTGTTTAATTTTTATAACCCTTCCTAGAATAGTGTTGAACTTTAATTTAATGACGTTTGGTTTAAGCTTAGTTAAGCTTACAGTTATTACATCTAAAATATGTATATAAAAGTTTAGTGTTAAATTATAATTTAGCATGTTCAATTGTAAGTGTCTTCCTATTTATTTTATTACTTATTTATTGTCAGTCTAACTTATTTAGAATATATTTTCTTGTTTCTTGTTCTTGTGTTAGTATGTAGAAAATAAAATGGTTACTTGTGTTGCAGAAGACTGTAGAACTCTTTTTTTGCCACTCAATGAACTACTCAGGAATCGGTAAGAGAATTGATAAGGAATTGGATCGATAGGCAGAATCGACAATGGCATTGATATTGATAAAAACGTATCAATTCCCACCCCTAGTGTGCGGGCGGGGTCCTCGGATCCCCCCCTCTTCTTATTATTATTTACCTTTTAAAATAGAAGTGTTTTTATATCGACCCGATTGCTGTGCTGGCTGCCCCACTATGGGAGGTCTCTCGGGGCCCCGGACCCCTCTCTGACAGTGACGGTACCCTGCTTCCTCTGGTTCCCCTTGGGGGACGAAATAGATAAAACAACAGAAGATATACTTATTTTGCTCTGCGCCTCCTCAGACCCCAGCTGCTGCTCCTCCTTCCCTTCCTCTGATTTTATTCCTACAGAAAAAGAAAAGAAACACAAAAAAATGAAAAACATTATACACTGAAATCGAAAAAAAGAAAAAAAAAGAAATGAAAGGATTGGGAGGTGGTGTGCCAGTGCACCCAGGGTCGCATGACCGTCGAGAGCCGAATTACAATATAAAAACCTAACCCTAACCCTCCGTCCCCAGGACTGCTGCGCCTTGCATTGGAGAGAGCGCCCTAACCCCAACCTAACCTTGCCAGCGCCCAGCAGTGAAACTAATGATCTTTATGCTTGTCCACCATTTTGTTTAAGCTTCTCCCTCTCACCTGTAGCTACCTACGGGACACGCCCAGGCACAGTGCTTTTCCATTCCTCTACCCCCCTTAACCCCCGCTCCGCCTCATCTCACCTTGCGGAGTATTGGAGCACCCTCATTGGCTGGAAAACACTGCAAGACTGATTGGATGCAGACCACCGCAGCCTTACAACATAAATGTATATATACTTCCTGTCTTTTTTCCTCACTATCCTCTGATGAAGCCTATTCTTGGTGAAACGTTAGGAACTTTTCTCCTTTAATTTTAAATGTTTTAAACTGCTATCTTTGGTCAGCCATTATGTTATGCTCTCCTTGAAGTGTGGATATCGAATACCTTGTATCAACGTTATTGTTTTACAAACAATTATTTTATAAGCCTTTGGCTTGTTTTTGTGGAACGGAATAAAACATCAGTTACTTTTACCATCCTTGGCATCGTATATTACAATTCAAATCGATCCAGCCTCCTTCCATGCCTTCCCCTTGTTGGTTGGTGAGTACCCGGTGAACTACATGTTCAACAGCATCTTTTTTCTTTGATTAGCCGAACGGACAACTACGGGCCTATTACCAGACCTTAATACGGCCTACATCCCAGTTCTTTGCCCCCCCTCCTAAAAAGAACATTTCAATCCATCAATACGATCTACAGTGTCCAGAAACAGTTACTACGGACCTGCTATATACATATCTGCCTACTGGACTAACAGTGTTTTTACTTGTTTTTACCTGTAACTACCACTGGTTTTATTCCACCAATTGTTTTTAATATCCACTCTTCTTCATAATCAGAATCACTTTTATTACATCTTATTGTACAGTACTCAAGAGTAAAAATCTTAGGCTTGGTTCCTCAACATTCACATAGCAGCAACAGTAAAAGATAAAATAAATATAATAAGAAACCATATGAAAAGGAACAAAGTAAAAATAAATAAATAAGTAAGTAGCAGCATCAATAATACTAATAAGTAACGAGGTGTAATAAAGTATGAAGTGTAGTGTATTC
The DNA here is from genome assembly GCF_026213295.1 of Gadus chalcogrammus. NCBI lineage: Eukaryota > Metazoa > Chordata > Actinopteri > Gadiformes > Gadidae > Gadus > Gadus chalcogrammus. The sequence continues at coordinate 21,550,346 of NC_079424.1, forward strand.
AAGTGTCAAGTGTCAACAACAGTCTGTTGTTGTGGTGTGCGTGTGGATGGTTGGGGGGTAGTGTGTTTTTCCAGGAGTCTGACTGCTTGGGGGAAAAAACTGTTTGTCATCCTCTGGGTTTTGACCCTTAGGCTTTGGTACCGCCTCCCTGACGGCAGTAGCTCAAACAGTTTCTGGTTGGGGTGGCTGGGGTCCCCAATGATTCGGAGGGCCTTCCTGACACACCGGGCCTTGTAGGTTTCCTGGATGGAGGGAAGCTCACATCCGCTGATCCTCTCAGCTGTCCGCACTACCCTTTGCAGCATTTTGCGGCTTTGGGCAGTGCAGTTCCCGTACCAGGCAGTGATGCATCCAGTCAATATGCTCTCCGTTGTGCCTCTGAAGAAGGCCCCCAGGATCTTGGGCCCCACGCCAAACTTTTTCAGACGCCTAAGGTGAAATAGGCGCCGCTGTGCTTTTTTCACCACCTGGTTGGTGTGCTCCTCCCAGGTGAGGTCTCTGGTGATGTGGACTCCCAGGAACGTAATGCTGTGTACCCTCTCCCCAGCAGACCCATTGATGGAGATGGGGTGTTGAATCTGTCTCTTCTTCCTGAAGTCCACTACGAGCTCCTTGGTCTTATCGGTGTTGAGAATGAGGTTGTTGTCCTGGCTGTACTGAGCCAGACAGTCGACCTCGCTCCTATAGGCCGTCTCATCACCATCAGTGATCAGGCCCATGACTGTCGTGTCATCGGCGAACTTGATCACTGCATTGGATCCGTGTGTAGCCACGGAGTCGTGGATGTATAGGGAGTAGAGGAGGGGGCTTAGGACACAGCCCTGGGGGGCTCCTGTGCTGATGGTCAGAGGGGCGGAGATCTTAGGACCCATCATCACCACCTGTTTTCGATCCGTCAGGAAGTCAAGGATCCAGTTGCATAGGCTGGGATCAATGCCTAGGTCCCTGAGCTTCCTGTCGAGTCTGGAGGGGACTATTGTGTTGAATGCCGAACTATAATCAACAAACAGCATCCTCACATAGGTGTTCCTCTTGTCGAGGTGGGCGAGGGCTAAGTGGAGTGCTGTGGCAATGGCTTCATCTGTCGATCTGTTCTTCCGATAGGCAAATTGGTGGGGGTCCAGGGCTGGTGGCAGCATTCTGCAGATCAGCACCTTGATGAGCTTTTCAAAGCATTTGCTCACTATGGGGGTGAGAGCAACAGGGCGCCAGTCGTTTGGGCATGTTACCTTGCTCTTCTTTTGTACAGGAATGATTACTGATGACTTGAAGCAGGCTGGCACTCTGCCCGTGGAGAGGGAGAGGTTGAAAATGTTTGTGAATACACCAGCCAGCTGGTCCGCACATACTTTGAACACCCGGCCAGGTAACCCATCTGACCCGGCCGCTTTTCGGATGTTGATGCGTTTGAACACCACACGTGCATCCTCTTCTGTGATGACAAGAGCGCTGGCTGTATTATCTGCGTCCTCTGAGTAGGTTCTCTCTAGGAGACTGGTTTGGCTCACTTCAAAGCGGGCGTAGAAACTGTTCAGCTCGTCAGGTAAAGAGACAGTATCAGCTGTGCAGCTAGAGGTCTCTTTGAAATCAGTGATGGTGTGTAGTCCCTTCCACATTCTGCGTGGGTCATTGCTGCTCAGCTGTGCCTCTATTTTCTTGCCATAATCCCTCTTTGCTGCTTTGATCACTTTTCTTAGGTTATACCGGGTTGCTTTAATTTCAGTTGTATCTCCCGTTTTGAATGCTGTTTTCCTAATAGTAAGTGCTGTATTAACATCAAAATTAATCCATGGTTTCCTGTTTGGATATACACGGACTGTTTTTGTGGGCACTACTTCTTCTATCACCTTTCCAATGAGACCCAGCGCTCCTTCCGCAATCTCGTTGACATCACCACTGTTCTCCGCGAACTCAGTCATGGAATCAAAGCAGTCCTTGAGGATAGCGTCTGATTCGTCAGACCAGCATCGACTTGTGCGCGTGATTGGTGGAGACGTTTTCAGCCTGTGCTTGTAGGCGGGCACAAGGAGAATGGAAGAGTGGTCTGATTTGCCGAACGGGGGGGCGGAGGAGGGGTTTGTATGCATTGCGGAATTGAGTGTAGGCGTGATCCAAGCATCTTCCGCCTCTCGTGTTTACAGTTATGTGTTGATAGAATTTTGGCAAAACTTTCTTCAGTGACGCTCGGTTAAAGTCTCCAACCACTATTAGAGTGGCCTCTGGGTGTCTTTTTTCTATTTTGCTGATAGTTACGTACAGTTCCTTGAGTGCAACGTTTGTGTCAGCTTGTGGTGGAATATAAACTGCTATGCATATGACAGCAGTAAAGTCTCTCGGAAGCCAGTGTGGGCGGCAGAGCAGGACTAGGTATTCGAGGTCCGGGGAGCAGAATGACTTGAGTGAGTGAACACTTACCGGTTTACACCAGGCTTTGTTCACCATGAAGCATACACCTCCGCCTTTACTTTCCCCCGAAAGTTCTCTTGACCTGTCCACACGATGTACAGAGAAGCCCATGGGAGAGATTTCGTAGTCCGCGATAAGTTCACCCAGCCACGTCTCTGTTAGACAGATGATGTGGCAGTCCCTTGTTTCCTGTTGGAAGGTAATCCTTGCTCTCAGCTCGTCCAGTTTGTTTTCTATGGATTGCACGTTGGCTAGCAGAATGCTGGGGAGAGGTGTTTTGCCTTCTCGCCGTCTGAGTCGGACGAGCAGGCCAGCCCGTCGCCCACGTCTCCGGCGTCTCCGACGCGGCAGTAGGGCCGTTGTTAGGCATTTGTTTACGTTTGCCAGCTGGGGTTCACAGTAGAAAAACTCTGGTTGACCGTGAATAATCCCCGAATCTCTTATGTTCAACAGTGTCTCTCGGTCATATGTAATACAGCCCGCAACATTACAGGGTAAAATCACGCATAAAAACACTAAAATAAGTAAAATACTGCTATGTTGTTGAGGAGTCCGTCGCTCGCTCGCCTTAACCGGCGCCGCCACCATGACAACCTAATATCTCCAATATCTTAATGCAGTATCTTGGCTTTAACCTATCTTAGCGCGTTTTACATTTTTATATATTTTATTATTTTTTATATACTCTATTTCTTCTTCGTCCTTTACCCTTTTTATTCTCGCATTGTATTCTCCGATACTAGCCCTGAACCTATCTTTAGTTACGTCATTTTGTCTTTTAACCTTATGACGAACACATTTAGAAACAGATTCGACCCTTTGGCTGTATTAGACCATCGGGGACAACCCCCTCTAAATCCAACTCCGGTCGCTACGCCTTTATTCACTGACGTGGACCCGAAGTTAATTAAAACATATTTTAAACTCTTACAAGCAATTCCCCATACAGAGATTTTACAAGATTCCCTCAATATGAACACCCCACCAACTGGTATGGCCAGAAAAAATGATTTTTTAACAGCTTTTATTAAACCAGCGGCACCGGATGACCTAGTATTAGCAAACATCAAACAAAACACGGTGGATTACATGATCAGGAGTCTCAAAACCCTAATCAAGCATTACACAGGCACAGTAGCTAAACTCAGTTCTGATTTGGGACCATTTAATGAGGAAGCCCTGACTAGAGCTCTTCGTTGGGCTCAACAACGTTATGGTAAACGCCTCACTCCTTCCTCCATTGCTAAACTACATTCATTACTACTAGCTCCGGACCCGCCAGCACCTGCCACCCCATTCCTCATTTCAGACACTGAGGCCTTTCCACCTCTTCCCACACGACCACACACCACTATCCCACCGTTTAAACACCGTAATACACTACTCCTCCCGTCCAGACCATTACCCATTCCATCTCTTCTCTCCCTTCCACCTCTATCCCTGAACATTAATAGGTGTTTCCCTTCCTTTCCCCCTCCCCCATCTGTAAATGCCTCTATTCCTCAGCTACTACAACGTGACCCCCGTCCTCCCTTACCACAACGACCACCGACGACCAGATCACGCCTTCCTCCAACTGTCCCACCCGCACCAACCACTTCAACGTCCACCTCCCTTCCCAAACCCACCGGCACCTGGATGACAACCCCAGCTTCTTCGACACCGGAGACCGAACCCCTCATCACCACCCTGGCACCCCCAACCCCACCGCCGAAAATCATCTGACTCGATCCAGACAGATCCAGACCCCTCGACCGCTCCTTCTCCACCGCCTGACCAGGAGATAGAACCTCCTCCGCGTATTAACACTATTATTAACACGATCAACAACGCAATAACGAATCCTGCCGTGTTCTCCTTCTGCGCGGAAATCCACCCACACCCCCTTTCACCACCCCCCTTGAATATTGTTGTCCAGTCCACACCCACCTTAACCGACACAAGTCTGCGAAATCCTACCCCGCCTTTTCCTCCTCCCCCTTCTCCTTACCCAGTGTGTCTTTTAACCGGGGTGGCCCCCCCATCCGTGTGTTAATGTGTGTTCTAATTATTTGAATGGTTTGTTTTCTTTTGGTTTGATTACTTTAGTTTTGCGTTTATCTCAACTATTTTGTGTGTATTGTTTGTTTTCTTTTGATTTGATTACTCATTTAGTTTTGCGTTTATCTCAACTATTTTGTGTGTATTGTTTGTTTTCTTTTGATTTGATTCCTCATTTAGTTTTGCGTTTATCTCAACTATTTTGTGCCTATTGTTTGTTTTCTTTTGGTTGCATGCTGAAGATTTTGAATTGAAAAGGAAAGAAGTTATTTAATAAATTGTATTTTTCTATGACATTTAAACTACGTCTCATGCCTTCTAAACGAGTGGACTTACCTGTGTGCTTTGCACTTTACATCAATTCCCTGAGGTGAAATTCCCAGGGTGGCGTTGTCGGTTCCTTTTTCTTATTTCTTAGTTAGATCTTTTAGTTTATTTTCCTTTCGCCTACCATCTTGCCACACACTCTTCACATTAAGATGAAAACATACTCAGAGTATGTTGAAGCAAACCTGCCAGCGAGCAGGTTAGGTTTGCTGAGTCTGTTGCTGCAGTAACTGACTCAGAGTTTCCACATAACCTGCTTTCTGAAACAGACCCCAGTCTACATGAACTATCTCTTATTTTGTTTTTCTTTATAACAGGTCAGCATATCGGCAAAAAAGGATCACAGCAAGCAACTTTGTTTTGGTGTTGGCAGCAGTCAAGCGGAAGTCCTACCCTCCATCCTTATTTAAAACACTGCTTGGCCAGTACAACCTCAAACAAGGATCGGAAGTAAGTTTTAGGTAGTAGGGGATTATTTAAATTGACAGCATCTGTGTTCCTAAGAATACACTTAATAAAACAGCAGGTTTGGTGACCATATAATACAGGTTTTTTTGTTTGTTTCTTCTTCTTCTTTTCCAAGGCATGTGATTGGGGAATTCTCCATGAGCCAAGAGCAAAGCAGCAGTATACGGAGAGCACTGGTGTCGTTATCCAGGAGAGTTTGTTCCTTTCGGACAGTGGTATGCTTGGTGGATCTCCAGATGGGGCAGTGTCTGACAACTGCATTGTAGAAGTGAAATGTCCATGGTCAGCCAGAACAAAGACTATCCGACAGGCAGCAGAGAGTAAGGACTTTTATCTTTACTTGGACGAAGTAACTGATACCCTGACACTAAAACCGACACACAACTATTGGCATCAAATCCAGGGCAACCTACATCTGACTGGAACTAGCAGCTGTCACCTAATTGTATGGACTCCTTTGGATCTTGTCATCATTCCCATCCTCAAAGACACATTATGAGTTATTAACATCAACACTCTGGAGACATTTTATAAAGAGTGTTTCCTTCCATATGTTCTGTCAAGTCAACCATCACATATAGAGCAATGACGGGTTCATTAATGATTTGTAGTTCTAAATTTGTATAGAGATTAATTAATAATTTGTAAATAGTACGTACATTTTATCTACATTTTCACTACTAAAGCTTAATTTGATGCATATGTACAGTTATGATAAATTAAGTAACACAATATGTTTGACAAATAAAATGTTTATTTATACAAAAAGTAAAAAATGTATACTGTATTACTTTTGATATGTTTGAAGGGGAACACACTAGCAAAAATCAAGAACAGGAGGATTTTTTCAGTTGAGACATTGATATATTTAACTCAACCTAAAACATTCAGTGCAGTAGCAGGGTTTGACACCCATACAGCATAGTCATCCACATTTTCTTTTTAACACATTGACTCATTCAATTTCACGGAGAATGGGTGTTTGCAGGTTAATAAGACACACACATACTTTCAGTACCTTGTTGATGTTTGGTCTGAACTGGTGTGGAATGTGTCGCAAAATGTTAAACAGTTTCAGTCTCTGGATAGAACGCTCCACATGTATCCTTGCACAGGAGATTAGTCGGTTGTTCTTCGCTTCCTCATGTGTGAACTGTCCGTTGACAAGGAAAGATGGGATGTTCAGCAGAACTCCCTCCGGCAAAATGTCTTGTATGGTGAAGCCCTTGTCTGCCATAACCATGTCACCTGGCTGTAGATGTTGGAGAAGTCCACAATCAGCTGTTATTGCCTTGTCTGAGGCACTCCCACCATACAGGTCACTGGTGAAGGTAATTAATCCATTGGGAGCAACACCAATCAAGGCTTTCAGTGTGGTCCGCCCTTTGTACTGGCTGTACAGATGACTTTGTGTGTCAAGTCTCTCTGTGTTGGAGACAGCAACCTCTGTGCAGTCAAGCACTATTCTGCAATTTGGGAAGGGTTTGAAGCAGACTGGCATTGATGTTTGATTTTTTGCTGTGGAGGGGATGTTGTTCTCAAGCATACCGACATACAGAATTTGATAAAGCGCACTAACAATGGTGGTAAAGATATTTGTTACTGTGGCTGTGCTACAATTGAATCTTGTTGCAAGGTCTTCATGGCCAGAATTAAGTCAAAGTTTTATTAAGGTCAGGAACAACTGATCAATTAGGGGCATAAATTGGACAGTCCAATCAGAATGATATTGAAGCTAAAATTTAGAAAGAAGTGCTTCCAAAAACAGAACAGTGGCAGCATCGGGCAATCCGGTGAAATACTGAACTCTGTGGGGGTTGGATGAAATCTGATGGAAGGAGAAAGTTTGCTTTTGTATGTCCAATTGTTTTTTCAGTTTCTCATTCTCTTTTCTCAGCATATCATTTTCTATTTCAAGCACAACAATACTTTAAGAAGTGCTAGGGGTCTGTGCAGTTGTAATTTTAGCATTGTGTGGCTGATCTGTGGCTTCAGTTTCATTACTGGTGGGAACCATTTGTTTCTTATGTTTGCGGGTATTGATGAGGCTGTCTGTTTGGAAAGTCTTCCCCTCGTTCCAAGCAAATCGTGATGGCCCAGCAGCTTTGCCATATTGGAAATGCCAACTGCAAACCCTGGAGTTGCAGTTTGGGGTGAAGTTCTTGCGCCTATTTTAAAAAAGGAAAGAGAAAATGATCATCATTACCTAAGTTCTTCATAAGACATGTGCACAATCAGAATATAATACAATGGTAAAAATATAAAAGCCTAGGCCTACTGTAGTAGCATCTGAGCAGTGATAACAAACCACAATGTAAGCAGGTTATGTCCATTGAGGACAAGATAAATGATGCCACGGAGAGCATAAAGATTCACGACCCATGTGTGCATAATGAGAAACGGTATGGAACTGCGGTAACCTGAGCCGCCGAGTGTAATGTACACAGGTGAAGTTAACTGGCTGGCTGTAGACAGTAATAGCCGATCAACTGTGATCTTGGGTGGTTAGGACAAAAACACAGTATAAACCCCTATATGTCATCGGGTTTAGCTTTTGCGAGTAATTCCAGTTAACTTTAACAGCCAACAGTAAGCCGTTAACGTTAAATAAGATAGCGCTAAAAGTTTTTAATTTGTTTAGGAAGTGTAACTTACCGTATCAACTGCAGCCATTTCCTCTTCTCCTTTTCATCCTTGGGAAAGCGGTAAAAAGACAATTCTGTCGTTTTTTTTAAATCAGACCTGTTCAAACATCTGGGAACACAGCACTGCGGCATTGTAGAAATACGTTTGTTTTGATGTTCGACGGAGCAGTTGGACCCGGAAGTTTTATTTCGAAAGAGTGTTACGTCACGCTTAACAGCCGAATAGACTGGTGGGAGAGAGTGGTCTGAATTTAGTGACCGGCGGCGCCGTATTACAGAAACTTCCTAATTCGTAAATCCTATCTTATCTGTTTGGTAACTATGGTAACAAGGGTTAGGACCGGATTTAGGAAAAAAGTCATTGCAGAACGTCCAATCCTAAAGTCAGTGTTCTTATCTTAACTCCAGGTAGGAAATGTGTGTTACAGAAATATCCTAAATCACCAAAATCCCAAATAAACGGTCCTAACTTTAGGATGACCCATCAGCTCTCACAACTGTCATAACTGTCATTTACGGTTACAAATGAGCGAGATGGCTGCTCTTTTTTTACATATAGCGCAGCAAAATCGTAGACGTAGGCCTAATGGGGATACACGAAATATGTTTGTGGAAAGGCTTTTGAGTGATCCCAACGATGTTTTACGTTTCGGCGATACAACACTTATAAGCCGGTACAGGCTTCCCCTGGCCATGATCCTGGGTTTGGCCGATGAGCTACGACCTTTTCTGGAGAGACCGACACGCCGTCATGGGGCTCTGCCTGTTGTCGTACAGCTGACAAATGCGCTGAGACTTTTTGCAAAAGGTGACTTTCAGAGCGAAGTAGCCGATATAGGTAAACTTTCACAACCTGCAGTGTCGCGTAATTTAACTGAGGTGGCAAAAGCCATTGGCAGATTAGCCCGACGTTACATTAAGTTTCCAACGGGTGATGAACTCAACATAATCAAGGAAGCCTTCTATGAACACGCAAGGATGCCGGGTGTAATAGGACTGGTGGACGGATCCTAATTTCCAATTAAAGCGCCCAAAGAGGATGAAGCTACCTATGTTTGCCGTAAAGGATACCATGCGATCAATATTCAGGCAATAGGAGACCATAACATGCTCATCCGACATTTAGTAGTGAAGTGGCCTGGGTCAAGTCATGACGCCTTCGTCTTCAACACAAGGTGTTGGCGTATATAATTAAGACTATTTCCCTAGGCCTATATTGTTAGAAATGTGGTTTTACTTGTTGTAACAACTAGTCTATCTGCAGTGACATCAATACGTATCTGGAGGAAAGTGGTTTGAGTGGATGGCTGCTTGGGGATTCTGGCTACCCATTAAAACCCTTTCTTTTGACGCCAGTAGCCAATGAGCGCACACCACAAGACATGCGGTATGCTAAATAAAAAAGCATAGCTTATATATAAGTATTCTTACATTTGTGTTGTTAGGACACTCAGTTTATGATATTTGCTTTGTATTATCAGATACAACCAAGCACACAAAAAATGCAGGGCAAGAGTGGAACGTCTGTTCGGAGTCTGGAAGAGCAGGTATATTCATAAAGTAGTCAAAGGCCTGTGCATGGTGTGTTTCATTTGGAAGGTGTGAGTGCATTGTAACACCGGGATTCCACCGGACGCGTTACGGCAACGTTACGGCTGCGGCACGTCTTGGCCGCGACTTTGCCCTGCTTGCATTTCCACCGGGCGCGTTACAGCAGCGCAACGCTGCCTTGCGAGCCAGCCGTATTCACGCGAGATCACGAGATCCCGCGATAATCCTAAACCTAATGTACTCACCTTCCACTCCCAAAACTACTGCAATTAAATGCCAGGCTTTGTCCTTTCTGACATTGTTCTTATAAAAAGGATGACTTGAGACCCTTTGATTGATTGACTGCTGACCTGGTGCCACCGGTCATGACGTAATAATGTTGGTGTTTTATTTATTGTGTTTTATTTTGAAAATTGAGCGGAATGCTCTATGGCTTTTACTTTTTCACTTCCTGCCCTGATCGATCTGCTCTGTTGAAATTGACGCGGTTCAGCAGCGGCTCGCGGCAAAAATAGGAATGCTACGGAATGATAGCGCTGCGGCGCGGCACGCCGCTCCTGGGACTCTGCTGAGACGTTCCGCAGCCGCGCCCGGTGGAAATGGTCTCATTGATTAGAGTGGAACCTATCTGCTGCGGTGACCGCGGCCAAGACGTGCCGCTGCCGTAACGTTGCCGTAACGCGTCCGGTGGAATCAGGCCATAAGGCCCTCTAGCTCAAGGCATACTTAGGTCTAAAAAAAAAGACATATTGCAAGATCTTTCTAAAACTGCATATTTTCCTCATGTTAGATGGAGGTGCCATTACATGAGTGGTGGATATCTCCAATATTCTCCAGAGAAGGTCGTTCTGTTCATCAAAGCGACAGCTGTGCTGCACAACATCTGTAGACTGGCAAACCTCCCAGATTCAGACATACCAGATCAGGATATGGAGCACCCCGAAGAGGCACAGGATGTCCATTTCAATGGAATTAACACAAGAAATCGACTTATATTAGATTTTTTTTAACCTAAATTAAAAATAGAAGCAACACAATGGTCAAGATTACAATTCATTCATTACATTTCAGTTAAACATTGTTTGCACACTCTGGCCCTACGCTTCTCCCATTCAAATGTTTCCCTCTCAAGGAGGAGTCGCTCTCTTTCAATGGCGACTCTCTCTCTGTCTAATTTAAGCTTCTCCCTCTCAATTTCTAGCAGAGCAAGGGTTTCTGGTGATGACTTCAGCAGACGTGTTTTATTTTCTGCAAAAAAAAAAGAGAATTCTGATTAGCATACCAATAAAAGGGAAATAATCCTGGTGCCAGATATGTTAGATGATTTAATGTATGCACATTCATGTAATGTCATTTAAGCTAACAGATTATGAATGACGAGATCAATGACAGTTTAGCTGACATATGACCCCAAGTCATCATCATCACAACGTCTTACAAGTAGCCTAACATCTTACCAGGAGGCAGTTGTGTAGCATCGACTTCAACAACTTCACTGACTGAGGTCCACTGGCAACCCAGTGGAGTCCACTGGCAACCCAGTCTCAAAGCCTCCATCGATGCCTGCATGGACAGCCAGAATGTTAACTAGTCTTTCTTATCATATATCATATCATAGCAGCTATTATATAAAGTCAAGAAACATAATCACTAGCAGGGAGAACGAGAATGTCAAACATTATAAGATAGACATAAGCTTCACTCTTCGAAGTTCTCCGTCGGGATGTCGGATACGCAATGCAATTCGCCGTCCGATCGATCTTATATGATGACTACAAACCATGTACATAGGGTTGTAAATAAACTTCCAAAGCTTTTCAAATCTTATTTGGTGTTTTATTGGTCCTTAATGTGCAAAGTAAACAATTTGCAGAGTCAAACGGGAGAAGTGATTCCGGAAAAAAAAAAAGGATCTCCGCAGGCTCTCCGTGTCTACCAACAGCACTTTACGGAGGTCTATAAACTGGCCTTACCTTGCTGAGGAGTCCCACAATCGAGTCCTCCGCCGGTGTCAGGGGGGTAGCGGAAGAGTTGCCACCACCGGTAATTCTCCGGTCTTTATAAATGAACGTTGCTTTTTTCTTAACGTCCCTTGTCAGTGTGGTCATTTTTTTCTTGACGTTTTCAACGTTTCTACTGATCCCTGATACGGTGCTCACCTTTTCGGCTATTTTCAGCCATTCTTGGTCTTTCTTTTCTTTGGTCAGACTCATCGAAAATTTCCCATAAAATATTTCCTTTGAGCTTTCTACTAAACTCAACTTTTCTATTTCGTCCACTTTAGAATTTTCGGCAGAACGTTGTTTTTTCCCAATCACATCCATAGCTAGCAGTTGTCTTTGGATATTTTAGGATTATGACAGCTGTCAGCTGTGAAGTGATGTGATCCGACAACAAGTTGCTAGGTAACAGACATAAAAGCTGAATGTCGATGCTAGATCGCCTACTTAGGATATCTTAACCTGAGATAAGATAGGATTCCTAAATTAAGATAGGATATGTTTCTGTAATACCAAATTGAGAAAAATCCTATCTCCACTTTTCTCCTATCTTAACTTAGGACTTAAGATAGGAAGTTTCTGTAATACGGCCCCAGGAGTCCTCGAAGGTCCAATTGCGCACTACTGCAGCTGCCATCTTTCTAAGTTAAGAAGTATTTTAACGTTCAGCCTGCAAAAGTACTAGTAGTAGCCTACTCATTTACAGTTATCTCGGACACGCGCGGACACGTCATTAATAAACACCCATGTCCCGTCGCTTAGCAACCGGACACGCTTACCGGACTACTTTTACGGAGTGATAACAAAGACGTGAATCAGGCAATAAATCCAATTTCCTTGACAGCGGTGAAGTTCGGTGTGCTTAAAAGTACCGACGGAGCTCAGTGGACCAATTGCGAACTACTGCGGCTGCTTTAAGTTAAACCCCAATATATTCGGAATAACCCGGGGATTCCACCGGACGCGTTACGGCAACGTTACGGCTGCGGCACGTCTTGGCCGCGACTTTGCCCTGCTTGCATTTCCACCGGGCGCGTTACGGCAGCGCAACGCTGCCTTGCGAGCCAGCCGTATTCCCGCGAGATCACGAGATCCCGCGATAATCCTAAACCTAATGTACTCACCTTCCACTCCCAAGACTACTGCAATTAAATGCCAGGCTTTGTCCTTTCTGACATTGTTCTCCCATAAAGACTCGATCACTGATAAGTATGAACAGGATTTATTTAAATAACGACATGGGAATATTTTGCATGGTAAATCTTTGGCATGAGCCCCGTCACTGATCCAGGGTGACGTGCGGACTCGGCGTATCCTGCCAGGACTAGCAGGGGCGGAGCCTTCCCCTGGACAAGTAGACTGAGGCCGACCTGGTGGTGGTGGGGTGGATGGAGGTGCGTCGACGAAGACCTGAGCAGCAAAGACATATGTTAGACTACTCTTTATAGAGCAGGTGTAGGCAGGTGATTGGTAGCTGGTGATTGGTGGCCAGCCGCGCGTGATTTGAGTCCTCCTGGTAGAACTACCAGCAAGCTTACATTTCTCCCATAAAGACTCGATCACTGATAAGTATGAACAGGATTTATTTAAATAACGACATGGGAATATTTTGCATGGTAAATCTTTGGCATGAGCCCCGTCACTGATCCAGGGTGACGTGCGGACTCGGCGTATCCTGCCAGGACTAGCAGGGGCGGAGCCTTCCCCAAAAGAGAGGACGTAGGCCTACGCCGGAAATAGGTGATAACTCGGCATGTCCTGCCGGGACTGGCAGGGGCGGAGCCGACCCCAAAAATAGAATAGCGAAAGGAGGTAATGAGACCATACATACCCGCGTAGAAGAAGTGGACAAGGATCTATACTGCTTCTGGAAGATAAAAGGCATACCCAATATACGACATATTAAGAGTCAATCATACATACCGTAAAACGATAAGCTTAAAACCGTCAGCGAGATCGATGAATCACGTAAAAGCAGTTGACTTGAAATACCTCAGCGAGATCAATTAAAATTTAGAGCACTCTGCAGCTGTTACGCAGCGAGCCACGAGTGCTTTCGTGCTGTACCAACTGCCGTGGTCGATTCACTCTCCGGGGTCGCTGCGTGACCTGAGTGCTTTCGCGTTGAACCACCGATGTGGTCAACGAACTCACGAGTGCCCTTGATGTGCCACCGACGTGGTCACGCACTCACCGGTGTTGTTGCAGCAAGTATTGTGAACTTTCATGTTGAACACCGACGTGGTCAACGAAATCACGAGTGCCCTTGATGTGCCACCGACGTGGTCACGCACTCACCGGTGTTGCTGCAGCAAATATTGTGTACTTCCGTGTTGAACACCGACGTGTTCAATGAACTCCGAGTGCCCTGCACTTGAGTGTTTGATATTATGCCACCGACGTGGTAATTAAATTTGCATGTGCCCGAGTTGTGCCCACCGACGTGGTCGACAACGCACTACCAGGGTTGCTGCAGCGAACGTGGAGTTCTGAGTTGTACCGCACCGACGTGCGCAACGAACTCACGAGTGCTTGAGTTGTTCCCACCGACGTGAGCAACGCACTCACCGGGGTTACTGCAGTCAAACCATGAGTATTAGATAACGTGCCACCGACATGGTCATACTCACGAGTGCCCGAGTTGTTACCACCGACGTGGTCAACGCACTCACCGGGGTTGCCGCTGCAACCTTGAGTTTTATTTTCCTATGTACGCCACCGACGTGACAGCGAACTCAAGAGTGTTTTCTAGATGATCCACCGACGTGGTCACACTCGCCGGGGTTGCTGCAGGTTAACCTGAGTTATGAAACCGAATTTTGCTTTATGAATTTAGTACCCGATAACCACCACCGCCGGTAGTTGCAAATAGTGTTGCTTTTGGCAATGAAAATTATGACTAAGAGTCGTCATCAACAAACCTTTATCGCGTGAGAAAAACGAGACTGGACGCAACGTGGATGCTGGGCATGTGACAATAGCAGTGATTAAATGCATAGTACAATATAGTTGGCGAATAAAACAAGACTAAAAAGTGTTTTACGAAAATAAGACCGCTAAAATGTCTCTTCATTTTCGTTGACCTAAACTAGGCGATAAAGACTTATAACGTTATTTTGTTCGACTGGAACTTCAACTGTTCCAGACATAACATCAATTTTCAACCATTTACCTTATTTAACAAAACTACGCACTTGTAACTTCGATAATATCTAAATGGAATTACGATAACACTGGAAAGAGTATGAATGTAACTAAAACTAATAAAAACTAAAATGACAGCTTGACACAAGACTAGACCAACACTAGAAAGGAAACAGGCCACCAAAAACAGCTATGGTTGCAAACGTGTGAAACCTGTCTTAACCGACGTTAGAGAGCATCGTGTGCGCTTGAAGAAAGAACCTTGAATTCTACCGGATGTAGGACGTCGAGTTCTGTGTTGTACCGCACAGACGTGTGCAACGAACTCACGACTAGTGCCTGAGTTGTGCCCCAGTTGTGCGTTGACGTGGTCAACGCACTCACCGGGGTTACTGCAGTCAACCATGAGTAATAGATAACGTGCCGCCGACGTGGTCATAGTCACGAGTGCCCGAGTTGTTACCGCTGCGCTTTGGTCAACGCACTCACCGGGGTCGCCGCTGCGAACCTTGAGTTTTATTTTTTCCATGATATGCCACCAACGTGACACCGAACTCAGAGTGTTTTCTAGATGATCCACCGACGTGGTCGAACTTGCCGGGGTTGCTGCAGGTTAACCTTGAGTTATATAGCCGATTTTGCTTTATGTGTTTAGTACCTGATAACCACCACCACCAGTAGTTGCAAATAGTGTTGCTTTTGACACCGAAAATTATGACTAAATGTCGTCATCAACAAACCTTTATCGCGTGAGGAAAACAATGCTGGTCATATGACAATACTATAATTAAATGCGTGGTGCAATGTTGTTGGCGAATACGAACGAGACTGAAAGTGTTTTTACAAAATAAGACTGCTAAAATGTCTTCATTTCCGTTGACCTAAACTAGGCGATAAACTGTAATAACGTTTTGTCCAAACGGAACTTCAACTGTTTAAGACATAACATCAATTTTCGACCGTTTACCTTATTTAACAAATCTACGCACTTGTATCTTTGATGATACCTAAACGGAATTTCAATATGTTGCATATTCTTGAAGAAAGTTGTCCAATCCCGGGATGCTTTTAACTGACTTCATTTATTATAAAGTCGGCATGTTTCGGTATGGTAACTGAAGCTTAACGGAGGGAATTGTATCTAACGCGTGAGAGAGGAAAATACCGTGATCTACTTCAAGCCCCCGGGCATAGGCCCGGGGTGGCTCTCTGCCGTCTACCTATTGATCTCTGGCCTCTCGAGTTCGAAACCACCCGCTAGAGGACGTCAAGTGGGCGTGGCCTAGTGGGCGTGGCCGGGGTGACGTAAAGGCTTCGGCTCCTTCTGTAGTGGAGCAGCCTTCAATAAGGTTTTGCTCCCCTTGTGGCTATGTGAGGGAAATGCAGCTTCTTAAAATACTTATCACAAGAAAGAGTATGAACGCGTCTAAACTAATAAAAACAAAAGTGACACCTTGACACAAAGACTAAGACTAGAATGGAAACAGGCCGCCAAAAACAGCTGTAGTAGCAAACGTGATAAACCTGCCTTAACCGACGTTAGAGCATCGTGTGCGCTTGAAGGAAGAACCATGAATTCGACCGGATGTAGGATTCGTAAGCTGTGGAAGACCGCCTTCCCAGCCGTTTGATAGACACGACCGGCAACCCTTGTTCAGCTTTTTAGATGAAAAATGCCTTGCAGAGAAGGTGACATCAGCGAAAGTTAGGCCCCGTGTAGGGGAAAAAGTCTGAGTAGGAGACATGTACGCATTTGCGCATAAACCCAAGAACGCATAAACCCGAGAACGCATAAACCCGTAAAACGCATGAACCCGTAGAACACATGAACCCGTAGAACACATGAACCCGTAGAACACATGAACCCGTAGAACACATGAACCCGTAGAACACATGAACCCGTAGAACACATGAACCCGTAGAACACATGAACCCGTAGAACGCTGTGAGAAACACTGACTCGAGTAATATGTTAAAATAAGGATGAAAACTCCCGGAAAGAGCACACTAATCTATTCAAAATATCGAGTGAGTTGGAGTGGCCAACACACATAAATAATTGTAATACACCAAAATTGTTAACTGACATACATGGCTAAACAAGCAAATGAAAAATTAAATACCCCGTGTAGGGGAAAAAGTCTGAGTAAGAGACGTGTACGCATGAACGCATGAACCCGGGAACGCATGAACCCGTAGAACTGTGAGAAAACACCCGTCTCGAGTAATATGTTAAAATAAGGATGAAATCTCCCAGCTCTGAGAGAGCACACTAATCTTTTTGAGATATCGAGTGCGTTGGAGTGGCCTACACGCGTAAATAATTGTAATAGGCCTACACCAACATTGTTAACTGTCATACGTAGCTAAACGAGCAAATGAAAAATTAAATACCAACGCGACTGAAACTATTAACAATAAGACTATAAATAATAATATAAAATGATACCATAATGTTCTTTGTCTTTGGATCTTTTGAATAAATTGAACGATATGTGAATCGCATTGCGAGCAGAGGAACGTGAGAGTTAGTGAGCAGCAGCTGAACCAATCTAAAAGGCCCTTCGTCAATAAAAACCTTTTAATAATAATCAGTTACCACAGTGCCTAAAACCCATCAACTTCATTCATGTTAAAGTGAAGGGAAAAACCTCAGACACAAGGAGTTAACCGAACAGTGCACGGTATAAAGATAATTATGAACCTTTGATTGCGAACGTAGAGTTCTGTGTTGTACCACACCGACGTGTGCAACGAACTCAACGAATTCAACCGGATGTAAAATCCGTATGCTGTGGAAGACCACCTTCCCAGCCGTTTTGACGCTGCTTTGTTATCGCAAAACATGGTTATACGTTAACGCCGCCATGCTTTGCCCCACAGAACGCTAGCTGCTACGATAGCGTAAAGCTCGAACAGCGCAGACGACTCTGACCCGAGGGCGAACATACCAGCTTCGACTGGCCATCCCTCAGCAAACCATTGCCCTTGGAATAAACCCCCTAACCCAACCGAGGGAGCCGCAACCTGAAGCTGGACTGTAGAGCTGTGAGAGAAAATACGCTGCGGGGGCTAACGCGGGGACTGCAGTAGCCATGGTAGCAGGGCACGTGCCAGGTGCGTAGCCTGTGAAGGCGGAGCAAGCCGAGCCTGATGGTTGCTGGAAGTAGAAAGGCGCCGTGGCGACCGACGACAGCGGGTTGGGGGCCTGGACCCGTCCGGGAGTTCCGCATGGCGTTTCGACGGCGTCCATCCTGGCGCCAATGCTTTGCACCAACTCGGCGAGGGTTTGTAGAACCAGGCGGATGTCCGTGTTGGGAACTTGTTGGTGGTGTTGTTGAGGATACCGGGGACCGAAAAAACGGCTTTCTGCGCTCGCTTGCCGGGACCAGAAGTAGTAGGCCGACCAGCACGAATCCGAAGTTATAACCTCTTGGTGTGTATTAACCGACGTAGCAACTAAGCGACGAGATAATCAGAAGCACAGTAAAGCAGCAATATGCGTCGACGAAGACCTGAGCAGCAAAGACATATGTTAGACTACTCTTTATAGAGCAGGTGTAGGCAGGTGATTGGTAGCTGGTGATTGGTGATTGGTGGCCAGCCGCGCGTGATTTGAGTCCTCCTGGTAGAACTACCAGCAAGCTTACATTTCTTATAAAAAGGATGATTTGAGACCCTTTGATTGATTGACTGCTGACCTAGTGCCACTGGTCGTGACGTAATAATGTTGGTGTTTTATTTATTGTGTTTTATTTTGAAAATTGAGCGGAATGCTCTATGGCTTCTACTTTTTAACTTCCTGCCCTGATCGATCTGCTCTGTTGAAATTGACGCGGTTCAGCAGCGGCTCGCGGCAAAAATAGGAATGCTACGGAATGATAGCGCTGCGGCGCGGCACGCCGCTCCTGGGACGCTGCTGAGACGTTCCGCAGCCGCGCCCGGTGGAAATGGTCTCATTGATTAGAGTGGAACCTATCTGCTGCGGTGACCGCGGCCAAGACGTGCCGCTGCCGTAACGTTGCCGTAACGCGTCCGGTGGAATCAGGCCGTAAGTGTATACATGGCGATTATAACGCACTACACCACATCTTCTATTCGGCATAGAATCTATGCCGAACAGATAATTGTGTTCCGAATGAGGCATATACATGATCATTTTCTCTTCCGCATAGAAATCTATGCGGAATAGATGTGTCCATGTTAACGCGGCTACTCCTACCATCTAACTCCGAGGCGATAGCCTCCGTGGCATACTGGTGAAGGAGTTGGACTGGTAACCGGAAGGTGGCCAGTTCGAATCCCGAACCTCCACGGATGAGGTGCCCTTGAGCAAGGCACCTGAAACCCCCAACTGCTCCCCGGGCGCTGCACCGCGGCAGCCCACTGCTCCGGTAGTGCCGGTGTGCCCCCATGTGTGTAACTGCATGTGTGTACCTGTGTGTGCACCTGTATTTGTGTACCCCACGTGTGTGGACCTCTGTGTGTGTATGTGTTCACCGGCTACCCGGATGGGTCAAATGCAGAGAAAGAATTTCCCCCTAAAAAGGGATGAATAAAGGACTTATCTTATCTTATCTTATCTTATAGCCTGATAACAAATATGCATTGTATTAATATTATATGCAAGACTTCTACAACATTGCAGTCCTGGCAATGTTCAGCGAATCATGCTGCGTGATTGATTCGGACAAATACACGATTTCAAACCGTAGGCCTATGTAACTGTTGCCATGCAGTTCTAACAGGTACGGTTCGAACATCGCCATAACCAAAATTAATTGAAGTAGTAGTGAGTGGAGAAGTCTATATTTATGAATGCCGGTATTTAGTGAAGTTATGTTTCTTTAGACACCGGCAACTCTTCAAAGTACAATTCGGTGGACCACCATCATTCTATCACCATCAACCTAGCCCCCAGTTACCTCTGCGACCTCCTCCAAGAATACACTCCCTCCCGCTCCCTCCGCTCAACCTCTGCTGAGCCCTGTTTCAGGTAGCTGGTTTTGAGGCAACCCCGAGTTTGTTCGCTCTGAGTTAATGGAAACTCTGGGTTTTCCGTTTCAGGTAGCAGGTTCAGCGCAACCGAGAGTTAGTTGCTGCCCCAACATACGCCGTGGGTCTAACCTGCTCGGGAGGTGGTTAGACCTACTCTGAGTTTGTTGTCTATAAGGCTGAAGGCAGCTCCCCGACAGAAGGAAGTGTTAGAAATGTCATGTCCTTTTCTACGAGAGCCTGCGGACGTAGAGGCTGCGATCCTCAGAGGGAATCTCCGTGAGGAACGATTATTAAGACCCCGGCTGGATATACTTTATTTTCCTGATAATTTTCTTCACGAGCGCTATCGTTTTTCAGCGCAATCTATGATTTATTTAGACCACCTTCTCAGCCCCCATGTTAACTCTCAAACGCAACGGGGGCATGCTTTAAGTTTAATTTTTTTTTAATGCAATTAACGCATTTGCAGAATGATCCGCCCCATGCATCCCACCCGCTCTGTACTACAGTCACTTTAACGTTGTGGCTTTCCCATGATCAGAGTAGCTGACTAACCACGGACGGACCTATAACTGCTGCAAGTCAAGAAACCCATATTAAGAATGCAAGGCAGAAAATACCCTGGTGGTGCTTTTAACCAGATGCTTCTTCTCTACATGCACATGCTCAGCATAATCGTCTGCATTGTTCACTGAAGTAAAACCCTTTGAGTAAACTGTTCAACAAAATAACTTGTCCCACCACAGCCCGTGTTCTAATAAAGACAATCTACTTTTTATTAGGATTTCTTTATTTCCTGAAAGCACAAAAAAAGTCATTCATATCGGGTATGTTTTTAGAGCAGGGAACAGTATCCCAGTTTGCACCACACACACACACACACACACACACACACACACACACACACACACACACACACACACACACACACACACACACACACACACACACACACACACACACACACACACACTCCAAAGCATCCTTTTGCATCTTTTGCCTAAGGTGGTCCATTTCCAAGTCTGCTTTGTGTATTTGCTTTTCTAGATAGATTTTATATAAGTCTCTGACTGGAAGCTATGGGAATGCAAAAGATGACTTTTTTTTTTTTGGTCATGGGCCCCCCCTCTGCCTTGGGCCCCCCCACCACTGTCCCCTTTGTCCCCGCAGTCCGACGGCCCTGCTGATACCTATATTTTTGTACTTCATCTTCATTTGCTGCAAAGTCCTCTTGGGGCAACTTGGGTTGTTCCTGCGTAAATTGACACACACACACACACACACACACACACACACACACACACACACACACACACAAATGACATATTGAATAAGTGGAAGATGTTAAACTTTCCTCTTATTTTTATTTTATTTTACTAATTTATTTTACTCACGCATTGACTTGTTCAGCTATTTCATGCCGAGCTCTCTCTCACCCTCTCGCTGCCGCGGGAACGCTGGACCGCGTTCATTAGAATTTCCAATTCCGTGGGGGAAAAGTAAGTGGATCTACGCTTTTGGTCCATGTTTGATCATGTTATCAGAGATCCATTGATGATGGCTCTTCATAGTCAACAGGCACGCCCTCAACCCAGAGTGAACATACTCAGAGTTGATTAACCCAACGCTGATCACCTGTTCTGAAACCGAAAACCCAGAGTTGCTTTTCAACCCTGAACTCTGAGTCAACCAACTCAGAGCGCAGGATTAAACTCAGAGTATGTTAAACCAGCTACCTGAAACAGGCCTCTGGACTACTATGTATCCCCACATCATGACTCATTACAATGGGCCCGGTCATTCAGCTGTTCAGCACCCAGGCTCTGGAACTCCCTCCCCCACACATAAAACAGACACCATTACAACCTTCAAGTCACAACTCGCACACAACATCTAACCGATCACTGTCTTGATTGTTTGTTTTTTTTGTCTTGTTTTTGTTTTATTTATTTATTATTCTTTTTTTCCAGAATGTCTTGTTTTTAAACGATTTATTATGACTTAATGCTCTGTAAGGTGACCTTGGGTGCCTTGAAAGGCGCCTCTAAATTAAATGTATTATTATTATTATTATTATTATTCTGTTTGATTCCCGCGCATAGGCGTCTTGCATTTTCACATTTGCGCGAGGCTGATTTTAGGAAAATTCCACTCCACCACAATCATACCACAACGCGGGAATATGTTTGCGGGGAAATTGACTTGCCATACATTTCCCGGGCCGCATAGACGACAAGACTAGCATCCTTGACCTTGCCTTAGGGGAGAAGCAGACGCCAGAACAAGTGGAGGTATGTAAGGTGACCTTGGGTGCCTTGAAAGGCGCCTCTAAATTAAATGTATTATTATTATTATTATCATTATACTTGTGTTGATGTAACTGTGCAAGCAATACGTTGGTCCAATATTTCGTCACCTCAACCGCAATTTGTATGTATTACCACGTTGTCTGATTACAGTTTAATTAATTTTTCACAATGTACCAGCTCTCGTTGTGAAGTATAGTCACCGCGCCATTCGTTTCAATGGGAATCTCTACGTTCTATACTTTCAACATAAAGTGTAGGCCTACATTATAATTCGAAATTCGTCCCAGCTTTTATACCGCAGATGGGTCTATAGCATATAACCGCGTTTTCTGATTACAGTTTAATGTAATTAAAACCGCAACTGCAAATTAACCACTCGGAGATAATACGACAGAGTATTAGGGCCACACATGAAGAACTTCGAACGACGAGATTAAAGTCGACCCGTCGACTTTAAAGTCAACATGTCAACATTAAACTCGAAATGTCGACAATAAAGTCAAAATATTGTGTCGACTTTAATCTTGATTTGTCGACTTTAAAGTCGACATTAAACTCGAAATGTTCAGGATACAGTTGAAAACAGTTGGGAGAGATAGCAATCGATCCACAGGGCCTGCACTGAATGCTATGGCTGGTGTGGATAATTTGGTAAAATTGTATTTCAGAATCGGGTTTAACAATAAAGAGATCCTCGCTGTTTTGGCGCAGAGCCACATTGTTGTGGTTAGTGTAAGGACGCTGAAAAGGTGCGGAAAAATTCGTCTGTTCAGGAGGAGGACCTGAACAGACGTGATAATTAACTAGTCGACGTGTCGACATTAAAGGCCCATTATGCAACTTTGGGCATTTCTTCGCTGTTTTCTTGGTTTTGGCACGCACATTTCTCTACACAGCGCCCCCTACAGCTTCGTAGTAGATATTTTACAACACTGTCGTAACAACTCGTTGACGACCCTTCCCCATGCACTTCTACGCGAGCCATGTGCATTTGTTTTCAAATAAGCCGGCGAATGCGTGGAGCCATGTCCGAAGTAGATGTTCATAAAGTGTAGGCAAGGTTATACATTTTTTAAATGGTGTATTTGTATTGCAATAAACATAAATCCATCCTTTTTTATAGTTGACGGGGAGAATTGATATCCTAGATTATAATTGTTTTATCTTAGGTTGAACAGAACAATCAGTGTAAGAGTGTTGGCCAACATAATAATCTAAATAAACAAGAACCTGGATTCGGGGATTCAGTCTGTATCTGGGGGACGAGACAGACGAACAGCAAAACACCCATGGAAACAAAGGTGTTTATATGGTTGCAACCAAGCAAGGGCTCACAACAAAATGGTTGAGCAAACACATTTGTACAGAGACTATCAACATCAAGAATACCATGAAGACAAAGTTCACCCAAGCGTACTTTCAATTTCAAAAGCAACACGGCCAAGTCGGCGTCTGATTTGCAGTCTTCTTTTTCTTTCAGTTCACGCTATTCCTGAAAAGCTTGCCCAACGTTTACTCTTGTCTGGCCTCTCTGTCGGTCAGTCTCCCTTTTCTCTTCTTCTGTTCCTCCGACATTGGGTTTCTCTGTCTCTTTTTAGTCGGCTGATCTATGGTGAATGTAACAATCCCTTAGTTACTTGTGTTTATATCGAGCCGGTTCAGTGTTTGGGGGTCTGTGCCGTAAAGCAATTCGTTACTTCGCGAGACCCGAGACTCCCGCGAGAGTGGGCGGCGGGTCGCCGGCAGAAACATATTCCTTTTCTCCGCCAAGATGCGCAAGGGGGAGTCGAAACAACGAACAATCGAACAAAAATGTATAATAGAACCATCGCAATGACTATTAGCCTGTTATATTAAGGTAAATCAAGCCAAAAGAGTTGCATAGTTCCCCTTTCACTCGTGTCTGATCTCTTTTCTGGTCCATTCTTCTTTTGTTCCACCGACAGTCGCCTCTTGGGTCCCTTATCAGTCGATTGATCCATGATGAATGCAACAATTGCCTCGCAACTAGCTGTTTATATCTAGCCGGTGCCATGTTTGGGTGTGTGTCTGTGCCGTAAAGCATTTTCGATACTACAATCTGACTACATTTTTGAGGATACTTCCGCTGCGTCACATCCGGATTGTCTCGGTCCGAACAGAAAAAGTTGCATATGCGCTTTTTCACTGGAGAGGCGACATGGTTAAATGACACACCCACCAATCTACCCAGAAATGGATGCAGAACCATCAGCTTAACTCTCAACCTGCATACTTAATGTAATTTTGGCTAAAAAAGTTGCATAGTGGGCCTTTAATCTCGTCACGGCAAAAATATTTTTTTTCATGTGTGGCCCTAATACTCCGTACTCTGTCGTAGAGATAACCATGGCAACCGGTCAAACAAACAATGTTGACGGTCCAAATGTTAAAAATCGATTTTGACTCGGGAACGAATAATCTAATACAGTGGTTTTCAAACTGTGGGGCGCGCCCCCCCTGGGGGGCGCCAGAGTTCTTCAGGGGGGGCGCGACGTGAGAAAAAAATAAACCCGAAGAAAAACCTGAAAGTCGATGATTCAAATCATCAATCGTACTTCAACTGTAGAAGTAACCTAACTAAATCAATTTTCAACCGTTTATCTTCGTGCAAACCATTTAACAAATCTACACACTTGTATCTTCAATAATATCCAAACAGAATTTCGATATCATTTAAAATTTCTTCAGAACCACCGTTTTAGTTTCATACCGCTTCGTTTTCAGCTGTTTTCATTGAAGACGTCTGCCCATTCTGATACACCTACTTCTAGACATCGTAACTCATTCATTTTTCAACCGTTTACCATCGTTCAAACCATTGAACAAATCTACACACTTGTATCTTCAATACTATCCAAACGGAATTTTGATAGCATTTATACTTTTTTCAGAATCACAGTTTTAGTTTCAAACCGGCATCGTTTTCAGTTGCTTATAATAATTTAGGTCACCATAGCAACGCCGGTAAACAAACCCCGCCGAATAGTCGAATCTCTGGACTGAAAAAGCAGATCTGATTCGACTCAGAAAATTCAGAGTCGGGGACCCTGAAGGAATCTGTGTAAACTGGCAGTTTACACAGATTAAGATGTTCAAATGTATTTAAAAAAGGTTAAGCTAAAATATGCTTAGATAAAGTTGTTAAGAAATGTGTTTAAAAACGCACAAAGATGTTGTAATGTTTCAGAAATATGTTTAAAAAATATGTTTCAAATGTTTAAAAAATATGTTTCAAATGTTTTAAAATTATGATCAGTGATGTTTAAAATGTGTAAAATAATTAAGATAGCTTTCAAAACACAGGTCTTTAGAAAAAAAAAATTGGGGGGGGGGGGGCTCAGCTGAATTTTTTTCTCTGAGGGGGGGCTCACTCTCTCACACTTTGAAAACCCCTGATCTAATATACGACGTATGAACTGCGACACGCCGCCGGGATTGAATACGTTCGGAATTGAATACAGTTTGATGGTTGAATAAACCGTGGACTAGACAGTGCCTCCGTCTCGTATTTGAGAACATTATAACATATAACATCACGGCCAAAAGCTTTGTGCGCCTCCGACATATTATGAACCGTAATGACTGCATTCGGGGGGGCGTTGCATGTCATGTCCCATGACATGCTATTTTATGTATTCTTTAATATAGGTATTAGTGGGCAACTAACACAGTATTCAAAGACGTTCCCGAAATTCTGCCGTGGTGCAGAGTTACAGCCACTCCGAGCCAGTCGCACATTGAGCTTCCCCCAAATGCGCTGTTTTGGTGTCTGTAGCTATAATGCAAATAAGGAGGAGCGAGGCGGGTCAAGGAGGAGGGTGGCGGTGTGGCCCTGAGCAGCTTGCAGCCACGGTACCATGCGCTCTGTTTACAGTGGATGTATCGCAATGGCGAGGCGCACACAGCCTTTAGCCGTGTTCTGTAAATATTCTAGAACAGTGGTTTTCAAACTGTGGGGCGCGCCCCCCCTGGGGGGCGCCAGAGTTCTTCAGGGGGGGCGCGACGTGAGAAAAAAATAAACCCGAAGAAAAACCTGAAAGTCGATGATTCAAATCATCAATCGTACTTCAACTGTAGAAGTAACCTAACTAAATCAATTTTCAACCGTTTATCTTCGTGCAAACCATTTAACAAATCTACACACTTGTATCTTCAATAATATCCAAACAGAATTTCGATATCATTTAAAATTTCTTCAGAACCACCGTTTTAGTTTCATACCGCTTCGTTTTCAGCTGTTTTCATTGAAGACGTCAGCCCATTCTACTTCTAGACATCGTAACTCATTCCTTTTTCAACCGTTTACCATCGTTCAAACCATTAAACAAATCTACACACGTGTGTCTTCAATACTATCTAAACGGAATTTGGATAGCATTTATAATTTTTTCAGAATCACAGTTTTAGTTTCAAACCGGCGTCGTTTTCAGTTGCTTATAATAATTTAGGTCACCATAGCAACGCCGGTAAACAAACCCCGCCGAATAGTCGAATCTCCGGACTGAAAAGGCAGATCTGATTCGACTCAGAAAATTCAGAGTCGGGGACCCTGAATGAATCTGTAAACTGGCAGTTTACACAGATAAAGATGTTCAAATGTATTTAAAAAAGGTTAAGCTAAAACATGCTTAGATAAAGTTGTTAAATTGTGTTGTTTAAAAGCGCAAAAAGATGTTGTAATGTTTCAGAAATATGTTTAAAAAATATGTTAAAAAATTTGTTTCAAATGTTTCAAAAACATGTTCCAAATGTTTTAAAATTATGATCGGAGATGTTTGAAATGTGTAAAATAATTAAAATAGCTTTCAAAACACAGGTATTTAGAAAAAGAAATTGGGGGGGGGGCTCAGCTGAATTTTTTTCTCTGAGGGGGGGCTCACTCTCTCACACTTTGAAAACCCCTGTTCTAGAACACACGGGAGGCATGTCGCAGTTCATGTACTTCAGCGAGTCAAAGCCAAAGTTCCTTTCCCCCAATTCCTTCTCAACCATGGCTCAGATAACCCCCACTAGTCTCGTTGTGGAAATACAAGAGACGTCAAAGAACCGACAAGAAACACTTGCGTTAGCCGAGCTAAATTTAATTTGATTTTGTTTTATTTGTTTTATCATTGTTCATACCTTTTTTATTGTGAGGGACCAACGCCGGAGGCGGAGGTGCCTAGGCGCTGACCGGCAACCATCCCTTTCTCCTCCTTGTCGCGGTTCAGTCTACTTCACATTGATGTGGACGTTGAAGAACCAGGAACGTCGGAGAAACCAACGCGGTCGTTTGAGATTCATAATATCGGCTCACACAGCTTTTGGCCGTGATAATATATATTATATGATATAGATATCTATGTAGGCTATATGATAATATTTAGATATAGAGCTCCAGGAATCACGTGTGTTCTAGAATATTTACAGAACACGGCTAATGGCTGTGTGCGCCTCGCCATTGCGATACATCCACTTTAAACAGAGCGCATGGTACCGTGGCTGCAAGCTGCTCAGGGCCACACCCCCACCCTCCTCCTTGTCACGCCTCGCTCCTCCTCATTTGCATTATAGCTACAGACACCAAAATAGCGCATTTGGGGGAAGCTCAATGTGCGACTGGCTCGGAGTGGCTGTAACTCTGCACCACGGCTGAATTTCGGGAACGTCTTTGAATACTGTGTTAGTTGCCCACTAATACCTATATTAAAGAATACATAAAATAGCACCTTTAAATTAACACGTCTGTTCAGGTTCTTCTCCTGAACAGACACATTTTTCTGCACAACCTTTTCAGCGTCCTTACACTAATCACCATACTGTGCCTCTGCGCTAAAACAGCGAGGATCTCTTTATTGTTAAACCTGATTCTGAAATACAATTTTACCAAATTATCCACACAAGCCATTGGATTCAGTGCAGGCCCTGTGGAGCGGTTGTGATATTTCGAGATTTCGAATTTAATGTCGACTTTAAAATCAACAAATCGAGATTATGTCGAGATTTCAACTTTATTCTCGACATTTTGAGTTTATTCTTGACATGTTGACTTTAAAGTCGACGTGTCGACTTTAATCTCGTCACGGCAAAAATATTTTATTTTATTCATGTGTGGCCCTAATGCTCCGTCGTAAGTAATTGATGAGCTTTTGAGTTAAGGAGGTAAATAAAAGGGGAATATTGAACGTCAAACTCAATTAATCGTTGCGGATATAATGTGTAGGCCTATAACTTCCCTTTTTCTTTAACAGATGTGATACATTAAATATCTCTTAAACCAATCAATGTTGACGATAGTCTGATATAAAAAGGTGTTTTATCGGACACTACTCTAGAGAGTAGGCTGCGATCTAAACTCTGCGTTACTTATAGTTCGGGTCGTAGCTGATAGGCCTGTGACTTGATAAATAGATGATATATAGTATATCATACTAACGAGCGCAGTGTAGCTTTGAAGTAGGCCTAATTGTTAGAAAAATAGTGACATTATATTAGGCTGAATGTTTTGCCTGTTCTGCAATTTATTTCTTCTTTATATTATTTCTTCCCGCTAGAAATTCTGTACCTAATATGGCAGAAAGACAATGTCTTACTCCGGAGAAGGATGCTTCAGAACATGTCAGATCTGCCATTGATAAACCTTTCTTGGAGGAGAGGTTCATTGACATCCAGAAAGGTTGGTGACATTCATAATTTAACATTTTCTATTACTGTTCTCTTATCTGTAGGGATCAGAAATGGATTTCAGTACTTGTGCTATTGAGCTGTGCTCTACAAGTCATTGTGTGCATAACAGACAATTACTTGTAAACATAAATTTAAATGTAAAAATGGTTTGATATAAAAAACGTGCATGTCAGGGACTTGTTTTATACTAAACTAGTGAATACTTGTATGCCCTTTTAATGGGAAGAGGTGTTTTTGCACGTGTACCCATTGAAAGGGGGTGTTTTCTAGCCGAATATCGAGGGGAACTTATCTCGCAGCATGAGCGCAGTGCAAGACAAAATAAATACTCGGACAAAGAGAAAACCTTTTTGTTTGATTTTCAGTGGAACAGTGGTTACTGGTGGTAAGTTGGACATCATCAGCTAAAACAATTTTCAGAAAATATAAGAAATAGATTAGGTTAGATCTTATAGGCCTATCCTCTGTAATTGGTAGAGCAGCCATTACAGCGCAAGAATTTCAATAACTTTGATGTTCAAATGTTACCTAGAAGGAAGAACTGTGATCAGGGCTCCAGACTGCGACCACAATTTGAGAAGTTTTTTTATTTGTACACGTTAAACGGGGAAGGGGCGCGTCAACGAATCCGGAATCTGTGGCAGGCCAATGGGTGTGAGAAGGATAGGGAATTGCCACCGTTAGTGGCTAATTTATGGAGGGGGAGGGTCCTAGGGCTTAAATTTCGAGCGCGCTTAAAAGTCTCTGTGAGAAGGAGAAAGATTTCACAACCTGCTACATGTGTTTGAACAATACGCAAACTATTGATTCGTTCACCCGTTTCATCCAAATTGTGCGGGTCACCCGTCGGTTACCAGCGGGTACCCGAACCCGGTCAGGACTTCATGTGCCATAAAGGGAGGCGCCTGCTAATGCATTCTCAATGAAGAGGCGAGCGGGCAGAGAGGAGGCGCAGCGTCCTGCGGCATGGCAAGCGGGCGCACTCCCGTGAAACTGTCGCTTCCGTACTCGTCGAACGCATATGCGCGCACACGTGGAAACAGTCGGTATAGATGAGAAACACAATAAAATGTAACACTGAATATGAAACCGCACATTGAAATGTCTGCATTCATTATCAAAATATTTATTAGTAATACAGTGAAAAAAAATATGTTTTATGGTCAGTGGCGCTACCATGGGGTGGCGAGGGGTGGCTACTGCCACCCCAAAATCATTCTTTGCCACCCCATTTGCCACCCCTAAGACAATGTTTATTATGCATATTTATTTTAAATATATAATGTAGTCTAGATTTTTATGAATTCACAATAGTTCGTAATGTGAAAACGATTTTGTAGCAAGATACAGCAGCGCTGCTCTTGCTGACATTGTAGCTAGCTCCCCCTTCCCCCTCCCTGACGTTGCTTGTTGGTGAATTGCGATGAGAGATTTGAAGGAAACGTGGAAGACGAAGACCGCAGTAGCACACAGCACTTGGACAACACTTTTTGAACAGCACATTTCTGACGAGAAAACTTCTAGTGGGTATGTATATCACACAATGGTGAACTCTCAAAGGAAATACATACATATGTTTACTTCATTCTTAAAACTGAACTTACTCATTACGTTTTTATTATTGTTGAATTCACGCTAGCATTGTTAAGCGGGAAAGTTAGAATAGCTAACAACTAATACTGAAATGGTGTGTCAATTTTCAGAGAATGAAACGAAAAGGTACTTCGGACATTTCCAATTTTTTTGAAAAGAAAAATGCCAGTACAGCAGTGGAAAAACAGCCAGGGGAGAATGAGGAGGAACAGGTAGAGCTAGGCAATGAACTGGAAGAGGTGGATACATCAGGGACAGAACACGCCGTGTCAGCGACGGTTCCTGGGCCAGCAGGTAAAGTTACAGAGATAAAATAGATATCCTTGCTACTGAAATGGATATTTCAGATAGGCTAACATCAGTAATGTAATGGCATCATGTTTCAATATACCAGGAATGCGAAAGTTTGATAGGAATGCCTGAGGATTCATTTAGGTTGAGAAGAAAATGAATCGCAATAGGTTACGTGTATTTATTTATTTAATCTTTTTTTTTTTTTTTTTGATAAGCAAGCCAACCTTGGCAGGCTAAAAGGCGCACGTTAACATAAACTCACCCTGAATATGTTCAAAGACGTTCGCCCTCTCTGTAGGCTACGACCGTCACGTAAATTAATCCAACACTGTAGAACAACCCGCAAAGACTGATGACACGTTGACACCGTTCAGAGAACCATGTTGCGTGTAGCATTTCTTGTTATGTAAAGTTACGTTATCTTGCGGTCATGGGTTTTCTCTAAATTACCTAAATGCCAGACGCTTCATTTTGTCCTTTATGGAAATGAAAAAGGCTACATGGCCTCCCAAAAAAAATATTAGGCTACATGTTTTTGGTCAGAAGTTCTGACCCAGAGTAGTCCAATTGGCCTATCCTACAGTCAAACTATGTCAATTAGCTCACCCTACTTTGACAGTCAGCTGACAATATGGCAAAGTCAGGTGACCAATAGGCGTATGCATTTGTTTGCATTTGTTTTAATCACAGGTTTCGTCCATTTCAATTCTCTACATTCATTTTTATTTGAAAATGGGTTGGTTACTATTTTAGTGGCAGCCCTGATACATTTGAATTATTTTCAATATTTCTGCAACTGCAAAATATTCTATTGTATCATGACCTTAAAATTGTGAATTCTATCGTCGGCTGAGTGTATGAAATCCACAGGGGAGAGGGTAGATTGGCAGTTGAATATGAGGAAGATTTTACATGGGTGTAGCATGTGAACTTTTTGTCAGTATAAAAGGCTACTGAGGTTAAGTGATCTGGAGTAGTGTAAATTAAATGGTCCAGAACCTAAAATTTATGTCAGAGATGACCAATGTATACCAATACCAATGTAGAGATAAATATATTGCTTTAGCTTGTCAACTTTGAATTATGAGTTATTACATATTCATGTTCTGTTGTACAGTAAATTGGTGGTTGATCTTGAGGAATGTATTCTCATGCTTCTTTTTAGTAATCAAAGTGATAATTTCCCTTGTGATTCATCCTAGATATATCCCAGTCAAGAGCAGAAGGACCCAAACAACCACAGCTCAGATTCTTCCCTCGGACCCTTGTAGGCGGTCAAAGAAGGAGCTTCATCTAAGACTGGTACACTGTCCATAAATGGCTTGAGTACTCCCAAAGTAAAGACGCTGCCTTCTGTTATGCCTGCCGGCATTTCAGTCTTCCCTCTTCAAGGGATTCTGCATATACAGCGGAAGGGTTTAAGCACTGGAAGAAAGCTACATTCAGAGATGGTGGATTTGCTGCACATGCAAAATCAGAATCCCATAGAAATGCCGTGTTTTCCTGGAAAGACTATGACCAAATGCCACAAAGCATCTCTGCCTCCTTGAGCTCAGGACATGAAAAATTAATCAAAGAGAACCGTGAATATGTTGAAACTATAGGCGACACCCTACTTCTAACTGCAACACAGAATATTGCTCAAAGAGCTCATGATGAGAAACATGGTGAAAACAGAGGAAATTTCCTCACCATCATGGAACTGGTGGCCAAACATGACAAATTAGTGGATAAAAAAATGAAAAGTCAAAAGAATGCCACTTACCTGGGTCACGGAACTCAAAACGAAATGCTGGACTGCCTAGCAGAAATGGTGCGCAACTCTATAATTAATGAAGTTGCTCAAAGTGAGGCCTTCAGCATTATGGTTGATGAAACAAAAGATATCAGTAAGAAGGAACAGATGTCCTTTTTAATTAGGTACTACTATAACGGCTCTATAGTGGAAAGCTTTCTGGCCTTCGAAGCTCCAGAGCGCCTGGATGCTGCATCACTTTCACAGAAAATTATACAATTAATGCAAAAGTATGGACTTGATTACAGAAATCACTTAGTAGGACAGGGTTATGATGGGGCCTCTGTCATGAGTGGGAAAAACACAGGTGTCCAGGCACGGATTAAGGCAGAGGCCCCATTAGCCTTCTATGTGCACTGCAATGCACACTGCTTAAATTTGGTATTAGTTGACAGTGTGAAATGCCTCAATGAAGCAGATTGTTTTTTTTCTCTTTTGCAGAGGCTCTATGTTTTTGTGTCAGGGTCCCATGTACATCAAAAGTGGCTAGAGGTACAGAGAGAAATTTATCAGGGGGCACCAAGAGAATTACAAAGACTGATAGAGACACGGTGGGCATGTCGGTACAATGCATGCAAAACGGTTAAGGATAGACTGCCGGCTATCATGTGCCTACTGAAAAGGCTCTCTGAAGAGAGAAATGGTGACAGGGCTACTGAAGCAAGAGGTCTGTTGGCACAAATAGATCTCCAGTTCATTGCCCTCCTTCTGACAATGACACAAGTTTTTGGTAAGATTAAGTATCTGTCTGATGCTTTACAGTCCCCACAACTGAATTTGGGTGTAGCGGTTACCCTTGTGGATTCACTTGTTGACACATTGAACAGTTATCGAGAAGGCTCTGTCTTTAATGAAATTTGGGACAATGCGATGGCTCTCGCTGAACAATGCAGTGTTGGTGTTGCATCTAGACGTCAAGTCACACCAAGCTCTAGGCTTGAAGGCTATTACATATCCACACCAATAGCTCAGAGACAGGTCAACACAGATAAGGAGTCTTTTAGGACGGGCTCGTTCATTCCAATTCTTGATGTCCTTCTCTCAGAAATTAAGAGAAGATTTTCAAAGGAGAGTTGTGTCATAATGGAAGGCATACAGGCCTTGAATCCAGGTAGTTCCACATTTTGTGAGAAAACTTTGGCATCACAATACAAATGCAACACTGAGGATCTTGAATTTGAAATCCCTCAACTCAAAAGGATACTGGGCAGGAAGCAAACTAGTGGCCTTGAAACACCATCCAGTTTACTAGACCTCAGTCTTTCTTGAGCCATATGGAGAAGTATTTCCTGAGATGTTTAAACTTTGCAAAATTGCACTTGCACTACCTGTAAGTACTGCAGCTTGTGAGCGTAGTTTTTCTGTTCTAAAATTGGTCAAGACTGTCTTAAGAAATTCGATGAGTGATGAGCGACTGAGCAACTTAGGGGTGCTAAGTATTGAGTCAAAAAGATCAAAGGCCATAAGTCTTGATGACTTTGTGGAAGTGTTTGCAAAAAGACACAACAGGAGAATAATCCTACTTTGAAAAGAGTCTGACAGGTGCAGGAATATTAATTGTGAATAGTTCAAATGCAAAACCCTCTCTAAGTTCATCTTCATGAATATGAAAAAATGTAGTCGGTTTTTATAATAATTTCCAAGAAATCTCTATCAAAGTGCAATCTTAATTTTATTTTCAAGTAAAAACAAAGCAATCCAATTTCTGTAAATTCATTGCAAATGAATGTATCTGAACTGTTCATGTATTGTCCATTGTTTTTTCAATGTTTCATTTCTGTTCATACAGATTTTGCTGAAAATGGCAAGCTTGTGAATATATTTAGGCAATATTCTAAGATGGAACTGTTTAATTGTTTTAATAGTTTAACTGTCTATTTAAATTGACCTATTATAACCTGTGCTGTAAATCTGTGCACTGCACAATAAAGCAATATCAAAAATATTTTTGGGGTGTTTTCAAATGTATTGTTAATTTAATCAAAATTAAACTACAGTAATTGTCAAGGAAAAGTACAGTTATATAAATGGTACTACTATTTAGCTACTGTGAGATAGGCGATAGTATACGTACACATGTAAAACAAGATTGCTTGTTTGAGAGTTGCCATTAACAGTCAAGAGATCAAAATATGTCTGTATACACCATATTACATAGATATAGATTTATTAGAATAAATAGTAGATTATTAAATTGGGTTATGTTTTTTATTTTTTTTAGTATGCCACCCTAAGATTTGCTGTGGCCCCCACTGGAATAATTTTCTGGAGGCGCCACTGTTTATGGTGTGTACCCCTAAAACTTCTGGTAATGCCCCTACATTATTCAGTTAGGGGCTACAGTGCTACTAGTGAAAAAGTTAGTCTGGAGCCCTGGAATGGATCGTGAAAGATGAATTGACTTACATTAGACCTTGGGAATACAAAAAAGGGCAATATGTATTCTATCAGGCATTTAGGGAATTTGTCTCACTGAACATTTTTCTATATATAATCTCCCTGTTAGCAATGATGCATCGAAGGATGACGGATCAATGGGACGGCTGTTCAATGATGACCATAAATCGCCCAATGGCAGAATGAGAATAATCCTTGTTGGAGGCAAACCTCATCTCTGTTTATTCGCGATTGACAATATAGCCTCAGGGTCAGAGATCCGATATAGCTATGGGGATTGCAACTGGCCATGGCGTACATTTGTAAGTAAATGTTATATACATACAGCAATTGTATTTATACACAAATATGACTATTTCTCGAATGATATCAATCTTTAGGGATCAGCCTTAGAGCTACCCTTCTGGAGGGCCACCATCCTGCTAGTTTTCACTCTAACCCTAACACCAGTGAGAATTTGAAGGATGGTGGTTCTCCAGAAGGAGGGCTTGGCAGGGCCTAATATTGAGATTGAACTCACTGAAGTGAGTGTTTGAAGTGTAATGAAGTGTTAATGTTAAAGTGAGTGGGTTGATGGGCTGTTATCAAAAACCTAAATACAGCTACTTTCACAGTATAAAACTGTGACTGAATTTTTTGCATGCTAGTGGACTTGGCAATATATTAAACACATTCTCCTCATGAAAAGCTGCCAAGCCCTTTGCCTCAACCTGCGTCCAGCACGTCTGTCGAGACCCATGGATCCCTGATCTCTGAACCTCCAGCAAATGTACAGGTATGATCTCTTAATAAGTAGGACTATATAGGAGTACACACATTGTTTCACTACTCCCCCCATGTTATTCTTAGGCCCCGTACACGAAGGGAAAACGCAGATATTTCCACGCGGTTTGGCCTCTCATTTACACGAAAACGCAGTTTTTATCACAGAAAACTATCATTTCTAAAAACTCCGGCCAAAGTGGAGATTTCTGAAAACGCCGGTTATGTGTTGTCGTGTCAACGGGTAGAAACGGGGTTTTAGGTTCTGAAGCGTCACATTATGCGCCAGGAAATGCCTAACGTCATATGAGCGCCCTATGTTTACAGTTTGTTTGTTACAGGAAGACGCTCGTGTTATTCGTTGTTGTTGATTCTGAGGATTCTGATTGGCTTGCATGGCTTTATCCTTCTCCCTACACGGCCGCCCATAGGTTTGACATAGTTATGATGGCGCTCTACGGCGTATTTATGCGTTTTGATGTAAACGACAACTTTTTCGAAAACGATGTTGTGTGCACAATGTTATTTTTGAAAACGGAGGGGGGGAAATATTCGTTTCTATAAATACCCTGCTACGTATAAACTTGGCCTTAGATCCTAGACACATTTTTCCAGCAATGTTTAACCAAGGATAGTGTGAGATATTTATGTTTATGTCCTGAAATTGTTTTGCAATGAAATGTCTATGGCATGGAGTCCCTAGTTATTCACGTTGGTCTGACTTCAAGTATAAAAGTGTATTTATTATTACATACTAATACTATACTAATGCTACTACTACTAGTATACCGCCGCTTCTACCTCAATTTTTACTACTACGACTACGACACTACTATGTCCCAATAGTCAGTGTTGGGACACTAACTAGGGTTAGATATGTACATTTTTCCTGAATTTGTTTTGACATGAAATTTCAATAGCATTAAGTCCTAGTTATTAAAATTTGTTTGACTACTCCTACTAAAACTAAACTACTACTATACTCCTGCTGCTACTTCTAACATAGTATTACTGTTACTACTTACCACTAAAATTACTATACTATTGAAATTGCTGCAGCTAAATGAATGTTTGAGTGTGTATTTAACATTATTTCCTTTCCTGTTTTCGACATTACATGGATTACAAGTGTGTGAGATATGTAGGTTTATGTCCTGGAATTGTTTTGACATGAAATGTATATGGCATAGAGTCCTAGGTTTTCACATTGGTCCGACTACTACTACTGCTAATACTAGGACTACTACTACTAAAACACTGCTACTACTTCACTACTATGTCCCAATTTTGGCACAGCCAAGCATTGTCTGAGATTGATATCAGTATGTTTAAATCCTGAAATTGTTTTGAAATGAAATGTCTATAGCAGGAGAGTCCTAGTTGGTCTGATTTCTACCACTTTTACTAATACCATATTAATACTGCAACTACTACTAATGCTACTACCACTACTGCTACTACTAATACTACAACTGCCACTACTATACCATTGCAAACGCCACTGCTGCTGCTACTATACTACTGCTGATTTACTACCGCTACCTCTGCTGCCTCTGAGTCCTAGTTATTCACGTTGGTCTGACCTCTGCTAGTTTTACTACTGCTAGTACTATTGCATCTGCTAATATACTACTGTTTTCTTCCTTAGGTGTCAGGTGACCTGGATATCTCGGATGACTATAGTGACAATAGTGATGAAGACTACATCCCAGATGCAGATGATGACTCTTCAGATAGCTCTTATAGCAAAGAGTTGAACGTTATTAATCCTGTGGGCCATAAAAGAGCAAGAATTGCATCACACAATCCAAAGGCCAATATATCAGTAAGCTTGAGCTGTGCTTCTTCAGAACCCATGGATAGTTGTAGCCCACCAGAGAAAAGCTTACCTTCTGTCACACCAATGCCAAAAGGGTCACCAACAAGAGCAAAGTATGGAAGATACAACAAAAAAGCAATTCTGTCTTTACTGTAAGAAGCCTAAATCGAAACAAGCAAGACACCTTGAGCATGTCCATTCCAGGGAGCCTGATGTGGCAAAAGCATTAAGCTTTGACAAAAAATCGCATGAAAGAAGGGTGCTTTTACGCATTCCGACAAGTAGAGGAAACTTTTTACATAATGCAAATGTGTCAAGCACAGGGACAGGAGAGATGGTGGCACGACGGCGGCCCATCAAAGCAAAAACAGCTGATGATTACAAGCACTGCATTCATTGTCATGGCATGTATGCAAGAGAGACATTGTGGAGACACATGAGATACTGTCCTTTGAAACCTGAAACTAAAGAACCACAAACTGGGAAAAAGAGGGTTCAGTCACTCCCTTATTTGTCCCTACCACCACCGGAGGATGTAAGTCAAGCTGTATGGAAAATTGCCTGTGAGATGAATAATGATGAGGTTGCATCCGTAGTCAGAGGGGAAAGATACATTTTACTTCTTGGACAGCAGATGTACAACAAAAGCACAACAACTTCTGGAAGAAAAGAAAACATACGTCAAAAGATGAGAGAATTAGCCAGACTAGTCATCACTGCGAGA
This sequence comes from Gadus chalcogrammus, assembly GCF_026213295.1. NCBI lineage: Eukaryota > Metazoa > Chordata > Actinopteri > Gadiformes > Gadidae > Gadus > Gadus chalcogrammus. The sequence continues at coordinate 21,588,305 of NC_079424.1, forward strand.
TCTGTGACACCCTTTAAGAACTTACAAGACTTCATCATGCCTTGCAACTTCCGTTATGTAATAAATGCAGTGAGATCTGTGGCTGGATACGATGAGGAGAGCAACTTATTCGGAATTGGGTCATTGGCAGTTAAACTTGGACATAGCTTAAAGAAGATTGCGAACATCATACAATGCAGTGCACTCATGGTAGGTAATGCCGAGGTTGCAGAGTCTGCTCGCAACTTCTCAACAATTTATGATAAACAATGGAATGAGTGCATTTCATCTGGGGCACTGAATACTCTTGCTCAAGCTAAATGGAACAAGCCTCAAGTCTTGCCTTTCACAGAAGACGTCAAGAAGCTCCACTCCTTCCTTGCCGCCAAACAGAAAAATGCAATGAGTGCCCTGCAGGTTGAGCCAAATTCCAGGAACTTTGCCATTCTTTCAAAATTGACATTGACCCAGGTCATTCTGTTTAACAGGAGAAGGGAGGGTGAGGTTTCAAAAATGATGATGAAATTATATGTTTCTAGGGATCACACACAGATGCATAAAGACATTGCTTTGGGACTCAGTGCCTATGAAAATAAGCTTTGTGACTACTTTCAAAGGGTGGAAATACGTGGGAAAAGAGGGTGAAAGGTCCCCGTTCTGTTTGCCCCTCATATGGTTTCTGCCATAGACATCCTCATTGAGGAAAGGGCAAAATGTGGAGTACCCATGGAAAATGAGTACCTGTTTGCTCGTCCAGCTGCTGTTTTCGTGAGTATGCAAGGGCCTGTGGTGCAGAAAACCCAGGTACCCTCTCTTCTACCAAACTACGCAAGCAAGTTGCCACCTTATCTACCATGCTCAATATGAAAGAAAATGAATTGGATCAACTCGCCAGCTTTCTTGGGCACGACATTCGAATTCATCGGGAGTTCTACCGTCTCCCAGAGAGCACTCTTCAATTGGCCAAAGTCAGTAAAATCCTCATTGCCATGGAAAAGGGAAGACTGCCAGAGCTGCAAGGGGAAGGACTAGATGACATAATCATAAACCCACAAGGTAATTTTGGGGGGAAATATGCCTGATTCTCATTACTAGTTTACCTTACTTTAAAATGATACTATACATAAAGTCATATCATGCCTAAAACTTTGTGTAAGTGTCACTTAACAAAGCGGCCTGTGCTTTGTCAAATTAGATGAGGTAGACATGTCCAGTGGTGTTTCCAGCGATGAGGAGGGGTTTTCTGGCCTACATCAGACCCAGAACAAAATGAATCAAGGATCCTCTTCAATGCCACATTCCAAGGATGACAACCTGATTGGTAATCAAAACGTTTTTGAGCTACTTGTAATTGGTATTTGTCTATTTGAGAGGGTAAAGGTCTAACTTAAGGTTTTCAGTTAAATTGTGTGACGCCATCTTATGATCCTATTTAATGTGTTAGATTCTTCCAGTGATGAGATGGAGTATGCTGACCTGCGTGCGATGCACAGTGAGAGGACTCAAGGTGTAGGGCGGAAACGTGAGTTGGGGAGCAAGTCTAGGTGTAAACCCCAAGAGCTGGTATTCTGCCTAGTAAATGTTGAGAGGCCCGGTCTTACATAGTGTTACTTGAACTATAGAGATAATATATTTTGGGCGTAATCATGAAGGGGGGGGTCATCATGATAGTGACTGACTTAAAGTAGCAGATTAAGTTATAACAAGGGAGTCCTCCTCACTGCTACAGAGTATAGATGTACCAACACAAATTCTACACTTCAGTGATATTTGTATTTATATTTTATTTGTGATGTATTCTGTAGTGTTATTGTATGTGTTTCTAACATGAATATACACGCAAACAGGGTACAAGTTTCAAAAGCTATGTTGAAACAATTGTATGTTTAACATTCAATAATGCACATCTTGAGTTAAAGATTGAAACTTGGGCCATATTTAGGGTAAGGAAATGTACCTTAGGGTAAGGGAATGTACCTTATCTATTCACAGGGTCCCAGAAAAACCTTGAGAAAAGTCCTGATTCCACCCTACAAACCACCATGAGCCACACAAAACTAAGTAATAAAATACATTCAGAGTAACAGTGACAGTTGTTTTAGAAATTGAAAGAGGTCAATTGTATATTATGGCTTTGAATGATCATGGTCAATTGAGGTATCTACACAATTCCAGCGAAAACATTCTTGTTTGTTGTATGTTTCATACCAGGTGCAGATACTGCTGAAGTCAAAGCAATTGAAAGACATTTAATGGACCACATCAGGGGATGTAAAGTTCCTGGAAAGAGGCAATGCATGTCTTGTCTGTTGAGCGAACCCGTAGCACTGAAAAGTCGGAATTGGTCGAGCATAAAGTACTACGTCAACAACCGTATTGTTGCCCTGAAACGAAAGATGTGCCAGTAGGTTAAATGAAACCTTGAATAAAACATTCATTTGGATTAACTTGTTTGCGACATGGTTTGATTAAGTTGTACCCATAGTACCCTGATTTAATTTTTGTCCTGATTTGTTAGTTTGGATGAGAAAAAAATTGTGTGTGTGTATGCTAGTCCCAAAAGTAATATAAATCTGACAATGCCCCCATATGTGGGCAAATTTCATTTAATTGAAAAAAAGGACTTAAGTAAAATATAAATAGATGGCTATTATAAGGATTTTTTTTCCCCAGTGTTTGTTTCCATGAAAAGTTGGGACAAATGTCTGGACAAACACCAACAAAGTCAGGACATGTGGAAATGTCAGGACAAAATCATGGTTCTGACTTTTCTGACCATGCTAAAGTGATATTGGTGTAAGCGTGTGTACGTTTTTGCTCAACTGTGTGAACGCCAACTTGCGGTGACATTTAGAACTTTCAAACACTTTGCGGTCACGTGACTTTATGTCCTGACATTTCATGTTTTCCTGATCACACACTCCTTTTATAATAATAATAATAATAAATAGATTTATTATTATTATTATTATTATTTTATTTATTTATTTATATATACATAACGAATATATCCGATCCGAAGCGATAGCTGGCTGATAACAAATTTGCATTATATTAATACTATGCATGCAAAGACTACTACAACATTGGAGTCCTGGGCCCTGTACCACGAAGCTCGCTTAGAGGGTTAGCGAGGTATGTTGAGCTCCAAGCCTGGAGCTCCAAGCCCAATCTCTTTTAGCGTCGCTGTATTACCATGGTGACTTATGCTCGCAACCAAACCTGGTCGGGAGCAGTTTTTCGGCTTAGTCTAGCCAGAGATCGGCTACTTAAATCGGCGTGCGCAGCTTCCTAGCCCCTCCTCTGACATTGGCGTCACCATTTGTGGGTGTTCCCGTGGACCTCGGCGCACTTCTCATACAGGCGTCTCTCCAGAGACAGAGGGTTTTACGGGACAGAACCGATCCCTTGGCATTGTCTGACGATATTCCGATTTCAGACTTTATTGTCATTGTGCAAACAACGAAATTGGGGTTCTTCATGAGAGATACAGATTCTCATCAGAGGGTGTTCGTTATTTGATCGTCCTTTTGGACCTTATGTAGACAATGCTTACTGTTGCGCATTATGTCCCTGTGACAGAGTGCTAGAGTGGAGGTTGCGCGTCAGTCGTGAATTTCTGCGCGGGGGGTTCGACTCCCTAGTGACGCGAATTTATGTGAAGCTATGTTAAAAAGTCCCAATTCTCATGCATATGGAATACTTATTCACTAAAGCTTATGAAATTATATTTTTGTGCTTATTTCAAATTTCAACCCATATTTTCAAGGCCGTGCTGGCACCACATCTATGGGGGTAAAATGCATGATAGACCGGCGAATTTGAACCCCCGGTCGCTGACGTTCGGGTCTTATACTAATCCACTACGCTACAGCCGCTAACTCTCAGCGGTTGAAAACATGCCACATGCCACATGCTACATTTCTTACATAGGGTGTATTTAAAGTGAATTCCCTAAATGATAGAATAAGGCAGGATGGACGTTGCTTATGCATTTTTAAATCATCATCATTCTATTTGGATTAATGGCGAACAATTCTGAATTTGGCATAGTTATTTTATAGACAATATGCATAATCTTTTCACTTATACGCATATAGACTGCTTGATCTATCGTAAAGGTGAGAAAAATGACGCAAAAAATGCCCCTTTCAAGTGAACGCGCACTGAACCTAAAGCAGAAAACCTGGTTCAACTAATTGAATCCAAAGTGAGCTTCGTGGTACCATTTAACTCTGATTGTGAGTTGCGGCTCTGTCGAGCCAGGTTTTCCCAAGAAAGCCTGGGTATGTTCAGCGAGGTTCGTGGTATACCCCCCTGGCAATGTTCAGCGAATAATGCTGCGTGATTGATTCGGACAAATACACGATTTCAACCCGTATGTAACTGTTGCCATGCAGTTCTGACAGGTACGGTTCGAAACATCGCCATAACCAAAATTGATTGGAGTAGTAGTGAGTGGAGAACTCTATATTTCTGAATGCCGGTATTTAGTGAAGTTATTTTTCTTTAGATACAGGCACCGTGGCAACTCTTCAAAGGACAATTCGGTGGACCACCATCATTCTGTTTGATTCCCACGCATAGGCGTCTTGTATTTTCACATTTGTTCGAGGCTGATTTTAGGGATAATTCCTTCCCCTCCACAATCATACCACAACGAGGGAAAATGGACTTGCCTCAGCCTTACCTTTCCCGCAAAGACGACAAGACTAGTGCCCTTGGGGAGAAGCACACGCCAGAACAAGCGGAGGTATGTTCATCATTATACTTGAGTTGATGTAACTATGCAAGCAATACATTGGTCCAATATTTCGTCACCTCAACCGCAATCTGTATGTATTACCGCGTTGCCGGATTAAAGTTTAATTAAATTTCACAATGTACCAGCTCTCGTTGTGAAGTATAGTCACCGCGCCATTCGTTTCAATGGGAATCTCGACGTTCTATACTTTCAACATAGAGTGTACATATTTATCATTTGAAATTCGTCCCAGCCTTTATACCAAAAATACTATTGGGTATATAGCATATAACCGCGTTTTCTGATTACAGTTTAATGTAACAGTAAGCTGATAACATCGCTGAAAACCGCAACTGCAAATTAACCACACGGAGATAACCATGGCAACCGGTCAAACAAACAATGTTGACGGTCCAAATATTAAAAATCGACTTTGATTCTGGAAAGAATAATCTAATATTCTTTCTGACCCATCCCTAATTAATATAAGGTTAAATTAAGTTTTATTTAAAAGCGCACAAGGTGATATTACTCATTGACAGTGATGGACTGGAGGGTCTGGCATTCGGGCAAATGCCAGAGGGGCCGCGGCCTCTCGTGGGCCGTTTGGGCCGGCCAATCACGGGGCAGCATGCTTGTCGGGCAATAATGCAGCCGCTTCGTCGCAACGCGGCCCCACTTTATCTCTTGGCCCACTATCAAGCATCTATAGTGTTAAAAGCTGCAAATTAGCCATTTGTCTCTAAACCCCTATTCATTTTATGTAACAGGAAACTAATCAGTATTTATACCAGATATGAGTGTCTATATACTACAGTCATGGTTGCCCTTAATATTTACATCGGTCTACATTATTTTGTAGCCTTATTCAATCAGATGTTTAAAAAGTGCGTTGTTTGACATTGAAATTCAACAAATCTGCCTGTATTTTTTATTTTATTATTGGTTTACAAAAGTTATCTGAAGCAATGACTTCTGGGAATTTCTAAATCGAATCAGACCGCGTCTGCGTATTGGGGGTTGTTGGAAGTAGAAAGTTACCAGAGTCTGCTGAGGTTAGACAGACAGTATGAACTATGAATCGAGGAATTAAGCGACAGAAGGGAGGAGCGGAGAAAAAGAGAGCGAAATACTGGAAATTACTGTTGGCTGACAGTGAAAAATGCATCAGTTGTCCGTTGCCAGGCAACGGACAACAGATTACGTAAGGGGTTGTCTATTTTCAGGCAGGTTTCAATCGCCCTCATGTTGCCAAAGACGAAATAATATAATACAGATAACAGATCGCTAGATAACACTTGTTTTTACCTTATATTTGTATTGCATTTAATTGTTTAATCTAATTTAGCTAGTAAACTGAGTGTTGAATGTGTATCATAGTCTAGCTAGCTTGTGTTAATTTAATTTCCTTAATTAAATTTAGAGGATAGATAGATAGATAGATAGATAGATAGATAGATAGACGTTAATAAATGTAATTTGTAAAATAAGTGTCTTGTCGCGCTCAATGAACGAGTTCGCGAATGTTCAAGAACCTTCCACGTCATTCGACGCGATCGACTGTTGCCAGGCAGGTTTGGAATGGATTACTATGGATGACGTAGGGCGGTACAATTTTCGCCCACTGTACAATTTTAACGTGACACCGCCAAGTGCAGCTTCAGCTAGTAGCACCAGCTCTAGCACTAATTTTCAAGACACTGAACAAACAGACCAGGGGCAGGGAGTAAGACAGGAGGACAATGAGGACAGTCAGTCTTTATGCATATTAAAGTTAGAGAGTTCATCACCAATGGGGCTACAAAACTGTGTGTTATTTCCGTGCATGTGAAGTTATATCTGTGTGTTGCGGGCACGCACGTCCCCGTGTGGGCCGCTGGTGGGTGAAAATGCCAGGGCCGTTTTTTAATCCCAGTCCGTTACTGCTCATTGATGAGCTTTTGAGTTACTAGTGTATTTATTATTGAACTGAGTATTTGCTGTTTGAATAGTTGGTGTGTACTCCCTTAATTGGATTCATCTTTTTCTAAATAGATTGCAAGCTCCCCTCTTCTTCCAGCCAACAGCAAGGTTGGAGAGGAGCATCGTACATCTTTTTGGGAAGTGGTTAGCACACCACACATCATGAAAGTACAGGTAAGGATTGATTTGAGAATGGTGGTTCTGTGGTTTGAATGCCATTTTGAAACTTGGTCCATATTTAGGGTAAGGAAATGTACTTCCTTATCTATTCACAGGGTCCCAAATTTTACCCTTATGTCCCAACATTGTTTAAACGAGGATAGTGTGAGTGTGTGAGATATGTATGTTTATGTCCTGAAATTGTTTTGCAATGAAATGTCTATGGCATGGAGTCCTAGTTATTCACAATGGTCTGACTAGTACTATTGCTACTATTACTACTACTATAATACTTCTACTATACTAAACTAATATTGCTACTACTCCACTTCCATATCCCAATATTGTTCAACCGAGTATTGTGTGAGTGTGAGGTATGCAAGTTTGTGCCTTGAAATCATTTGGGCATTAAATGTATATGGCATAGAGTCCTAGTTATTCACGTTGTCCTGACTACTACTACTGTGAATAACTAGTAGTGTAGTACTTCTACTACTTTGCTATTACTACTTCTACTGTTCCTACCACTACTACTACTTCTACTAGATTTTATGTTACTACTACTACGGCTACCGGTGCCGAATTTGATTCTGATGTCCAAATATTGTTACCTCAAGGATTGTGTGAAGTATGCAAGTTTATGTCCTGAAATTGTTTTGCCATGAAATGTCTATGGCATGGAGTCCTAGTTATTCACGTTGGTCTGACTTCAAGTTTAAAAGTGTATTTATTATTGAACTGAGTATTTGCTGTTTGAATGGTTGGTGTGTACTCCCTTAATTGGATTCATCTTTTTCTAAATAGATTGCAAGCTCCCCTCTTCTTCCAGCCAACAGCAAGGTTGGAGAGGAGCATCGTACATATTTTTGTGAAGTGGTTAGCACACCACACATCATGAAAGTACAGGTAAGGATTGATTTGAGAATGGTGGTTCTGTGGTTTGAATGCCATTTTGAAACTTGGTCCATATTAAGGGTATGGAAATGTACTTCCTTATCTATTCACAGGGTCCCAAATTTTACCCTTATGTCCCAACATTGTTTAACCAAGGATAGTGTGAGATATGTATGTTTATGTCCTGAAATGTCTATGGCATGGAGTCCTAGTTATTCACAATGGTCTGACTAGTACTATTGCTACCATTACTACTACTATAATACTTCCACTATTGTTACGTATTTTAAGAATCTAAGCTACCCACACATAGACCCAATGAAGCAGGACCAAACATATAAGCCGTAAATATTATACATAGCCACAAGGGGAGCAAGACCTTATTGAAGGCTGCTCCACCACAGAAGGCATCACCTGAAGAAGCCAAAGCCATTACGTCACCCCGGCCACGCCCACTAGGCCACGCCCACTTGACGGTCTCTACCTGTGGACTAGAGGTAGAGAGCGTCAGAGATTTTCAGCGACAGCCGCGGACAGTCACGGGCCTCTGCCCGTGGCTGGAAGTAGCTAGAGTTATTATCTCTCACACGTGTTCAACACGACTCCTAGACTTTCGTTCCATAGTCGGTTACCATACCGAAACATGCCTACTTTAACATACCTACCCGTGGTTAAATGTTGTATGGTGTATGTGATGTCTTTATGGGATTGTTGATAGACTGTATCCAATCCCGTCTAGATCAATGTTTGTACCACGTGGGAGACATTACCTGTGGTATGGTGAATGTACGGATGTAAAGCCAGTACAGGCCAAGATATTATTTATTACCGGCCACAAACGTTCCAAACTCTTACGGTGGGGTGAAGGATAGGTCAGGTTTTTAACGTTAATCTAGCTTAGTTGCATATTAAACCGGAGGCTAGGCCTTTGTTTGACCTGGAGTTAGAATGGGATTGATTCCTTCCGGCCCGGTTCATGTGAAAATCAAATGTGCAATTTCGTATAGTGTAAAACGCAGCCGTGAGGCAAATTTACGCAGTTTTAAACCAACTGTTTTGTATGCAACTGTTTTGTATCTCCCCCCCCTCTCTCTCCCCCTCCTCTCTCTCTCTCCCTCCCCCTCTCCCTCTCTCTCTCGCTCCCTCTCTCTCCCTCTCGAACTCACTCGCTCACTCACCCACACTCTCTCTCTCTCTCTTTTCTGCAAATAGGTAGGGACTGCAAAGGTAAATCTTTTGTTAAGACTGCATGATCTCTGACCTGGGCAATAGCAGATCTCTCTCTCCCCCTCTCCCTCGGTCTCTCTCCCTCTCCCTCCCTCTCTCTCGCTCCCTCTCTCACCTTGACACTCACTCACTCACACTCTCTCTCTCTCTCTCTCTCTCTCTCTCTCTCTCTTCTGCAAATAGGTAGGGACTGCAATGGTAAATCTTTTGTTAAGACTGCACGATCTCTGACCTGGGCAATGGCAGATCTCTCTCGCTCTCTCTCCCCCTCTCCCTCGCTCTCTCTCCCTCTCCCTCCCTCTCTCTCCCTCTCGCTCCCTCTTCCTCTCCCTCTCTCTCTCTCGCTCACTCTCTCTCACTTTGACACTCACTCACACTCTTGCCATCTCCCCCTCTCTCTCTCCCTCCCTCCCTCTTCCTCTCTCTCTCTCTCTCGCTCTCTCTCACTTTGACACTCACTCACTCACACTCTCTCTCTCTTTTCTGCAAATAGGTAGGGACTGCAATGGTAAATCACCTCTCCCTCTCTCTCCCCCTCGCTCCCTCTTCCTCTCTCTCTCCCTCCCTCTTCCTCTCTCTCTCTCTCTCACTCCCTCTTCCTCCCTCTCTCTCTCTCTCTCTCTCTCTCGCTCCCTCTCTCTCTCTCTCTCTCTCTCTCTCTCTCTCTCTCTCTCTCTCTCTCTCTCTCAATTTGACACTCACTCACTCACTCACACTCTCTTCTGCAAATAGGTAGGGACTGCAAAGGTATAAATCTTTTGTTAAGACTGCACGATCTCTGACTTGGGCAATAGCAGATCGCTCTCTCTCCCCCTCTCCCCCTCGTTCTCTCTCCCTCCCCCTCTCCCTCTCTCTCTCCCTCTAGCTCACAGACTCTCTCTCTCTAGCTCACACTCTTCCTAGCTGACACTCTCTCTCTCTTGCTCTCTCTACCTCTCTCTCTCTAGAGATATGTTCTCTCTATCTCTCTGCAAGCACAAACTTATTGAAGGCAACAAGTATAATATTGACCTGGGTGCTCCTGGCTGTTTTGATTAAGGCAATGGTAGCCTGCACAAAGGGACCCCCGGGGGGTGGGTGGGTGGGTCGGTCCATAAATATATTCCCTTAAAGATCCATCTGTTTCAAATGATAACAATGTTTTGGCAGCTACTTATTCAGCCAATGGTGCACGTATAATTGTCACATTTCACTAGTCAATAGCTGGAAGTATTATATTGTATATTTCATTCCAATATTTGAAGTATTTAGTTTGATTTTGATTTAAATATCAATATCTAGATCATAACTACAGTTTCCGCACGCTCATTAAAGTGCCCTCATCCTCTAAGAATCAATAAATCCATAGCAATAAGTTGAAAACCATCGGTAAAGCAATAGTTTCTAGACACATAATATTTTGGCTATAATTTTGGAACTAATAGCATTCAACATCTATGGGAGAACAATATTTATGTATACATGTGATAATATCTGTAAATCCACTTTATTTGTACAGACATATTACTTTTGGGCAACCAGGAAGGTTCAATATGGAATACTGAAAAGTAATTAACAGTTGTACAATCTTGTAACTCTCCCACTCTTTCTCTCTCTGTCTGCCTGCCTGTCTAAAGGTAGGCCCTCCCTCACCCCCTCATGAAGACACCTTCCCATCTGCGTTACAATGCCCCCCCCCCCCCCCCACAGAATAGCTTTGCCTTTAATGCCCCACTCTGGCGTCGTTTTGAGTACTCGTCGTTAACGATTGTTCATGGTTATAGGTGGGAGGCAAGGTCCTCCACTATCGGTCTCTGTGAAATAGTTCGTTGCTCCGTCTCGTCTGTTCCGCTCGGTGGGGCCCAGCCAAGATGGCCCTGTCTGCTGCAGTGTAGAAAACTGGTGCTGTTGCGCGAGCAAGCGCGTGCGCAGCGCCCGCTTCTGTTTCGGCGGTGGGGCCAGAAGTTTAGTGCCCCAAAGCTCTTCTCATTGGCTGATTTGTAGAAAGGGCGGGGTTTACGGCGGGAGCCGATCAGATCTTGCTAGCTAGCTAACGTAGTTACTGATACAGTTACAGTAAATAACAACAAATGGACGTTTTATTCATTAAATGATGAATCGTGTTGAGTATCTGTCTCATGTGAGATTTAGCACTTGAACAGAAGTTGGAGATAAAACGTTTGGGACCACATCGCCTGACAGATTTAATCATTATTCAAGAGGGAAAGGACAAGAATAGATTGTTCAACCAGGAGTGGTTCAAGCGGAAAAAAATGCTTGTGTTTCACCTCAGCCACACAAAGGAGACCAGACAGCACTGTCCTTAAAGCACAGGTAATTACCATCTTAGCCCAAACGTACTTAAATTTTCACCCAGGATTATCCAGGTCTGAATAGGCAACCACTCTATCAGGCTAGATTCATTGTTAATTGTACAGTATGGTGGCCTGCAAACAATACAACTTAAACCATACTTCTTTTTTTGGTATATTGTGAGTGGTGGCTTTGTATATTGATTGCTGTGTAAAGGGTGTGCGCCGTTGTGTTTTTATTGTTGCCACGTTGTTGTTTTCTTGAGTTTTGATATTGTGAGATCTAATATATGTCTTCAGATTCGCGTTTGAGTTATGACTTGCTACTGTTTTTGTTGTGATGGTAGTAATATGTGGTATTTCTGGATTGCGTTATAATATTTTCCTGCATGGGCCTCACCAGAGTTTCCAAACCAAAATCGCCACTGGTAAACTGCCAGTTTACAGATTCATTCAGGGTCCCAGACTCTGAATTTTCTGAGTCGAATCAGATCTGCCTTTTCAGTCCAGAGATTTGACTATTCGGCGGGGTTTGTTTACCGGCGTTGCTATGGTGACCTAAATTATTATAAGCAACTGAAAACGACGCCGGTTTGAAACTAAAACTGTGATTCTGAAAAAAGTATAAATGCTATCAAAATTCCGTTTGGATAGTATTGAAGATACAAGTGTGTATATTTGTTTAATGGTTTGAACGATGGTAAACGGTTGAAAAAGGAATGAGTTACGATGTCTAGAAGTAGGTGTATCAGAATGGGCTGACGTCTTCAATGAAAACAGCTGAAAACGAAGCGTAAGTGCCCGTCTCGGGAATAAATGCAGAGACCTTGTTAATTGTCACCGGCTGCCGTTGTATTCCCTGTGCACGAGGGCTACTGCATCTGCTGATCACCACAGCAGTGGGCGCTACAGAAGCGCCAAGTGCCATTCAGGCTTACATGGGGATCAGATATGATCCGATGGAAGTAAACGATACATCACCTGAGGGGCCCGACCCTATCCAGCTGTAATATGTAAAATAGTCAACACCTATACTGTTCTAGTAGAATCGCCTGTATATAATGTGGGATCCCGCTCTCCCGTGGGTCAGAATCTCGGAATAAATCACTGGGTCTTGTATAGGGTAAGCCGCACTCGGCATTTAATTGTTCACAAAACAGAATAACGCATGCATACGACTTTTAGGGTCTCCGTGAGCCTCTAAATGGTGCGCTGGTTCGGCTATGCTCTCCAGGTCGCTGTCGCTCGTCTTCTGCCCCCGGATGCCGCATGTCGGCTCCTTATATGGTGGCTTCCGGGTCTCGTCCTCTCCACCGCCGGCTGTTTGCACTCACGTCCATTAGCGTGCCCTAAGGGAGGCTCTTTGTCGCCGGCTAGTGGATGGCGGTGGTATATGCCATCCAGCACGAACCCTCGGGCCCGTCCGGGCCGAGGTTTGAGGGGCGGGATGCCACACTCCCCCACCGTTTGTTCAGGCCTCCGGTAGCCGGGGAATCCACCCAGGCAAGCGTCCCGTCGTGACAGGGCGTCGGCGTTGGCGTGCTCTCGGCCCGGTCGGTGGTCCACCTTGAATCTAAAGTCCTGAAGGGCCAGGAACCATCGGGTCACTCGGGCATTCGTGTTCTTGGCGCCTGCCATCCACTTTAGTGGCGCGTGGTCGGTGACCAGAGTGAACTCCCGCCCTAGGAGGTAGTACCTCAGCTTATCGAGGCTCCACTTGATGGCGAGGGCCTCTTTTTCTACTGTCGAGTAGTTTCGCTCGTTCGGCAGTAGTTTCCGGCTGATGTACATGATTGGGTGCTCCTCTCCTACCCGGACCTGGGACAGGACACCCCCCAACCCGACCTCAGAGGCGTCCGTGTGCACTAACAGAGGGGAAGCAAAGTCAGGGGTTATGAGTAGTGGCTCCGCGCATAAAGCTTCGCGGAGCGTCCCAAAGGCCTGGTCAGCCGCCTCGGACCAGGTGATCCGATCCGGCAGGGCCTTCCGGGTCAGGTCGTTCAGGGGGCTGGCCAGCGTGGCGAACCCGGGTATAAATCGCTGGTAGTATCCCACCAGCCCTAGAAACGACTTCACCTGTTTCTTGGTGCGGGGTTCGGGCCATCCCCTGATGGCGGCCACCTTACTCTCCTGGGGCCTGATGGTCCCCCGTCCCACCTGGTACCCCAGGTACGCAGTCTCCTCCTGTCCGAGCCTGCACTTGGCCGGGTTGGCCGTGAGGCCCGCCTTCCGCAGCTCCCCTAGCACCGCCCTCAGCTGGCGGAGGTGGACATCCCAGCTGTGGCTATATATAATGATGTCATCTATGTAGGCCGCCGCGTAGTCCCGGTGGGGCCTCAGGATCTGGTCCATCATGCGTTGGAAGGTGGCTGGCGCTCCATGTACTCCAAAGGGGAGGACGGTGTACTGGTAGAGCCCCCCTGGAGTTGAGAACGCCGTTTTCTCCCGGGCCGCCCGGGTCAACGGTACCTGCCAATATCCCTTGGTTAGGTCCAGGGTCGAAAGATACCGGGCTGGACCCAGGCGTTCGATCAACTCGTCCACCCGGGGCATGGGGTAGGCGTCGAACTCGGACGCCTCATTCAGCCTCCGGAAGTCGTTGCAGAACCGGTGCGATCCATCTGGCTTTGGTACGAGGACCACCGGGCTGGACCAGGCACTGCGCGACTCTTCGATGACGCTGAGCTGTAGCATTCGGCGGACTTCGGCCTGGATGGCCTCTCTCCGGGCCTCCGGTATCCTGTAGGGTGGAACTCTCACTTTCACCCCCGGCGCCGTCCGGATGTCATGATGGGCGACTGTGGTCCTCCCTGGAAGCTCGGAAAACACGTCCCGGTGCTGCATGACGAGGTCGTCCAGGTCTCGCTTTTGGGCTGGGCTGAGGTCCTCACCCATCGGAACCTCCGGGATCTCCTGTCGGGCCGCCAGCGCCAGGGGGGCGGGGTCAGGGGGTTCCCTTCCCCCTCGCCACTGTTTCAATATGTTGATATGATAGAGCTGGGTGGGCTTCCGCCTCCCCGGTTGTCTAACCCGGTAGTTCACTTCTCCCACCCGTTCAACCACCTCATAAGGTCCCTGCCATTTGGCCAGGAATTTGCATTCAGCTGTGGGGACCAGGACCAGGACCAACTCTCCAGGATGGAGGGTACGCAGCTGGGCTCCCCGGTTGTAGACCCTCGCTTGGACCTGCTGGGCTTGCCGGAGGTGTTCTCGGACGATGGGCCATGGGCCATGCGGTCCCTCACCTGCTCTACGTGGTCCAGGGTGGTGCGGTGGGGTGACGGCTGGCTCTCCCATGCTTCCTTGGCGATGTCCAAGATGCCGCGGGGCCTCCGTCCGTACAGCAGCTCAAACGGTGAAAATCCGATGGATGCCTGGGTCACCTCCCGGACTGCGAAAAGCACATGGGGTAATAGCTGGTCCCAGTTCTTACCATCTATAGCCATGGCCTTCTTCAGCATTTGTTTTAATGTCCGGTTAAAGCGTTCCACCAAGCCATCGGTCTGGGGGTGGTAGACGGAGGTCCGGAGCTGCTTCACCTGCAGGAAACTGAGTAATTCCTTCATTACCCGGGACATGAAGCATGAGCCTTGATCGGTTAATACCTCCTTGGCTATCCCCACCCGGCTAAACAGGAGCATCAGCTCCCGGGCGACTGCCTTCGCGGTGGCTGCGCGCAGGGGTAGGGCCTCGGGGTACCGGGTGGCGTAGTCCACTAGGACCAGGATATATCGATGACCCCGGCTGGTCTTGGGGAGGGGCCCCACAATGTCCATAGCTATCCGCTCAAAAGGAGTCTCTATTATTGGCATGGGAATAAGGGGGCTTCTGACTGTGGCCCTAGGTGCTACCCTCTGACACTCGGGGCACCCCAGACAATGGCGCTCCACGTCCCTTTTTACCCCCGGCCAATAAAACCGCGCGAGGACCCGCTCTTGGGTCTTGTCCATGCCCAGATGGGCTCCTAGGAGGTGGGTGTGGGCCATAAACAGTACCTTGCTCACATACGCCCGGGGAACCACCAATTGCTCCCTTACTCCCTCCTCTCCTTCCACTACTCTATATAATAGCCCCCTCCTCGTGCTAAAATGTGGGTGCAACGTGTGACTCACCGAGTCCCGGGCCTGACCGTCGTGGGCCACCACATGGCTCCAAGCGTGTTTCAGGGCCTCGTCTTGGAGCTGGGCGCTGGCGCCTACCTCCTTCTCCGGAAGGAAATCGGAAAACTCGGTGAGGGGGGAGCTCTCCGGGTCCTCCGGGGGGTTGGTTTGCTCGGACGCTGTAAGGGTGTCCTGGGTGCCGGGTTGGGGTCCCGGTGATCCGGGTTGGGAGGGTCCGTCCCCCTCGGACTCCTGGTCCTCTGCCGTCGATTCCCTGAGGGACGACGGGCGCCGTGTGGCCCCGTACGCCTGCCGAGCTCTCCTCGCCCCCCGGCGGGGAGGTTCTCTCCTGTTCCGGAGTTCTCGCGTTGGGTCCCACAGCCGGTTAAATATTGGGCAGTCCCTCCCAATCAAGAGCGGAACCGGGAGGTGGGGTACAATCCCCGCCCGTGCTGTAAACACACCCTGTGGTGTACGTACGACCACATGGCATGTTTTATAGGTCCGTACATCCCCATGCACGCAGGCCACGTCCATGGGATCCCCCTCCCTCCCTCCCGCCAAGTCGGGACGGAGGAGGGTGACCACGCTGCCGGTGTCCAATATGGCCTGCGTGTCTAGGTTCATCACCCTTGCCGGTATGGTCGGGCTCTGGGGCGTCGTCTGTGTCCAGCAGGTGGCCAGCAAGCAGGGCCGGTCCCCCCCCCCGGTCCGCGTAGGCCGACGGCATTGACACGTCCTGCTTTCCAGGGCAGTAGCGCGCTATATGTCCGGGCTGATCACACTCGTAACAGCGTCTCCGTTCGCGACTCTCCGGGGTTACGAGCGGTGCAGCTGCGGGAGGCCCGGTCGTGGGTCCCCGTCGGTCTCGGCGGGTCTCAGCGGGTCGTGGGGTGGTGTAGGTCCGGTTGCTCAGCCGCTGGGCCACCTGCCAGTTCTCCAGCTGCCTGACCAGGTCATCTATGGTGACGGGGTGGTGGTGGGCCAGTACCCTGCAGGCATCCGGCGGTAGATGGCGTATGGAGTGGTCTATAATTACCCTATCTATAGGGCTGGGTCCTTCTCCGGAGGTTAGCCACCTCTTCACCAACCACAAATCGAATCGCCAGTCGTGGATACGTTGCGCGCGGGCCGCGAGGTTATGTCCGTAGTACGCCAGGATTGCCTGTTTGAGGGCGGGGTACTGCCTGGCGGCCTCCGCTGACAGGTCTTGGCTCGCCTGCTGGGCAGGACCAGTGAGAAAGGGAGCCACGATGTGGGCCCACTGCTCCACTGGCCAGTTCTCCCTCTGGGCCGTCCGCTCAAAGGTCTCGAGATAAGCCTCCACGTCATCGTCGGGCCCGAGCTTGGTGAGTCGGCTGGTCGGGGCGTCCCGGACTGCGTGTTGCGTGAGCCGTAACACGGCTTCGCGGAGCAGGGCGAAGTTCTCCGCCGTCTCCCGCTGTGTAGCCGCAGCAGCCGCCGCGGCTCCATCCGGGTTCTGCATTCCGGTTGGGTAGTTCGCCTTACCGGGGGTTCGTAGTGGGTTCTTCTTAGGCTTGTATTCTCCACCATATGTGGGATCCCGCTCTCCCGTGGGTCAGAATCTCGGAATAAATCACTGGGTCTTGTATAGGGTAAGCCGCACTCGGCATTTAATTGTTCACAAAACAGAATAACGCATGCATACGACTTTTAGGGTCTCCGTGAGCCTCTAAATGGTGCGCTGGTTCGGCTATGCTCTCCAGGTCGCTGTCGCTCGTCTTCTGCCCCCGGATGCCGCATGCCGGCTCCTTATATGGTGGCTTCCGGGTCTCGTCCTCTCCACCGCCGGCTGTTTGCACTCACGTCCATTAGCGTGCCCTAAGGGAGGCTCTTTGTCGCCGGCTAGTGGATGGCGGTGGTATATGCCATCCAGCACGAACCCTCGGGCCCGTCCGGGCCGAGGTTTGAGGGGCGGGATGCCACAATAAGATAATCAATATCCCGGATTTACTTGAATAACAAATTTTAAAACAACCATACCAGACTATGTTTGTTATTGTGTAGTGTTGCTTGGTTGCGAGTACAACCAGTTATTTCTGAATCGCTGCATTGATAATGGTACTGTTGATCTTCTTTGAGACGGTTGTTTACAGGCCACCTGTTGCTAACACGACGACGACGGAGAACCTGTTTGGAGGCTCCCATGATGTAAAAGTAACCTCTCTGTGAGCTGAGCCCTTGACAAGGAGGGACGAGTCTTGGGTTCATGAATTACAGGCCCGACGGCGACAGAATACACCAATACACGAAGATCACCTGAACCACCCAAATCCATGCTAGCCTATCAATAATTTTGAATTTTAAAAATGTTGTTATGACAACAAATTTTTTACTTTACTTTTGCACATGTTGAACATTTTATGACCTTGTTGCACATAGCCAAAAGTATTAGCTCAGGATTTTTTATGGATACTTTTGTTTGTGTGCTGATTGACCATATGATTGTATGATAACAAGATTATCTTCATTTATATGTTCATTGTTGTATTGTTAAATAATGACCTGTATTTCTAATGAGACCCACAATGTGAATACCGTTTCAGTATTATCGGGAACGCGTAGTGGTTTTTCTCTATTCGATAGAGTTTCTCCCACACGGTTGATGGTGTTGATGATTTTTCTTACTTTGATTATGTTTTCGGTGTGGTAAATGGTGTTTATGATTTAAAATATTATTGTATGGTCATCTGAGATGACCAAGGAGGGATTGTTACGTATTTTAAGAATCTAAGCTACCCACACATAGACCCAATTAAGCAGAACCAAACATTTAAGCCGTAAATACTATACATAGCCACAAGGGGAGCAAGACCTTATTGGAGGCTGCTCCAGCCAGGTTCTCACTCACTCACGGACACATACATGCAATGATATCACATAGAGCAGACGCATAGTGATCCAAGAGAAAAGCGCACCCAGAGGTCCCTTTCGGATTCTTTTTTTTTTTTTTATGAATTATGGGGCAAATGGAGCTGTAAAGGAATGATTTGTGCACACAACTAAGTAAAAAAACCCAAGCAATAAAAACAAAACATGCGACATGCAGTGAGGCGGTAATCATGGTGATGCTGATAAAGGAATGAATGGGTTACAGCCATAAATAACCAAGAGATAATGTTAGTCGACAGAGATGTTAGGGTCAGCGCAAGGGGTTAAAATGTAGGGTTATAATAAACTCCCTGGAACAATCAAAAAACCCAAGCAATAAACAGCACACAAAGAGAAAACAAAACATGCGGCATACAGAAAACCACCACCAAATAAAATAACATACTTACTATATACATACTCACAACTAAATGATTGGACCAGTCTGGGAAAAAAAATATTCTAATTAAATTTTTTGTAGCGTGACTGCTGGGCTAGATGGAGGCTGACGGCCTCCTCCTTGGGAATTTGTTGGAAGGATTTGGCGATGGGGGCGGGTGCACAGGCTGACAAATTTGCGCTAACCTCTTGAAGAGCCTTGGGTGAATCCATGTAACTCTCCCGAAGGGCCTCGATTAATGACGTTGCATAACCTGCAGACATAATAATGATAAAATACTGTATAAAGATCGATGTCACAGATGTCTTGTGCGCAAATGTCAAAATATGATAGAACTGCATGACACTGCCTACCGTATGAGGCCTTCTCTTTGATGGGAACAACTACCCAGGCACCTTTTCTGAAACGTGGATATCGCACGCTATACATCTCCAAACCATCGCTTCTTCGTGCGGTCTCTCTGTTCGCATTCCAGTTGTAATGCAGCGCCGCTAAGAGAAGCCTACAGAATAACACATTTGAGAACACTTTCGAAACCTGGTGTATGTATGATAAAATACGGCATTGTTATTCCATTGGACAGCACTGACATGCTAAACATGCCATGGTATGAAAACCCAGTGTGCTTGGGTGCGAAGTGCAGGATCAGGGAGTGGAAGGCTTCAAGGGAGTAAGTCTGGTGCTGCGGAGACAGCTGTCGAACATCCTTCAGTAAGGATGTCCTTGTGATGATACCCTCCAGTTTTACTGCTGCCATTGAGCCTGCAAGAGACCAAGATAGGTAGGCACTAGTGATGCACGGGTTACCCAATTACCCGCGGGCCCCCGCGGGCCGGGTGGGTTGGGTAGCAGTTTTCTCTAAGTATCGCGGGTTCGGGTGGGGCGGGTCAAAAAAGTCAAAACCCGCAACCCCGCATTTGTTAACAGTTCTTCAATAAATAATTGCGTAAAGCTGTCGTTGTTGTTGTTGTTTGATGTAGACCTGCCGTTGAAGTTTCACAATAATGCGAATTTAGCGCAAATCCTTCTCATTTAGTTACGTGTTAAATTAGGCAAAAAGGCAAATTTCCACCGGAATCGGCACGGAAGCGCCACGGCAGCGAAGCGGCTGTGTTCCGTACTGCAATCCCCACTGGAAGCGGCACGGCCACGTTCCGACAGATGGCTCAAGACGTGCATAATTATAATAAGTGTTCATACAATATTATTCACAAGTTATATTCAAACCATATATATTATAATATACATTATAATATATATATGTATACATAGGCCTACCTTATAATCAACCATACACATTACCCATTAAATACGGTAGACCTATGATTTGTAGATGTCATGGCAACGTCCACTCGCGACACTGGACTTGCGAGGTATCGACGCAGACTTTCAATTCTTCTTTGCCACTGATTAACTATTGATACCATACCATAGATAGACTGTATAATTTTACAATACCCTGTGAATTGCATAAGGATCGATGTGAGCGCAAAGGCAAACTGATTGGCTGTAGTCGTGTTCTGAGACACGGCAGCGAACCGGCAACTTTCAGAAATAGAAGAGGCAAGTATCGTAAACGAAGTGCCGGTTTGGGGACGGTTCCGTGCCGTGCCGGTGCCGTATCCAGTGGAATAGCCTACGTTCACTTTAATGGTTTCTATTATTTTCGGCGAGCGATTCGCTGCCGTGCCGCTTCCGTGCCGATTCCAGTGGAAATTGGCCTTTAGCCTCAGCCCCAGGCTTTTTATTTTATTTGTTGTTATTATTATTTTTATTTTTTTGCGGGTCAAATTGTGAGGGTCGGGCGGGCCGCTTCAGAATTCCCCACGGGTCGGGCGGGGCGGTTTGGAAAATGTATTGGGTCGGGTTGGGGCGGGTGTTAAAAAAACGCCCTCTCGCGCATCACTAGTAGGCACACACACAGTAGACATACAAATAGACCGATTTTTTTTCTCCAGTGGAAACACACGTGAAATTGTCCTGCATATGAATTATAGCAAACATATTTACAGTAAACAGAATGTTATGAGATCCCCAGAGTATGAAATAAAGATTTACCGTGAGACCTTCCAAGGGGCTTCAAAATACACTGTGTCCCAGTGTCACAAGTGTAGTAGGGCAAGGGGTCCTCTACCGTAGCAGCATTGACACTGTCCGTGGTCTCACACGGTGAGGCATCTGTCAACATCTTGCGTAAATAAATTAGCGTCAGCGACACGGTCAGGTCTAAATACATATGAAAGAGGACCGTAATAGTCACTTTCCATCAGGAAAAGGGCAATTAAATCCATCAACTAAATCAAACACACACACACTGTTGTGAAAGCCGCTTGATGAGCGCCAGTGATCCAAACACTAGCCATGGCGCTTTCTAGTTAGATATGACAAGCTTTTGGACATTTACTTCAGGACAATTTTGTTTTGGTTCATATTCATGAATCACGAAATATGCTTTTCTAATGTCAGACTGATCATGAGTCATGACTGTAGTGGAGGCGGTGTCAAAGGGAATACGGTATATAGTATACACAGGGCTAGCTAACGCACAGCTTGTAAACATTAGCATGAGGCTTACCATAGCCAGCTCTCGCTTGCGGCTGGGGCACTGATCTTGGTGCCTCTCGGTCTCGGGGCAGGGCAGGCAGAGAGATGCGTGTACACAGAAGGCACGGCGTTCGGAATAAGCTGTGCCAGCCTCTTTAACCCGAGAGATACCATCCTGACATCCCCTTGGTCGTAATCCTCCTCCGTGAAATGAGCGCTGCAGACCTTGGAGTTCTTTGTGACCGAGGGAATAGAAAAATCTGCCCGTCTAACGTGGACAAACTGTACCCACTGTCTGAGGGTTGCCTTGTCCTTTGGAAAGGCATGGTCCCTGTGTCCTGTTTTGCTAGAGTTATTACACCCAGCACAAACACAGTTGTACACCATTCTAAATCTACACCTACCTACCCACCTACCTAACTCGCTATGCTATGCTATGCTATCTGTCTGTCTGTCTCCCTATCTCTCGGTCTATATCTATATCGGTCTATATATCTATCTATGCTGTCTATCTATATGTCTATCCATCTAGGCTATCTATATATGTATCTATGTATTTATCTCTTACTTATCTCTCTCGTACTCTCTACTCTCAATGGGTCTCGAAGGGCTACGTCTGTCGTCTCCCTACCGTGACGTCATGCAACGTCTTCCGGGAGAAATTAGAAGCTATCGCAAACCGCTCCAATATGACCCACTTTTTCGTATTAAATTCCGTTTTGTGATACCCAACAACATTAAATACAATAGGTAACCATTAAAATGTTTATTACCAACAAGCAAATTGCGCAAATTCGAAAAAAATAAAACCTGCACCATGGCCTTTAAGTGTTCGATCCTGCTTCCTAGTGGCTATGTGAGGGTAATGCAGCTTGTGTGTTAGATCCTGCTTCCTAATGGCTATCTGGGGGCAGCTTATGTGCTTAAAATACGTAAAAATCCCTCCTTGGCCATCTCAGATGGCCATAATATAAGATTTTTAAGTCATAAGCACCATTTACCACACCGAGGACATAGTCAAAGTAGGAAAATCATCAACACCACCAACCGAAGTGGAAAAACTCCATAGGGGAGATAAACCACAACGCGTCCCCCTAATACTGAGACGGCATTCACCTTGGTGGGTCTCATAGGAAATACAGGTCATTGTCAACAATACAACAATAAGCATATGGATAAAAGGGGAGCTTGTCTATGTTCCCCGGGTCCTTTGTTTCCCGGGTCCTATGTTCCCCTCTTTGTATGAGACTGGGGAACATAGGACCCTTTTTTAAAAAAAAGGGTTTGCAGCATTCTTCAAGGAAAGTGGTCAAATCCGGATATCTTTTTAGGTTACTTTATTTGTTAAAGTATTTCGGTATGGTAACTATGGAGCAAAAGGAGAGGAAGCGTGTTGAACACGTGTGAGAGAGAGAGAGGGTGAGCTACTTCGAGCCACGGGCAAAGGCCCATGTCTCTCTGCGGGTGTGTACCTATCGTCTCTGGCCTCTCCACTTCGAATCACCCGCTAGAGGCAGTGTTGCCAACTCTTCAGGAAGGAAAGTAGCTATTGGCTCTCCTAAAAGTCGTTAGAAGTTGCTAGATGACGTCATCGCCTAATTTGCATAACTGGACGTATAAAAAAACAACTCAATTTTCTTTTTTTCTTGGTCCCAATTTTGTTTACCATGAATGGCAGCGTTGTTTGAGCTGACCTATAAGGCTTTGCCTTTTGAATATGCTTTTGTGTTGAACTGTGTTTCTTCACATCACTGAGTTTGGCACAGAAATCGACCTTGCAATAGCTACAGTATGCTCGTTTATCGTCTCCAATAAACAGCTTTAACCAGCCCTTAAAAGCAGTGTTTGCTTCCCACTCTTTCCAATATTTTTGTTGGTAAAGTTTTGACTGCGACATGGTAAAGACACAGGTGAAGTGAAGTGACTGAGCCTGAGGCAGTGAAGTGACTGAGCCTGAGGCAGTGTGAGTCAATGTAACACAGCGATTTATTATTTTATTTAGACAAAGAAAATATTACATTTTCCCGCCCTGACTGTACGTCAGGGTCCGGGATCAGTCGGCGGCGGCTTGCTGGCCAGGACACGGATTCATTTGCAGCCCGGATGCCGAGGCGTGAAAGTCTCCTGTTAGCTCCTGCTAACAGAGCAGCTGGGAGGGACTGCTGCACGAGGACCAGTGTTGCCAACTCTTCAGTAGGGAAAGTAGCTATTGGCTCTCCTAAAAGTCGCTAGAAGTCACTAGATGACGTCATCGCCTAATTTGCATAACCGGAAGTAAAAAAAAAAACACAAAAAAAGATATCAACCCTCCTCCTTTATCCGGGCTTGGGACCGGCAAAAGTGACCAAAAAGGGACACTATGGCGGAGTTACATTTTTTTATATATTTTTTTTATATTATTTTTGTTTTAATTAAGTTTGGTTTGGTTTTTAACTTTATGGTCCACTTAGGAGCCGAACAAGTCATAGTAAAACATTGACATTTTAAAACATAACATTTTTTGGTATACAATATACATTAACAATCTAAATGGACCCACTCTTGCAGAGATAGTCCTTCTAAAGTTATTTTTTTATTGTTTTTATTTTAATATGTTTTTATTATTTTATTTTTCTTAAGTCAACCTTATGGTCCGCGTAGGAGCCTAGAACAGGTCACATTTAAACATGAACATTTTTAAACATAACATATTTTTGTATACAATATATATTAACAATCTAAATGGCAGAGTTAGGCCTACTCCAGACCTCCCTCCACACACAGACAGGCTGTGCTAGCTCACAGAACCAGTGAGTCATCGTCACTCTGGTCAAGGCTCTCTACTGCAGGTTCAGCTGTAGGAGCTACCTTGAATGAATAAGCAGATGATGTTCCAAAAAGCTTCAAAACATGATCAGGCAGCTGGTGCTCAATAGGGTTGGGCATCGTTTGAATTTGAACGATTCCGGTTCCGATTCCTCGTTTCGATTCCGGTTCCTAACGATTCCGATTCTCTTAAGAGGCAGGGTCAAAAAAGTTTACATGTTTTAAATGAGCTAGCTAACCAGAGGTCTTTCTGGATGAAATAGTCTGAACTTCTCCATGAATTTGAATAGTCACATCCATATTGGCAGCATTATCTACAGTGACTGCTTTAATTTTGCCGGAAATGCCAAACTCTTGACAGAACATCACTTATTTCCTCTGCCACAACACAGCCAGTCTGTGCTTTGTACACAGCTTTTGTTTTTAGCACTTTTTGCTGCATTTTGCCCTCCACTATATAGTGTGCTGTGATGGTGAGGTAATGGTCCTGTGTGATGCTACTCCAGCCATCACATGAGTGCAACAGAGCAGACGTCACTGAGCTCTGTAATGACATTTGACTTCTCGACCTCATACCAAGATGGTATTAATTTATTTGCCAAGTAGTCCCTGGTAGGTGGTGTGTACTTGGGGTTGATGGCTTTCACCATGTCCCTGCAAACATAAACAAATTAAAAACATAAACAAACTAAAAAAATAAATAATAATAATATCACTGTTACTTTAACTTTAGCTCTGTGTGGACTATTAATTAAGTTAGCTCTATTGATGCTGTTTAACTAACCTAAATGTTGGTGATTCCACATCTGAAAAGGGATGCAACCTTTTTACAATAAAGGCTGTAACCTTTCTGTGGCACTCTTGCACTTGTTGCACCGACATCTTTCCCTTGGACGCTATGCTGAACGGAGTAACTGCCTGGCTAACGGTTGCAATTTCAGGTCGTATGGCTATGAAAAAATACATGGGCTAATGTTAGCTTGGTATTTACATTTGAGTTGACCAACCGTTTACGTATTTGTTGCTAACCCGATAGTGCAGTGCTAGGGTGAGGGTCGGAGCCGGAGGTAGAGGCAGCGGAGGTAGAGGCAGTGGAGGAAGTGGCAACGGAGGATGGCCGGCGCAGCGCGTCAAAGACGGGGCAATCAGTTATCTGTGCACCATGACCCCGGAGATGTTTGATCATGTTGGTGGTACACCCGCCTTTGCACGATATAATTGTTTTGCAAATGTTGCACCGAGCCGACTTGTCATTTATTTTAGTGAAGTTAAGCCACACTTTCGAGCGCCGCCGCACAGTTTCCATGTTTACGCGCGCACACACAGTTTGGCGGGTTCTCCGGAAGCTTCTTCTTTACTGTTCGGCGGCTTCTTCTTCCGGTCAGCGGACTGGGCATCGAAACTATGAATCGAAATTTTAAAATTTGAACGAATCCGGGAGAACCGGAATGTTAGTCCAGGTTCCATTCGATGCTCGATGCCCAACCCTAGTGCTCAAAGCAAGCATCACCTGACAGCTTTAATCCATATCGGATGTATAGGATGGAGTTTAAGGTCTGCAAGGACATCCGGTTCCTGAGTTTGCTTTTTACCACACTCATCTGGCTGAACACTCTCTCAACTTCAGCATTCAAGTGTGGCAATGACAACACAGACACAGCAGCCATGGCAAGTTCCTGAAATGGGTTGATACCAGCTGCGTCCCTGAACTTCCAGATCTCACTCCAGAAGCCCAGTGTGTTTTTTTTCTCCATCCAGTCACTGAGATGAATGGCACGCCATTGTTGGACAATCTTGTCGATTACTTCAGGTGCGTAGCCAAGGAGCTTGGCTATTTTCACCATTTCTCCAGGGCTCTTGCTGCATTTAAGAGTTTTCTCTACATTGAAAACTGACATGTATTTCAATGTCTCAATGTTGTCCAGCAGTCTCATCCTCAACTCATTTGTGAGGGAGATGGTGAAGGCGACACACCGTTTTCGGACATTGTGTTCATTGTCAGGCGCGAGGTGGAGCTCAGCTGCCTTTGAGTCAAAAAGGTAACCAAGGTATGGTATTGGACTGATGTATCCATCTATTGGCCCTTTAAGAACATCAACCTTTGCCAATGGATTCAGGACCCTGCTGCTCACAGACTTGATGAGGCCTACCAAGCTGTCAAGTAGCTTAAGAGGATCTACCTGCTCTCCTTCAAAAGCCTTCATGGCCAACTGTACCTCACCCAGCACTGACTTCAAAAAAGTCAAGTACAAGACATTTTGAGGATCACTGTACATGGAGTGTAAAACCTCAGCCATGTAGCAGTGTTCACTGGACTTGGTGACCTCAAAATGCAGCTTAAGCTCCTCCCACTGGTCCAAAATGCGTGACACTGCGGGTTCAATGGAGAGCCAACATGTGGCACACACCTTTGTAATTTGTAAGGGTTTCTCCCCACAGTTAATAGTCTCGTAAATGGCCTTGTAGGCCTCCCTGCGTTTGGGAGACACTGAAAACCATTTATATGTCTCCCTTACCAGATACTCCACACTGCGTGGCATTGTGTCATTGGATGCAGGAGTAACCGCAAGCTGCAGGGAGTGACACACACATCGAATGAGGACAAGGTCTTTAAGGCCATACTCCTGTTTGAGAACTGTATGGACACCATTATTTATCCCTGTCATTACAGAGGCATTGTCAGTGCCTATCCCTAGGAGTTTCTCTTTAACAAGAGAGCACTTTTCCAAAAAAGCCAACAAAGCACGGGCAATAGAATGGGCATCTCCTCCGTCCAACTCAACAAGCCCCAGATATGTTGAAACCACTGTCCCTTTAGTTTCACTGAAGTATCTGATGACAACACCCAGGTACTTAGACACACTGATGTCTGTGGCCTCATCGAGGAGGCTAAAATGCTGCTCACCCACATCTGCCACCAACTTTTTCAAAAAGTAAGGTGCTAGGACACCATTGATCATTTCAGTGCACTTAGTCCTGTGCATTCTGAAATGCGTAGCAGCAGCAGAGTCGGAAAAAGCTGACCTACATGCTTCCCCAATGTGGTCGCATGCAAGGAGGGAGCAGTGTTCAGCAATTGCTAACGCTATAGTAGCCTCAGCCTTTTTGGAGACATCAATTTTGCTTACCATAAATGGCAGCGTTGTTTGAGCCGATTTGTGCCTTTTGAATATGCTTTTGGGTTGAACTGTGTTTCTTCACATCACTGAGTTTGGCACAGAAATCGACTTTGCAATAGCAACGGTATGCTCGTTTATCGTCTCCAATAAACGGCTTTAACCAGCCCTTAAAAGCAGTGTTTGCTTCCCACTCTTTCCTATATTTTTGTTGATAAAGTTTTGACTGCGACATGGTAAAGACACACACACACTCACGCAGTGGACGAGGTGAGGTGAAGTGACTGAACCTACCTGAGGGCTGAGGCAGTGTGAGTCAATGCGATTTATTATTTTATTTAGACAAAGAAAATATTACATTTTCCCGCCCTGGCGGGAATTACGTCAGGGGGCGGGATCAGTCGGCGGCGGCTTGCTGGCCGAGACGCGTCACGTGGTGACGCGGATTCATTTGCAGCCCGGATGCCGAGGCGTGAACGTCTCCAGAGCAGCTGGGAGGGACTGATGCACAAGGACTGGGCTGCCTGTAAGTGCTTTGAGATGGGGGAGGGGCCGCGCAGGCACCCGGTGCTCGTTGTGAAGAGGTAATAGCGATAGTGCTTTCACTTCAAAAAGTCGCTAAAAGTCACCAATAACAGCTGAAAAAGGAGCTAGATTTGTCGCTTGTCGCTGTTTTGAAAAAAAGTCGCCAAAGGGGTCTGAAAAGTAGCTAAATATAGCGACAAAATCGCTAAGTTGGCAACACTGACGAGGACTGGGCTGCCTGTAAGTGCTTTGAGACGGGGGAGGGGCCGCGCAGGCACCCGGTGCTCGTTGTGAAGAGGTAATAGCGATAGTGCTTCCACCTCAAAAAGTCGCCAAAAGTCACCAATAACAGCTGAAAAAGGAGCTAGATTTGTCGCTTGTCGCTGTTTTGAAAAAAAGTCGCCAAAGGGGTCTGAAAAGTAGCTAAATATAGCGATAAAATCGCTAAGTTGGCAACACTGGCTAGAGGACGTCAAGTGGGCGTGGCCGGGGTGACGTAATGGCTACGCCCCTGTCTAAAGGTGCTGCTATCTGTGGCTAAAGTAGTTGCTTAAGTGTTCGATCCTGCTTCCTAGTGGCTATGTGAGGGTAATGCAGCTTGTGTGTTTGAATCTGCTTCCTAGAGGCTACGTGGAGGCAGCTTATGTTCCTAAAATACGTAACAGGTTCAATGTTCCCCGGTCTGTTTTCCACCATTACTGCCAAATTCCGGCCGAGATAACTACCATTGCATGTCTTTACCTTTTGTGGAAGAGGGAGAGACATCGGAGAACCTGACGCAGTCTATTCATACGCCGGTAAACAAACCCAGAGAAGCCCAAACGGCAAACGGCAACCATCACCAATGTTCCCCGCTTTTCCCAAAAAGGGTCCTATGCTCCCCGGTATTTATGGCTACAGGGGAACATAGGACCCTTTTTGGGAAAAACGGGGAACATAGGACCTTCTTTTTTTTTTTTAAAAAGGGTCCTATGTTCCCTGAGCGGGGAACATAGGGCCCGGGGAACATAGGGATGACCCCGATAAAAGCATTCATAAAAATCCAAACTAATACTTCTAGTTATATGTGACAAAGTTATACAATTTTCGTTAGCATAAAAGTGAAAGGTGACATATATTTGCAGCATGCATTGAAAGTAAAAAATACAAAATCATTTGACAAAATTAAAAAAATTTAGATTATCTGTGGGTCTCATGGATTTGGATGTGCAGCATTCTTCAAGGAAAGTGGTAAAATCCGGATATCTTTTTAGGTTACTTTATTTGTTAAAGTATTTCGGTATGGTAACTATGGAGCAAAAGGAGAGGAAGCGTGTCTAACACGTGTGAGAGAAATAACGTGAGCTACTTCGAGCCACGGGCAAAAGCCCATGGCCGTGTTCCAATACCCGTACTTCCATGAGTATACTTAAAGGAAGTACACTATCTGCACTATCCGTACTCACTTGAGTACGCTAATTTTTCAGATGTGAGTGCTGTTCCAAATCGAGTACTCTGTGGTGCACTTACCGGAAATGACGATCACGACTGCCGCTGTGGCTCCTCCCCCGCAATAAACATCCCACTTTGAACGGTGAACTCTTTACGCCTAGCAGCTATAAAAACTACAAAATGACTCTATTAATGCAGGCTATGTGGAAAATGCGCCGACTTTGGCTCAGCCTGGCTCCGCCTCTTCCGCTACGTAGCTAAGATGGCTGCCGTTGAGTACGGGGAGTGTCCTTCGATCCACACTTCACGATTAGCCCGTTTTGAGTACGGCATCCGGGTCTTTGAAGTATACTTCTTTTCGCCGGATCTGAATTGGAACGTACTGCATACTCAAATTTTGGCTAGTAAGTACGGACAGTACGGGTATTGGAACACGGCACATGTCTCTCCGCGGGTGTACCTAAGATCTCTGGCCTCTTCACTTCGAATCACCCGCTAGAGGCCGTCAAGTGGCCGTGGCCTATGTAGTGGGCGTGGCAATGGAGACGTAATGGCTCCGCCCCTGTCTAAAGGTGCTGCCATCTGTGGCTAAAGTAGTTATTGCAGCTTAAGTGTTCGATCCTGCTTCCTAGTGGCTATGTGAGGGTAATGCAGCTTGTGTGTTTGAATCTGCTTCCTAGAGGCTATGTGGCAACCAGGTCTCACAGGAATCTGTGTAATGACTACGGACGCTTAACTCGAAATCCCTGGCCACATCACGGAAACACGCCGAT
The DNA here is from genome assembly GCF_026213295.1 of Gadus chalcogrammus. Lineage (NCBI taxonomy): Eukaryota > Metazoa > Chordata > Actinopteri > Gadiformes > Gadidae > Gadus > Gadus chalcogrammus. Next base: position 21,618,147 of record NC_079424.1, read on the forward strand.
TTCCGTGATGTGGCCACGGAATTCGCTCCAATGCAAGTTAATGACACTGATGTTCCGTGGCTCACACACAGATCCCCGTTTCAACTTGCGAGTCGACCACGGGGGCTTAATTCAAAACCCGTGGTGGTCTCACTGAAACACTTAAATTGTCCTTGATGTGTCCTCGGAAGTTGCTCCAATGCAAGTAAATGACACTGTTATTCCGTGGCTCACACACAGATCCCCGTTTCAACGAGCGAGTTGACCACGGGTGCTTAACTCACAGTCCGTGGTGGTCTCACGGAATCACTTAAATTGTCAGAGAGAGAGAGAGAGAGAGAGAGAGAGCGCTTCAGAAGGGGTGTGGCAGAAAGTACAGTGCACCCTAGGTAGGCTATGCGTCAAAACCACAAATGCAACAAAGGGTCCATGCTTTGTATTATCGAATATGGATACTACAATTTTGGCAGCAGATAGTGTGGTACACACTCTATTATGTATCGTGCTCATGCTCACGAAAATAATCAATTGAACTGTGTCCCAGAGCACGGTTGTCTGACTTATTTTGTGCTACACAGAACACAAACCATAGCCTTTCAATTGGGATATTTTATTTTACTATAGAAGGGGTGTGCGCTGGTACAGGGCACCCTCTTATGTATGTGTCAAAACAACATATGCACCAAAGGGTAAATTAAGTATTAGAGATACTCTGATATCCCCTTTTTTTTCAGCAGACCTCCTCAAATACATTTCGTGCTCATGCTCAGGAAGATTAATCAATTGAATCGTGTCCCAGAGCATGATTGTCCGACTTTATTCGTACTGCAGAACGAAATGTAAACCCATGCCTTTTGGATGGGAGCATTTCTCAGAATATAAACAGGTAGCTATATAATAATTAATTAAATACGTCACTCTGAGAGATGCGCACGGACATTGACGCAGCGAAAGCAAAACACCAGGTTCATTGATTGAACGAGGCAGGGTTATTTAATTCCTGGTGATTTAAATGCTCATTGCAAGCTTCCTATTTATGTCTAGTGTAGGCTATACTGTCAATAAGCACCCTCCCCGCCCGATATGGACATGGAGAATTGTTCCCACGCCCCAGTGATGGTGGTGTCATATCTATGAAAGAGGGCATTCAAATATGTAACGGATAATGTATAGAATAACATATTAATTAAATAATTAATTAAATTAAGGGTGGTTCATTTTGTTTGTTAATCTCAAAATATATATTTTATTTTTGTTAGAGGACTTTTGGTGTAAACCGAAATCGTATGATTGGCCCCAAAACCAATTTAAATATCCAAAAAATAACTATTTTGTTGCTTGTCCATTCACAAACCCTTCCTATCGACTTTGGTTAGGCCTACAATGTTAAATGTTAAACTGATATTGCCTCATAAAATGTAGCCTAGGCCTATGTCTTATTTTTATTATGCAAACAAACGCAGAGTTACGTATGTAACTCCGGTTCAATGAATCCTGGATGACCGCCAGAGGCGGTGCATTAAGCACTGGATTTATCAGTCTCGCGCATGCGCAGTTCGAGTACCTATACCAACAAGGTCACATGTGACCCTCGTGACACCGGATTGGCTATATAGCCCGGTATCGACAGAGGATCTGTTCCCAGAATCTTCTCGCGAACCACGAGACTTCTGAGTGACCTGTAACTCTGGCGGTCATCCAGGATTCATAGAACCGGAGTTACATACGTAACTCTGCGTTCTATTTCATCCTTACTGACTGCCAGAGGCGGTGCATTAAGCACTGGATGGCCAATACCAACAACGTCACAAAGAATCAAGGCGCTCACCTACTGACCAGAGACAGCAGAGCTTGGCATCAGGGCCACGCCCATTGGATGGGGAGTGGCAACGTTGACCCGTAGAACCTGGAGAATGTGCTAGGCGACGCCCATGACGCCGCGGCAGATAGTCCCCAGGGGCACCCCTCTCAGGGCAGCCCATGATGTTGAGACGCTCCTGGTTGAGTGACACCTCACCCTGGATGGCGGGGGGCGGCCACTGGCCCCGTAGGCATGCGTTATGGTCTCCACAATCCAGTGGGACAGCCTCTGCTTTGTTAAAGCACGACCCCTGTTAGGGCCACCATGGCAAACAAAAAGCTGCTCTGACTGGCGAATACCGGCGGTAGCAGAAATATAAGCCCTAAGGGCCCGCACCGGGCACAGCAGCTCAGACCCACCCTCCCCAGAAGGGGGGTCAAAGCGTGCTAACTGGATGGGCTGGTTAAGGTGATTGCGTGGCAGCACCTTTGGCAGGAACGCAACATTCGGCCATAGAGTGACACCCGAGCCATCAGAGTTCCACCTCAGGCATGTATCACTCACTGATAGGGCATGCAACTCCCCGACCCGCTTGGCAGATGTTATGGCGAGTAAAAAGGCAGCCTTCATGGACAGCCACTTCAACCCCCCTTGACCCAAAGGCTCGAAGGGAGGCGATGACAAGGCTTCCAGCACCAGCGGCAGGTCCCATGCTGGAGACCGCATGGCTGTAGGGGGACGCAGCCTCAAAGCCCCTCTAAGAAAGAGGGACACTAATCTGTGGCACCCTACCGTGGCGCTGTCAACCCTATCATGTAGGGAGGAGATGGCAGCGACATAGACCCTCAAGGTAGAGTGCGACCGGCCACTATCCAGGAGGGACTGCAGAAATTCCAGCACCATGGTCACAGCGCAGTGCACTGGATCCACGGCCCTAGCCGCACACCAGTTGGAGAACAGCTTCCACTTGTTTCCGTACTGCAACCTGGTCGATGGTGCCCTGGCACTCATGACCGTACCCCTGAGAGCCGCAGTGCACTCCCTCAGCAGTGGGTCGGGCCCTGCAGTGGCCAAGCCCAGAGCTGTAGGCGAGAGGGGTCGGGATGCCAGATCTGACCCCCCAGCTGGGACAGGAGATCCCTCCTGTCGGGGAGGCGCCATGGCGAGCTGCAGCAGAGCCTGAGCAGCAGTGGATACCAGAGCCTCCCCGGCCAAAAGGGGGCCACCAGAAGGAGCCGGTGGCCCTGTAAAAGGACCCTCTGGAGTGTCGGCAGAACCAGAGGCAATGGTGGATACGCATAAAGAGGCCTGTCCGGCCAATCGTGCACCAGCGCGTCCTGCCCTAAAGGGCTGGACGCTTCTGCCCAGGAGAACCAGAGGGGGCAATGCGCCGACTCCTCCAAGGCAAAGAGGTCCACAGGGTGTCCGCGGAGGTCTTAAAAGTCTTAAAAAGTCTTAAATTCATTTTTCTAAATTTAAGGCCTTAAAAAGTCTTAAATTCGTCAAAAATGTCATATGCTGGTCTTAAATTTATAACTCGGTCTTAAATTTGTCGGGGCAGGGTTATTTTATTTTATTTTTTTCTCGCGGGACTTTTCGGGAAGGAGATGTACGAGGGGCTACTTTCTTGCTAGCTGCATATATAAACGGATGTCTGCGCGCTTGCTAGCTAGTCTGCAACAATGGGTAAATGCAAGTTCAACGTCAGTTGGCTGGAAGAACAGGCCAGATGCATTCCGTGCAAAAGTAGCCTACATTCAAGCTCGGCACCATGGGGATTAAGGCTGTCGTCAGCCATATGCAGAGCCAAAAACATAAAACCTCTGCCAGGAGCCACACACAGACCCCAGCCATTTCTACGTTTTGCATCTCTGCCCCGGCGCCACCGCCGCAGACGGTCCGCGCTGCTAGCACTGACCTGAGGGTAGCATTTGGTGCGACACCAACACTGAAAGCGGAGGTGTTGTGGATTCTAAACACAGTGGTCAACCACCAGTCCTACAACTCGAATGAGGGGATAGGAGTTCTCTTCGGTTTGATGTTCCCTGACTCTCAAATCGCGAGCACCTTTACTGCTGGAAGGGACAAAACGGCGTATATAACTCGCTTCGGACTAGCGCCTTTCATCCAAAATGAGCCCCCCCCTCTCAACAACTCACAACTTGGGTGCACCATAAATACCCAAATTAAAAATGTAGGCGCACCAGTGCACCCAAGGAAAAAGTTAGTCTGGAGCCCTGGAGTATCACTTTATGTTCAATAAACAGACAGAAAGTAAACTTGAATGAGTCTCATTGAGTGACACACATGCTATGCTTGGGTTGTAATACAGCGGGATCCCCCCCACCATCGCGGGTTTAAGGTCTTAAATTTCATTCAAGGTGGTATTAAAAAGGTCTTAAAAGGTCTTAAATTTGACTTGCTGAAACCTGCAGATACCCTGTTAATGGGAACATGTCAGACAGCTCTGAAGGCTCTAGCACTTTCACAGTGCTTGTTTTCTCAAGGATAAAGCTCCTGAGATGTTCAACCGACCAAGCAATCAAGCTTTTCACAATGAATAGAAGTGTGCCCTTCACAACAACTATTTGGATTAACTCCAAAATCGGTGAGACCACCTGTTGATCCATTAGTCAGAACCATTCCAACTGCATACTTTAGCCAATGTACACCTCATTGTTGGCTATTTGGATATGCATATCAGTTGGGAATTTATCTTGTAGTGCTTTCTGGATCTCTTCTCTTAGCACAGCAACATCTACTATAGATCAAATCAAATCAAAATCAAATCAAATCAAATCGATTGTCATTTTGTTGATTGAACAACAAAACGAGAAGGCGTTTCTCACGGATCAAGATCAAACATACATTTCAAACAAACAAACAAACAAACAAACAAACAAACGTCCCAATGATGAATAAATAAATAAATAATAAATAAAGTCCAGTGAGAAGATCTGGGACGCTGGTGCATTGAGCATCCTGACAGTTTGAGGTAGGAAGCTGTTCCGCAGCCTGGTGGTGGAGCATCTTAAGCTGCGATGTGTGGCCTGCAACACAGGTCTCACAACACTGGGATCATGTTGGTTGTATGCTATCAGCTGATGCTTCATAGCCATTGATAGAAGAATGTTTAAAAAGCTATGATTGTGCCGGACAATACGCTTAAAAAGGCTATGTTTAGCCTGTTACGTATTTTAAGCACAAAAGCTGCACACACATAGCCACTAGGAAGCAGGATCGAACACACAAGCTGCATTACCCCCACATAGCCACTAGGAAGCAGGATCGAACACACAAGCTGCATGACCCCCACATAGCCACATGGGAGCAAGATCGAACACACGAGTTGCATTACCTCCACATAGCCAAATGGGAACAGGATCGAACGATAGTTATGATATTATAACTCTAGTTCTACGATTGTAGGCGTACCCGTCTAGGCTTCGCCATATGGGCTTGTCCTGTGCGCGTGCTTGCGCGCACTGAACATTTCAACTGTACCAATCAACGTGGGCACCGCCCACATTTCCCACGGCACCGTGTATATAAGGCGGCGCATATCGCAGCCCATCCTCCACGCTATTCTTTCAGCATTTGGAGGGTACAGCAGGTGGGAAACTAGACAGCTACGCCTACAATCGTTCTATTTCATGCATTGTTAGTTATGACGTCTAGGTTTCGCCTCATGGGCTAAGGCAGGGGTGTCCAAACAGGGATCGCCACCACTACATTCCCCTCATCTAGATGTTTATTTTTATAAGTAATCAACAAGTTGTTTAGCAACAGTTTTCTCAAAAACTTTTGAGGGTGCAGGTAACATAGAAATTGGCAGAAAATTAGAGACCTGGGGGGTATACCCCAAACCTTGCTGAACATACCCAGGCTTCCTTGGGAAAGCCTGGCTCGACAGAAGCAACTCGCAATCAGAGTTAAATGGTACCACGACGCTAACTTTAGATTAAATTAGTTGAACCAGGTTTTCCACTTTAGGTTCAATGCGCGTTCACACAAAAGGGGCGTTTATCGCATCATTTGACTCACCCTTTTGAAAAATGTATCGAGCGAGAGCGGTGTATTTCACCCAAGGCGAGCAGTGTATTATTATGAACTCCTACGAGGAATTCAAATTTCAAATCACAGCCAAGGGGAACACCGTTGCCCATAATATGACTAGGGTGCTGGCAAAAAATAGCCGACCGTGTTAATTCGTAAGTGAAAAGATTCTGCATATTGTCTAAAGAATATCATGTAGCTATCATCATGCCATTTACCCCCATAGATGTGGTGCCAGCACGCTCCTACGAACATGGGGCCAAGTCAAAAATAAATATAAAAATATTATTCAATGTGGTAAGTTGTAAGCATCCATTTGAATAATTGCAGGTGAATCTAGCCTATGATTTGCAATGGCCTAGGCTCCAACCTTTAATCTCATGTTGATTACTTGTAGCAAATAAAAAGAAAACCCAAATTAATACGACTGGGAGGGGGACTTCTCCACCGCCCTTCACCACTTCGGAGGAGCTGGCTCTCGCCAATTAATAACGAAGGTCGGCCGATGATGGTAGGAGTGGAAGGGGGGGATGTCCTCTGAACCCACTGCCTCGACATCCAAGGCATTTGAAATGAGAATGTATTCATGTATTGGCAATGGACATAAATAATTGTCTTGCTAATCAAATGTGAAATGATGAAGTGTAAATTAATGGTGTCATTTTTAGTTGAAGGTACAAACCGCCGGAGGAGCCGCCGACAATCAATCTCCAATCAGAGGTATATAAGTATCAAAGCAAAGTGTCACGTATCTTCTAAATGTTTAATCTTTGGAAAGAATGTCTAGGTTTCCCTAGATTCTTGCAGGAGACTCTGTCGGCCTGTGACTCCAGGGCGACTATGGAGGAGATTTTTCTTTAACAATTCTCCCAGCTATAATATGAATTTGGAGAATAAAAAAATGCCTAGGCCTAATTGTGTCACTGACATAGCGGTTATGTAAGGGATAATGGACAACACGGCACTTGACTATACAAGGTTAATGTACGTTGAACGTTGGGCCACCTTTGAACTTGAAACACAGACACACTGCGCAACAGTAAGTGCACGGCTTCTTTGTGTAGCATTACCTACATACGGGCCAACAAGGACGATCAAATAACGAATACCCTCTGATGAGAATCTGTATCTCTAAAGAATATCGTCAGACAATGCCAGGGGATCGGTTCTGACTCTCCAGAGAGACGCCTGTACGAATAGTGCACAGAGGTCCACGGGAACAACCAAAAATGGCGACGCCATTGTCGGAGGAGGGGCTAGGAAGCTGCGCACACCGATTTAAGTAGCGGATCTCCAGGTAGACTAAGCTGAAAAGCTGCTCCCGACCAGGTTTGGTTGCGAGCATAAGTCACCATGGTGATACAGCGACGCTTAAAGAGATTTAAGTGGTACAGCTAACCCAGGCTTTCAGCTCAACATATCTCGCTAACCCTCTAATCGAGCTTCGTAGTACAGGCCCCAGGTCCGCTGAACCAGACTTGTGAATGGAAGTTATAATTGCCTTTTTCCGGGGCACAGGAAATTCATTACTTCTGATGGAGCAGTTGACAACATGAGTCACTGGCACTTGAACAACAGAACTGTGTTTAATAATTTAAGAATCCTATCCAAAATAATCCTTGGCCTTTGCCGTAACTCCATTATATCTTTACCAATCTCGCTTTGATATAAATCTTTAATATGTTTGTATTTTAAGCACATAAGCTGCCCCCACATAGCCATTAGGAAGCAGGACCGAACATATAAGCCGTAAATACTGTACATAGCCACAAGGGGAGCAGGACCTTACTGAAGGCTGCAATAGCTACTCCATCCACAGAAGGCAGCACCTCAGACAGGTGAGGAAGCCGAGGCTAATACGTCACATAGGCCACGCCCACTTGACATAGGCCACGCCCACTTGACGGGCAATAGCGCGTGATTCAGTTGTAGAGGCCAGAGATCAATAGGTAACCGCGGAGTGAACCGGGCTTAAGCCCGGGGCTCATTGCTTTCCCCTTTTGAGTCAGCAATTAGTTGCATAAAGTAACAGGTTTTTGCCGTACGCAACTTGGGGGGGACGATTCATGGCAGAGGCAGCCACTTATTTCACATAGCCATATTATGGGCAACCGTGTTCCCCTTGGCTGTGATTTGAACTTTGAATTCCTTGTAGGAGTTCATAATAATACACTGCTCGCCTTGGATGAAATACACCGCTCTCGCGCGATTTATTTTGCATAAGGGTTAGTCAAATGATGCGAGAAACGCCCCTTTTATGTGAACGCGCATTGAACCTAAAGCGGAAAACCTGGTTCAACTTATTGAATCTAAAGTGAGCGTTGTGGTACCATTTAACTCTGATTGCGAGTTGCGGCTCTGTCGAGCCAGGTTTTCCCAAGAAAGCCTGGGTATGTTCAGCGAGGTTTGTGGTATACCCCCCTGATTCATTCATTCACACATACTGTGGCAACCCGGCTCGGGGACTGGACCGCCTCCTCAAACAGCACACGATTCTCTTTAGTTCTTAAGCCACAAAGACCCTTTTAATAATACAAAACAAGGATCTTTTACTTAAAATAACAAAAAGATAATTGGCGGGATCCACTGCCTGGTTCCAACGGCTGGTCTCTCCTCACACCCAAGCCAAGAGAGCCCTGAATGCGCCTTCGAGCATGCTGTTTCAGGCCACGTTTATACGTCGCAGGGTATTTATAGAAACGAATATTCCCCCCCCCCCTTCGTTTTCCAAAATAACACATTTTCAAAAAGTTTTCAAAAAAGTTGTCGTTTACATCAAAACGCATAAATACGCCGTCGAGCGCCATTATAACTGCCAAACCTATGGGCGGTGTCACGTTAAAATTGTACCGGGGGCGAAAATTGTACCGGCCTACGTCATCCATACTAATCCATTCCAAACCTGCCTGGCAACAGACAATCGTGTCGAATGACGTTGAAGGTTCTTGAACATTCGCGAACTCGTTCATTGAGCGCGACAAGACAGATAACACTTATTTTACAAATTACATTTATTAGCGTTCCTAACTTTATATTTCTATTGTATTGCATTGTATTTATCTATTTCCCTACACAGTAATAGCTAAATGTTATGGGGATAACGTGAATAATAATAATAAAAAACATTTACCAGTTAGTAAATGCCTGCTCATCTATCTATCTCTCTCTCGCTCTCGCTCTCGCTCTCCTATGATCTATTCTCTAAATTTAATTAAGGAAATTAAATTAACACAAGCTAGCTAGACTATGATACACATTAAACACTCAGTTGACTAGCTAAATTCGATTAAACAATTAAATGCAATACAAATATAAAGTAAAAACAAGTGTTATCTAGCGATCCGTTATCTGTATTATATTATTTCGTCTTCGGCAACATGAGCGCGAATGAAACCTGCCTGGCAACGACAACCCCTTACGTAATCTGTTGTCCGTTGCCTGGCAACGGACAATTTATGACTTAGGCCGGTACAATTTTCACCCCCGGTACAATTTTAACGTGACAGAGGCAGTGTAGGGAGAAGGATAAAGCCATGCAAGCCAATATGAATCCTCAGAATCAACAACAACGAATAATGCGAGCGTCTTCCTGTAACAAACAAACTAAACATAGGGTGCTCATATGACGTTAAGCATTTCCTGGCGCATAATGTGACGCTTCAGAACCTAAAACCCTGTTTCTCCCTGTTGACACGACAACACATAACCAGCGTTTTCAGAAATCCCCACTTTGGCCGGAGTTTTTAGAAATGATCGTCTTCTGTGATAGAAATGGCGTTTTCGTGTAAATGAGGCCAAACCGCGTGGAAATGTCTGCGTTTTCCCTTTGTGTAAACGGGGCCTAAGGTCTGCTCTCTCACTGGCCCTCAGGTGCTCTGCATCAAGTTAATTGGCAAGGCCTGGGTTGCCACAATACCTACTATCTAGAGTGCTATGAACACATAAGTAAATTATATAAATTACAATTATATACGTTCACAAATTCCATTCCTTGGTCTGTTATAATTCTGTCAACAAGACCGAAGTCGAGGAGAATGTTTCCAATATTTCTGGACACCTCAACGGCTGTTTTGGTGCACAGGGGTTTTGCCATAACCCACTTAGTAAAAAGGTCTGTTGCTGTCAGAATAAATCTGCAACATAAAATGCATGCTATAAATGTAGTAAGAATCGTTAATAGACATTCCATCCCTGTCAGACATTCCATCCCTAGTTTTCCTTTAGACCAAATCTTTTGCAATGACTATCTTCAAATGTGGTTATACATACATCAGCCATGCATAAGAGCTACCTTTTGCCCTTTGCGGTAGTGGGAAGGGGACCAATTAGGTCAACCCCAAGGACACTCGATGCCTTGCTAACATCAATTGAATGAAGGACAGGTGCCACAGTCTTCATCACCTCATGACGCTGACAGCAGGGACATTCATCAACCTTTAAAGCAGTCAAGTAAAGTTCCATCAAGATCTACTCATGAGCAGTGTTGGGAGTAACGCCTTACAAAAGTAATGTGATTACTGTAATGTATTACTTTTTGCGGCAATGTAAGGCATTACAAAAAAAGGTAATATTTTTCTCTGTACAAATCTCAGTAACAATGCATTTGTAATCCGAAATTAACTGGTGTTAATGTTCAATGGTGACACTGACAAAAAATCCAACTTCCAAATCAACACATGTTCAATGCTGAGACTAATTCTTTAGTAAACAAATAAACTAAACTATAAACGAATTATAAATAAACTACAAGTATTTATAATTTGTCAAAATCAAAACATTGTCACAAACACACCAACATCTACAGGGTTTTATGTATATTCTATATATAATATGTGTTGAGATTGATTTGGCCATAATTATTCCTAATTAAAAATGTCACTTAATCACTAAACAAGACGATGAGACGGTCAACAATAAAGCATTTATTTATTAATACTGTAACATTGGAACATTTAAACATATCAACAATAGAATATATAACCGCGGCCTGCAGATGACTTACTAATAACTCCAACCCTTCCACTCTCTTCTCCAGTGCACTGCATGACATGCAGGAGTAGTAGACCGGATGGATGGCAGGTGTGGATGGGGAGGAAGCCAGAAATCCAGCGGCAACTGGTCCTGGAGAAGGTGGGGGAGGGGCCAATGGAGAGCACTTGGGGGTTGAGCGGGGTAGATCCAACCAAGACACCATCGAGCAAGTGGGCCTTGTTGCCCTCAGCTCCCCAAGCTTCACCACAACAAGCCGCACCAGGGATACTGGTGCGGCCTGTCTTTGCTGCCATGAATCGTCCCCCCCAAGCTGCCCCGTCCGGGTAGCGGGGTGGGTAAACTACTCGGACCCTGTCTAACGGGGACAGGTCCTCGTAAAGGCCGATGAGCTCGTCTACCCTCCCCTCGGACAGGGCATGTTCGTTGCGCAGCCCCACTAAGGCCATGGCCAAGCGGACCACGGCCAGGTACCCTGGCTGGTTGTCTGGTCCTCGATACTCCTGCGAACACACGCTGACACGGAAAACAAGTCAGACGGACGCCACAGAGCTCAGCGTTTGATCGAGCAAGTGAGTCGCACTCACCTCAGCGGCCTGCTGAGGCTCTGGCGAGGACCGGCCGGGGGAGCGGGGCTCGGGGGGATCGGTCGGACGGGATGGCTTGGGCGCGGGTGCGTCAGCTGGATGCCCTGACCGCGGGTCCGTCCGAGAAGCGGTGAACTCGCCAGGCACGTGGAGGGTGAGGTCCTCCAACTCCTGCCGGCCTTCGGCGAGCTCGTCGTCCTCCTCGGTAGGTAGGACGTGGAACCGCGTCCGGAACGTCAGGGTCCAAGCTGACGTCTGGGAGTACAGGTACTCGATGCCGATGAGTTCCCCTGAAGCACAAGGGCATCGTCACTCAATCCGGCACAAACATCGCTCGGCGCGGACACGTGTAAGCGTGGTGACGGCGGCTCAAACGTTCTTTCCCGTGTACTCCCTGACCAAACTCGAGCCAAGCACCCGTTGGCTGAGCCGGTCAAGGGAGTGCTGCAGGGGGCCACTGTGGGTGCGGAGCAGCGGACGACCCTCCTAGGCCGCGGACGCCGCCCTGTCCTCGTTCCATCTCATCAACCCCTCCAGGAGAAAAGCCTGGAAGTGCCACGGGTTGGCACTTTCTCCTGAGGAGGAACACGGACGCGTTTAGCGGTTCAGCCAGCGTGCACAACGTGAACGACAACGAGGGCGGCGGCAGTGAAAGATAGACACGACGGTGAAACCCGTGGTTTACCTGGAATGAAGCGGTTGAGATTAAGATGGAACGACTCCAGGGACGTGGAGCCGCACGCACAACGGTACGTCGGCAGGCTGATCCCCCCCTTGGTCAGCCTGCCTTTCTCAGCTCCACGCCCGGCGGGTCCTGGATGCACTCGAGGTGCCGTCGCTGCTCCGCACGGATTGCCTGGATGCGGTCTCGGTCCAGCAGGGGAATCCCCATGGTGTCTCGCCCGTTGGCACCGCTGAAGGTTTGGAGGAGGTCATCGATCAGCCGCTCTGTCGCCGCAGCTCCACGCGTGCGGCGACGGCAATGGAGAGCCATCTCCCTGCGGCTGACGTGCCTCCACACTCCGGCGTCGGACGAGAAAGTCAGCCCCTGCGCCTCTAGCGTCCTCCTCTTAGCGTTCAGCAACCGGGCTGTGTCCTCTGGGTCCCACAAGAAGATACAGGCAGACAGCTGCTGCAGGAAGGGCTTGTACAGCTGGTGGCTCTCGGTTGTGACACCTGATGCGTAGCGTCGCATCAGGTGCCAAATGTCCAACCGGACCACCAACTTGTCCCACTCCTGGAACGCAGCAGCTGCCTTGGACCCCCCGTGGGACGAACAGCAGTCCCGGTCGACATAGAGGACGCGAGGCTGCGCTACCCCAGCGTCCCGGTACCGCCGCATTAACCCCGCGGCCATGGGCAACAGGCCACCCCCCTCGGTGGCCGTGAGCACGGACATTAGCACCTGCCCGTGCTCGTTGCCCACGTTGGTCGCCCAGGCTGCGGTATGGGCGGCGGCACCGGCGAGCTTCCGGGTCACCTGTTTGAAGGCGAGGCGACAGACACAGACACACACACACACACACACACAAACACACAAGTCAATAAGGCTGCACGCACGTCGCAAGAGAGTAACGCTCGTGCTCCGACACCACATTCACCTTCTTGGTCGAATCCATCTTCAGGATGGATCCAAAGACTGAGGTGACCCGGGCCTTCACGTCCTCCAGGCGAGACAGGATGTCGTGGCAGTACACCACCAACAGCCAGCCGTACTGCGGCACGTCTGGCGATGGTTTCGGTGGTGGGGTGCACTGGCGCATGACACCCGTCGACGTGAAGGGCTCCATGACGCTGAGGGAGTGTATTGGACCGCCGCATCCAGGCCTCTGTGTGTGCCTCACAGAGTTTTTTTTGCAGCTGCGTGGCGCTGTTCCCCCGAGTACACTCACGCAGCTGGATGATGACCCGCCGGTCGCAGGCAAGCCTACAGGGGAGCGCACGTGTTACAGAAGAGCCACACGCAGACACACCGACAGTTTTCAGACAGCTACTTGCTTGTAGGTGAGGATCGCCGGGAAGAGGGCGCGATGCCCCTCTCCCAGCTGCCACACGACCTCCTGCGACCAGGCGGCTACCTTCCTCCGACACCGACGGCACTCCAGGTACTCGGTGGCCATCAAGTACCAGCCATTGATGTCCAAGACCTTCCGGATGGTCTTGTACATCCCACACTTGGTGAGATGCTTCTCGCAGCATGTCGGCCGGGGACCCCACATGTGCAGGGGCGCCCAGAGGAACAACCGACACGCGAAGAAGGTAGCCGCCGAGGCGGGTGGCTGAGTGTAGTTCAGCCGGGGCTGGGGGGGGGTCCCACCACAGCTTGAGGTCCGTGGTGAGCTTGAGGGACCCCCCGCTGGTCTGCTGAAACAGCGCCCGGCCGATCCACTCCTGCTCCTCCCCGGTGAGGGCTGTCCTCCAGCCCTCAGGCAACCGGGTCTGTGAGGAGGATGAAAACAACACAGACAAACACACCGTGAGGAGGCCGAGTCGTACGCAGTCTGACGGTCGTCTCCCCCGAGTCGTGTGTCTGTGAGTACGACGGGCGTGTGTCTGTACCTCAGCCCGAGCAGGAGTGGGTGTTGCCGGCTGCTCCGCGTCGCCCGTCGTCGTCTTCCTCCTCTTCTTCTTGGGCTCCGGTGCCAGGGTGGCCTCCCCGCATGGCGTCTCCTCCACGGAGACGCCACGAGGCTCCACCCTGGTCTGCGCCGGAGCCCGAGCTGGAAGCCCGACCGTCGGCGGAGCAGCCGCAACCTGTGGTGGTGGTGGTGGTGGTGGTGGTGGTGGGGTGGAGGACGGTGCCGGGGGAGGTGGAGACGGAGGCGTCTCCAGCGGGAGCGGGAGGGCCTGAAGGACAAGGTCACGCACAACCAAATGGCATCAGCACAATGATAGTGACGGGGCAACAGACAGGCAAGCGAGACTAAGTGAGTCTGAGCATTCATGACGTGCAGCATGCCGTTGATTAGATAAAATGGTTTAGTGCTACAAGGCGACTGTTAAGAGGTGTGCTACAAGGCGAATGTTAGTTACAAGGCGAGGTTTGCTAGACTGGGAGTTTAATCAAATCCACATTACCACCACGTGAGTGAGGACGGCGGGTCTACCACCAACAAAGACGGCTACATCACCTGATAAACCTACCTTTGTCCTTCAGGCATCAGCTTTAGCGACCAGCAAATTAAAAAGTTACAGTTAATACAAACATACTGACTCAAGAATAGATATCCAAGGCAAATGTTACAGTGCGACACGTCCGGTGTGGTGCCAGTTACCCATTTCAGCGTCAGTGACCATCCGGACCAGCTCCTCGTCCGTCACCTCTGTGGTGGGGGGCGGCGGAACCGAGGGACGCTGGTCTCTGACGGAAGACACCGCTATGGGGGGGGGGGCAACGGTTAGTAAATCGTGTACACTCAACCTCTGTTGTGTGAAACAGAAAGAAAGAGCTACCGACCCGGAGCTGCAGGCCGTGCTGGGGTCATCAGTTTCCTGATCCGGGCCTGCAGCTCCCCTGGGCCCATCGGACGCCCGCGCACAAGGGCCGAGAAATTGGGAGCGGTCGGCTTGCGGGGCGGCAGCACGGTGGAAGCAGCGGGCTTGCTGGTGGTGGTGCTGAGGCCGCTGCTGGTGCTGCTGCTGGCGGGCGGAGGGGGTGTAGCAGCCGCCTCCGCCGACCGCTCCTTGTCTCGGCCCGAGAAGTACTTTATGGCGACGTCCATGGCGCTCCCAGGCTGCGGCCGCCGTAGCCACTTGACGTAGCTGCAAGACAATGATCGAAAATCAACACGCACGTAAACATGTCACAGCACCATCTCCACTGCCCTTCACCACAATATGACTTACGTCTGACGCTCCTTCTCCTTGGAGTCGTACAGGTCCTTCAGGGTGTCCTCCTTGAACAGCCCAAAGCCAACAAGCGCCTCGCCCCCCCGCCCGGGTAGAGTGGCACGAGCCCGGGCCTCCTCCTGCGCCCGGCGGAACTTGAGGTGCTCCGCAAAAGCGGGGTGGGCGCAGGAGTAGCGGGCGAGGCTGTCCTTGTTGGCCATGAACGGGCTGTCCGAGGCACTAGTCTCCCGCTCCCGCTGGTGACTGGCGACCAGGTGACAGGCGTAGCCGGCGTCGTTCTCCAGGAGCCACCGGAAGGTCTGACCCTGGTACTTGCCCAGCTGGATGCTGTGGCAGCCCAGCACCAGCATGGGGTTCCCAGGGTCACCACCCTCGGAGACGACGCGGGCTCGGGCCTCCTTCTCCACCTCCCCCGGCTTCTTGGCCCTGGTGGGAGCCGCGTGGCCCCATGGCGGCGGTGAAGGCTGCCGCCGCATCAGAGGCCCGCAGGACCAACTGATGCGACGGCGTCATTTTTAAATTTGCAAAAGACATCTACAATGACAACAAATAACATGACACAGCATTAAACGAGCATTGCATTAAACGAGCATTACAGTTTACTCCCTTAAAGTGACTTTTATGTTCATGGATGCTTACAGGAAAGATAACAGATGGTTTGACAGGTTGGAATGCTAACCGCCGCACAATCCGTTTCAATGGGAATCGCGACTCTCCGTAATTTCAACATTAATTTTAACATTTATAATTTGAAATTCGTCCCAGCCTTTATACCACATACACACTATGGTCTACAGCATATAACCGAGTCGTCCTCTCACATTTTAATGCATTTTTCACGGTTTACCAGTACTCGTTTTCAAGGCTAACTCCCGCGCAATCCGTTTCAATGGGAATCGCGACTCTCCGTAATTTGAACATAAATTTGAACATATTTATAATTCGAAATTGGTCCCAGCCTTCATACCACATACACACTAGGGTCTATATAGCATATAACTGAGTCGTCCTCTAACATTTTAACGCATTTTTCACGGTTTACCAGCTCTCGTTTTCAAGGCTAATCGCCACATCCTACCTTATCATCGAATGCAGAGATAATGGCTGACACACGTGGAAAGTTTTCCTGGAGTTGATGCTGATGCGGGTTGCTGATTGGGCGGGGCGCCCCTGGAGTTGAGGTCCCTGGAGTCGATGCGGGTTGCTGATTGGGCGGGGCGTCCCTGGAGTTGAGGTCCCTGGAGTCGATGCGGGTTGCTGATTGGGCGGGGCGTCCCTGGAGTTGAGGTCCCTGGAGTCGATGCGGGTTGCTGATTGATCGGGCGTCCCTGGAGTTGAGGTCCCTGGAGTTGATGCGGGGTTGCTGATTGGCTGAGAAACAGAGAGCATCGCTGGACAGATAGCGCAAGGATGACACGCAAATTCGTGAAGCGTTCTATCTTTTAAGTTTTAATTCAAAGTTTTGGAGTTCTAGCCAACTTCCTTCATATAGCTGCCATTGACCTCCCCCATGTAAAATCTTGTGAAAATTTGACCACGTGTGGAGTCAAAAAAAGTTCCCACAGAAAGTGTCTAGGAGCATGTTTTAGGCCATTTTGAGTCGTTTGCTAATGGGTTAAGGTTAGGTTAAGGGCAACTTACCACTTTTCAAAAACGTTTTTTTGGACCTAGCTCGGGCAAACAGCGGGGCGTGGGAATTCCGAGACCACCCTCGGATAGCTCTAGCCCCAGCGGACTTTTTTGGGTACTGCAATCTTGATTTTAAAAATTTGAAGTGAAGCGATTTAAAGGAACAGCGGAGCGTGGGAATTCTGAATGGTGCCCGTGGTAGCCCTGGGGCCCCTCTACATGCCCTAGTCCCTATTGTGGGCGATATTATTGAAATTGGCAAATTCCTGTGTTCCACACACCGCACAACCCCAGGAAATGCTGAAACGATTACAAAATAACCTGCACCTCATACACAGCATTGTACCATGAATTTTAACATTGTTTAGTTTTGAATAAAGCAAAAAAGACTTACCTTAGAGTAGTCCTCCGTCTTCGTTGGTTCATTTTGGTAGGGTAACTATGAAGCAGAAGGGAGGGAATTTGGCGCCCCTAGTGGCAACTTTTTTTATCATTCGAAAACACCTAAACGCGTTGCCATGGGAACAGGGAGAGGGGCGTGGGAATATGAACCCTATGGGGTGGTAGCTATGGATCAGGGCTACGTCTGTGCCAAGTTCTGGTATAGAAAATTGAATTTGAAATGTTCAAATTTGTGCTACTCGGCAAGGGAAAAAGGGGTATTAACGATATTTGGTGTGGAAGGTGCTCTAGGCTCCTTAGGCAGGTGTGTGAAGTTTTGGAGTTCTAGCTAACTTCCTTCACATAGCTGCCATTGACCCCCCCCCCCCCCCATGTACAATTTTGTGAAAATCTGACCAAGTGCAGAGTCAAAAAAAAGTTCCCACAGAAAGTGTCTAGGAGCACGTTTTAGGCCATTTTGAGTCGTTTGCTAATGTGTTAGGGTTAGGTTAAGGGCAACTTACCACTTTTCAAAAACGTTTTTTTGGACCTAGCTCGGGCAAACAGCGGGGCGTGGGAATTCCGAGACCACCCTCGGATAGTTCTAGCCCCAGCTGACTTTTTTTTGGTCCCGGTGAACCCTCGGCATAGCCACTAATGTAGGCTAGGGTGCGAGAAATTTGAAACTGGCTAAAAGGCGTAAATACTAGGTCCCGGTGCACCCTCGGCCTAGTCCCTAATGTGGGCGATATTTTTGAAATTGGCAAATTCCTGTGTTCCATACACCGCACAACCCCAGGAAATGCTGAAACAATTACAAAATAACCTGCACCTCATACACAGCATTGTACCATGAATTTTAACATTGTTTAGTTTTGAATAAAGCAAAAAAGACTTACCTTAGAGTAGTCCTCCGTCTTGTCTGTGCCAAGTTCTGGCCACCTGGTGGCTTGTTTTGGTATAGAAAATTGAATTTGAAATGTTCAAATTTGTGCCACTCGGCAAGGGAAGAATTTGTGCCACTCGGCGAGGGAAAAAGGGGTAAAGGGGTATTAACGATATTTGGTGTGGAAGGTGCTCTAGGCTCCTTAGACAGGTGTGCGAAGTTTTGGAGTTCTAGCTAACTTCCTTCATATAGCTGCCATTGACCCCCCCCCCCCCCCATGTACAATTTTGTGAAAATCGGACCTGCTTCCCAGCGGCTATGGGGGGGCAGCTTATGTGCTTAAAATACGTAACAATATCATTCTAAACAAATACAAAATGGTCACCAAGGTCAAGGCCACCCTCCCCACACCACACTCTACAAACATTATTCGAGAGTGCCCCCTATTGGACATAAAGTATAACTTGGCAACCGTTAAGTAAATACGATCTCATTCTAAATAAATACAAAACGGTTACCAAGACCCCCCTCCCCACACCACACTCTACAGACATTATTCAAGAGCGCCACCTATTGGACAAGGATGCAATTCAGGTCTATAAGTAACAAGACAAGAAAATAAAATTCACAATAAGTGCTTTTGGTCTGTCATATTTTGCATATTGTAATGTAATAATAATTATAACATAACACAGCTAAAACCAGGGGACGACACTATTCATCTCAAGGTATATATTCATTTATCTCAAAAGAAGTGTTTACTGTATGTGTTTCTCAATGTCCTGTAATCTTTGTCTTTGCCAGAAGAGACTCTTCCACTGACAGAAGAAGGAGGCCCCCCATTGACAGAGGAAGAAGGCCCCCCACCAACACGCAAGAGAGATACACCATCAGCAGCAGAAGATGACCGTGTCGGAGCCGCAACACCTGTTGAAGGTTGTTTTGTTTAATTCCTTCTTTGATTTTAGCAGAATAAGTACAATGGACACCTGAAAATTACAAAAAATATCTCAGACATGGCCTTCTCTTCATCAGAAAACCCAACCCAACTATCATAAAGGTGAATATAGCTTTGGCCACTGTAACTGTAAGCCTGAATGCATTAAACAATGGCTGGGTAGACAGTGAAAAATATCTGATACTGCTGGTTCTGTAATTCTGAACATCGACGTGTCCCTGAATCGAAATCGAGGGTCCATTTTCGATTAATTGCCCAGCCCTACTGGTACCTGGATGTACTTATTTTATTTTTTTTACCTGCTCCTTCAGGTTTCCACAAAAGCAGCCTCGTACTTTATAAAAAGTGACCTCGACACATTGCAGACACTGATTGGTTCCGAGATTTGTCACAGACAATAACCACGCACGGGGTAAAAGTGTCTAGGCGTCAGTTGCAGCAGCCAAAAAGGGCACGCCATGCTCTTTGGGGGAGCTACAAACCTTCATGTTGCTCACTCGCGAAACGACAGAAAGGCTGGATGACTCCACTCATATCTAGCAAGTGGACCAGCAGCTTTATGGAAGTCCTGTGCGTCATCCAGGGGGTACTATTTTTGCAGTGGAAACTGTCCCCCCAAAAGGTACCAGCTTCCAAAAGCGAGTAGAGCCAATACCGCGAGTGGGAACGTGGCTTAAAGGAGAGATTGAAAGGGATAAGATGTGACTTAAATAATAGAGAAATTACAACATCAGAAATTAAGTCCACATCTTTCAATCTCATCAAGCATACAATGAGTCCCGCTGCACAAAGGCATTTCCTCTCATGTTTGTTTCCTTGTCTGTATATCTAACAAATATATCATTCATCTATTTCATAGAATCATCAGCAGAGGTGAGGAATGCAGTCCCATCAGTGAGCAAGAGGAGCAAGCCACTTTCTGGAGAGGATGACCGGCTCACAGCTGTGATGTCTGTCAAAGGTGATTTAAAACTTTTTTTTTTTCATTACAAATCAGATCAACTCAAATGTGAATTGCAACAGCAGTACGCTCGCAGTGCCACTGCTTAAAGCTAATGGGTCTGGTGATGTTCCATGGTGGCATAAATCACTGGGTGCCAGAACACAGTAATAATCTCTGAACATCGATGATCTTGTGTGAAATGGTGACTGAACCATGTACAGTCCTTTGTGTGGTCAGGTAAACAAGATATGTACTACATAAGTGTAAGGTCTATGTGTTGACATTTTTTTCACCCACTCACAGGTAAAGCTCCCAGGAAAAGAAAACCATGGCAGGACGAAGAGGTAAAAGCCGTTGAAAAGCATATGAAGCGGTTCATCACTTCATGCATCATCCCTTCAAAGAGAGACTGTGAAAAGTGTCTAAGAGCTGAGCCAGCAGCTCTCAATAATCGGGATTGGCAAATGTTAAAATATTATGTATACAACCGCATCACAGCATACAAAAAGAAAGTCCAGCATTCCTAATGTTTAAAAAAGGCTGATTCTGCTAGTTTTGTGAGCAGTGCTTTGCTTATGTCTTATGTTATGGTTATTTTCACTGTTTTTCTTAGCTTAATACTTGAAAGGGAAGGCAAGGCAACTTTATTTATATAGCACTTTTCATACACAAGGCAGACTCAAAGTGCTTCACATATAAACATTGTCATACAATAAAATAAAATAATAGATAAGTAAAAGAAAACATATGCAAGAAATGAGAAATAGAAAGTTCAATGTATTTAAGAGAAAATTAAATTGAAAGTTAAAAAGGCTTTTTAGTAAGTAAAATTGAAAGTGCAATGTATTTAAGATCAGATCAACAGTCTCTCTGGAACCCAAGTCGGGACTACAACCCGACCTAAAGGACAATATTCTAGGACTCTAACCCAGCTTCTAGGACTCTAGCCCAGACCAAATGCCTTATTCAACAAAACTCAGGACTCTAACCCTTATACACAAACTCAGGACTCTAACCCTTATACAAACAAACTCAGGACTCTAACCCTTATACAAATACAAACTCAGGACTCTAACCCTTATATAACTGGTTGTTATGACTAACAACCAGTTGATGCCAGGAAGTGATTAAGTTGCTGGAGGACGACTTTCTCAATGATTTTACTTATGAAGGGCAGATTTGGTATTGGTCTGTAGTTGTTAATAATAGAGGTATCTAGGCTCCGCTTTTTTAAAAGGGGTTTAATAACTGCAGTTTTCAGGGCTTTTGGGAAGTTGCCTGACTGGAGAGAGTTGTTAACTATCTGCAATATGTCTATTGCTAGGCAGTCAAAAACATTCTTAAAGAGGTTGGTAGGTAAAGAATCAAGGCAACAGGTGGATGGCTTTAGTTGTGTAACAGTTTCCACAAGAGTTTTAGAGTCAATAACATTAAAGCATGCCATCCCTGCCACGTTACTTTTGCCTGAAAAGGGTGGTAGTCCAACATTTTTGTTTGAAGTGGAGATATTGATGGCGCGTCTGATGCCTTCAATTTTATCAGTACAAAAAGCTGCAAACACATTCCATTTCTGCGTGGAATGGAGATCAGGTGGAATTTGTGTTGGGGGGTTGGTCGGTCTGTTTGCAAATAGGGTTTTTGCATTATTATTATTGGAGAAAAATGTTTCTCTAGCACTTTTTAAGTCTGAATTGTAGGCATGGAGGCTCTCTTTGTAGATATCATGGTGAATATGAAGTTTTGTTTTACGCCAGATACGTTCAACCTTCCTGCATTCTTTTTTCTGTGCTGTTACAGAAGCAGCTTTTCTCCAGGGTGCCTTTTGCTTTCCAGAAATCGTTTTAACCTTATAAGGTGCAATGACATCCATGACTTTCAAAATTTTCAAATTAAAGTTTTCTACAAGATCATCAGCAGAACATGGGTTGAGAGGTGGTAGTAAGGAGATGGCCTTTCTAAAAAGTACATACGGTTCTTCATTGATATACCGTTTTTTGACAGTATTTGATTTTGTCTGTATGTTACGGTGGCCGAGAGGGGTCACAACACATGCAAACGCCGCAACGCCTGCATATACAGAAAACACCTGCAAATTCGGAAAACACTTGCATATTCAGAAAACACTTTCATCGATTACACAACACGTGCGCTGCAAATGCCAAAACACATGCAAATTCAGAAAAACACATGCAAACTCAGAAAACCCCTGCATCGACTTCATAACACGAGCAAATAGGGAAACGAACTGCAAGTTATGACAACGGAAATGTGTCCCGGGGGACCATAATCAGTGACGGACCCATATCCGGTTGGCGGTTCTTTTCAATTACGAAGGTGTTAAGTCGTTTGATTGTGCGGCAAGAGGTACGTGTTTCTTTTTTATTATAATATTGAAGTGGTTTTGTGTGTTTTCAACCATGACTAAATATGTTTTCAACATATTTAGTCATTGTCCCCATAACGTATTAGATAGTATTAGACAGATAATTGTTAAACGTTCTTCAAACGTTGTTAGCTGGAAGCTAGCTGGCTAGCTCGCTCCCGGTCACTAAATAGCATTATTTGTGGTCGTTTCTACATTGTTGTCATGACGTGGTAATGCAAGAGAAGGCCTGATATCTGAACTATTTTTTATTTATTTTTTTATCTTTCAGATTGACATGTTCTGCCCGTTCTGTGCGGTGCAACTGGGGGACGCTCCCAAGTTTTGCCCGTCATGTGGGCAGAATGTGGGGTTCCTTACACCGCTCCCATCAACTCCATCCACCTCGTCAAGCCTCACCGCGAAGGCTGTGGGCCTACAGGTAACATCCCTCACTGTGCTTCCATGGTGCTGCATAAAAATGTCCCATGGTTATAGCTGTCAGCAAGGCCACAATTTATCAACCCCCGCTAAATAACCATAGCTAAAATGCATCAGTGTGTGTGGGTGCCATTGGGGCATCGGTGATCTAGCCGTTAAGGGGCTGGACCAATAACCAGAGGATTGTAGTTTTGAATCCCACCCAAGACGCCGAATGAGGTCCCCCCCCCCCCCCCCGGCTGCACGCTGCTCCGGGTGTAGTAGTACTACTAGTAAATACTATTACTACTAGTAATAGTGGTATCCCTGGATGGGTTGAATGCAGAGAAAGAATCCCCCCAAGGGGATTAATAAAGTATACATTATTATTATTATTATTATTATTATTATGTGTGTGTGTGTGTTAGTGAATGAGACGAGGAAGGAAGGAAGAGCAGCTCAATTCTTGAGGTTCAGGGAGGTTAAAGAGGCTGAGAGGAGGACCTCCTTTTCAAAGCTTAAAAAGAAGCAGGCCATTACAGTGAAGGTAAGTTAATACAGAGGTTTTAGGTCGTAATGTGACTATTTAAGACCCAGTAGTCATGTTTGTTTTTCTTTTTTTCTCTTCTTTTCTGATTTCTGTAGATTTCGATTGGCATCATGTCAAGGACCAAGAATGGTTTAAAACCTCAAAGAGGGAAAACCATGCCGTTAAATGTTGAACCCCAGTGGTCAACAACCCAAATCTTGCCAGCTGCTTTAAAGAAGCACCAAGATTTTAATCAAAACGCAATGGTAGATGGAGAATATGTGCTTCTCTATCCTGATGGATCTCAGGTAGAAAATATACCTGGTACAGACAGACCTTTTGTTCTTGAACATTATAAAGAGGCAATTGGGAAATCTTACCAGAGGATTACGCTGTACATCTGCCTTCTTCAGGATTTGAGTAAGTATTGAAATGAACTACATGTATGTAAATAAATAAATAAATAATAATAATAGCTAGTTGGTGGTAATTGAGTGAGTCCTTAATGGGATTCAAAGAGGTTGTGAAATTGCCACATATTTTGGATATATCTAGCCTAATAATGATCTTTTCCAAGGTTATGGAGATGACTCATCTTCAGAATCCGATGATTGTGAAGCATTTGGTCGGCTTCCAATGAAAATGTAAGTTTCTCCTGCTATTTTGAGACATGTGCTAGCGATTTTTGAATATCCATGTATTTCACAGCATTCATTTTTGAAATTGCTCTAAGGAATAGATCAAGCATGTTGTCCTCTGTATAACATATGGACAATTACTTATATTCTGATTTAAATTAAGTGATTCAAATTATTTGTGTGTTTTAGGTCCCCAAAACAATCTCTGCCAACAACATCCAGGGCATCTGGTGGGCAAGTATGTATTATTTTCAAATGTTATTAAGTTCCATGTTACTGATGTGGTGATGTAATTATTGTTAATTTGTTTGGTGTTATCTCTATCTCTTTCATCAACAGGCCAATGGAGCAGGAGCAGGACCCAAAAAGACCACATCACCAAACACATCATGTGAATTCTACAAGTAAGTCATAATGGATTAAATTAGTTCTCTTCAGTGCAGTAATATCTTTTTTGGCTTTTGGTTTTGCATGAAATATTTGACTGCGGAAAGTAATTGATTACAGTACCAAAAATAACACATTTTCCAGTAATTTCACAGCAATTTCATTGTTCCTTTTATCCACAGTACATATACAAATGTATATGCACCAGTTGTCATTGACAGCAGTTCCTCAGATGTTGAGGAAGTCGACTACTCTCAGGTGGAAGACAGGTACTTTGATACAAATAATGCTGTTAGCCTTGTTATTTTTTTCTTTCCCTCAGATGAAATATTAATCGGCCCAATTACATTGGGCATTTTACCTGGTTTCTGTTGCCATATTAAAGTAAATATTTGAATTTCATATGTTTTTACTTAAATGACGCCTTAACAGAAAAACAATCTGGCAAAAATTATTGAAAGCTTGCAACGTGTGCTTCATGCTTATGCCCATCACATTTCCTCACACTCATATGGTGTACTTACTGTAATGGGCCCATAAAATACAAAAATATTAATATTTTAACCATGTTCATAACCAAGAGGAGGCAGCGTTAATGTTTCCTGCCTCACACATGTTCTTTTTTTGCAGAGAGCAAGTTTTTGGACTGACTGCTGCTGACGTTTTGTCCAATCTGTCAGAAGCTATTGACACGAGCAACTGCAGCAGGTTCAACATCAACCGTGCCAATGTCTGGGATGGGGCTCTGAGGGGATTTAAGCGGTCCTCGTTTGACCCCACCGGTAGCCTTTTGGTGAAATTCACCGACGACATCGGGCAGACTGAGGACGCCATTGACACAGGAGGGCCTACGCGGGAATTCCTCACACTGTTGATGGACGCCATTAAAAACAGGCGTTTTTTTGAAGGCAGGGAAGATGGCAAATACCTGTCATTTGACAGCAAAGGTAATTTGGTTTTTGCCACATTTTGACAGTATTATGAATCAATTTGAACTAACCCTGCAACATTGCCATCATTAGCTGCAGACGGTGATGAGTACTTCCATGTTGGAAGAATGGTGGCCATGTCCATTGTCCATGGTGGTCCAGGGCCTCGTTGCTTTTCCGAGAACTTCTACCACTACCTAGTGGGTAAGGTGAAGACTATTGAGGCCCCAATTGCAGACGTACCTGATCCTGATCTCAGGAATGTTCTCCTTGAGGTAATTGTTTTGTTTTTATAAGCATATTCAATAAAAAGAAAATATTATTTTGATGAACAATCAACAATATGGACACCCCAGTATCTTTACAACCAGTGTGATACTGGAATAAAGCCAGTGACTTCCATGTTTTGTTTCACTTCTATGTACATTCCAATACAAACCCCTGTCAAAGAGGAATTTAAAATATTCTATAGTCTCATCCTTGGTGATTTTTTTTGTGATTCTCAAGTATAACTATTTACAATATCAACACAAATTATATTTGTGCAGTTTTGTCTGTTCATTGCTCTTATTTTACTCTAGATTAAGAATGCAACAACCTTGGAAGAACTCTTGGAACTTAACGATAAGCACGCTAGCATGCTTCAGACAGCAGGATGCTATCGATGCCTGAGGACACTGGAGGATAAGGAACAAGTTGTAAATGATTACATCCAGTGGTATTTCACCTACCGCAACCATGTTTCCTTCCAGAGGTAGGTCACTCTGACTACTCTGTAGGAATTCCAAAGAGAATTTGAATGAAACTCAAATGAATGTCAGAAATGGTTAGAGTCCTACTGGCAGTGTGACTGGCAATAGCATTAAGAACTTACCATGATCTGCCTCTTCCCCTCACCCCCAACCTGGATATAGGTTCAAGGACGGCCTGGCTACCCTGAACCTTTTCAATGCTCTGGAACAACATCCCTCCCTGTTCCAGCCTTACATGGTTTACAGCGTGGAAGACCTGAAAGCAGAGACTCTAGAGGCGCTGTTCCGTCCACAAATGAGCCCAACTGGTAGCTCAAACCGCCAGGAGGAGGAGAGAGTGCTTGGCTACTGGCTGGACTACTTAATCGCTGTAAAAGGTATTTTTTGTATGTTATTTAAAGTGGCTGTTTAAAGTGAAGTCCACAAATGGATGATAAATCTTAATGTGTTTCATTACTCCCCACTCCCACAGAGGAAGCATCTGGGCTGTCCCTGCAGGACGTTCTGATGTTTGCAACAGGCCTAAAAGAAATCCCAGCAGCAAAATTAACACCACAGCCTCAACTCACGTTCCAGAAACACTCAAGGTTTCCTGAGGCTAATGTCTGCTCAAATACATTGAAACTCCCGATATTACCCTCATATGAGATGTTTGAGGAAGCCATGAGTTATGGAATTAGGAACTCCCCTGGATTTGGTCTCTTTTGAGACCTGCAACTGTTTTTTATCAGACATGCAACTGTTTTAACCTGCATTTCAAAGTTCATTGTGCAGTGGCTGTTAGTTTGTCACGGTCTGTACATATAAAGCTATATAACATTGTTTAAAGAAATTAAATTATTTTCATAAGGTGTACGACGTTTGTCTCTTCTGAAACATTGTGAGAATTTAGACTTGTTTTTCTTTGCATAAATTGGTCATGAAATGTAACCTGATCTTGCATGAAAGTCACTTTTAGCTTCAGTGTATTTGTTTATACTAGGTGAACCCCAAAAACAGTCATTGTGGTGGTGGAAAAGGTTTTAATTTAACCATGGGTCAAACTTTTTAAACATTGAAGATGTCCATAACAATACACACTGGAGGCAGTGCTGTCTGAAAGAAAAAGTGGCATAGCTACACTCATTGAGTCTAGCTTCCCTGCTTACTAAGCAGGTACTGCTTAATGTGCCGGAACGCTGATCCACTGTCGCCTAAAATAAATGGAACATGAACAAAATAACTGAATAGAAAAAAAACGATGTCCATATTATTGACATTTAGTCCAATGAACTACTGTCCAACACTGGGGGAATGTGCTGCTGGTCAAGCATGAGGAGGTGGGGCGTCCCAGTTCAAAGCGAGCACACCATCCAACAAGGCAATTCTAAAGTCCAGCCATCTCCTTAAGTGCAAGGTAATTGTCAACAGCAGCTGGCCAGTTGATGGGTGGAGCGAGCTGGCTCTGTCTCTCCAAGTTGGCAAAATATGCTTGGAGATCATCATCTCCACACAAACTGTTTGTAGGTGGCAGAAGGTCTTTGAACTCCTGTAACACTTGGGGATCCACTTGGAATCCACAATCCCTTCCACCAAACCTAAGGCCGCACAGAAAGCACAACAGTGAACTCATGAATAGTTATATTTCAATCTTGAAGGCTAGGGTATAGGCAGTCAATCATGATGGCTTTGGTAACGAATACAAAGACCTACACAGTGAAAATGCAACCTAGCATTTAATGAAAATGACAGTACAGGTGCTATATACAAACCTGTGAGGCAGGTGGTACATGGTCTCCGGTTTTCCAGATGGACAGAGAGACTGACGGACAGGCCTGATGGTGTGGTTGTTCCAAAGCTCTCGGTGCTCATCAAGCTCTTTCTGAAAAATGCCCAGGAAGACATACCGTACAAGGCACTTGTGTTCATGGGTGCCGTTGAAGTGGTGCCTGTCTCTCAGGTCACTAAATAGATCCATCCAGATAATAATGGAATGAGAGTATACAAAGTGATTTACCTCAGTGTTGTATAAATGTTTCTAACACAAACATAAATAATTAAATATTAAGAGAGCGCGTGCGTGTCTGCCTTCTTCCATTGACACCTTCAAACTTACCTCTGTTTCCTGAAAATGGACCACCAGCTTTCAATCCTTTGATTGGCAGTTGAAGTGCCATGCATGTGGCTGAGAGGTCCCGCAAATTCATCGGTGTGGTCCTCTCTTAATGAACTTTGGATGGCAGCCATGTCTCCGTTTTCTGTCCTACAGTCTGTCCGAAGTCGTGCTGGAACTACGCCACAGTTCGAAACACACTGCAGGTAATATTGTTGGTGCTGCCACTACTGAGCCACATAAGCCGCCTGGAATACCCATCGATGCAGCCACTGATGGCAATCCGAAAGGGCTTAAGTTTGTCGTATCCATCCGCGTGCCACACCTGATTGGGTCCTGCAGCGCAATAGGATCGCCTGAAAAATCGGCGCCTATGACGGAGAGATACTCTTTCTGGATTGAGGAATCTGAGTGCTTGCATAACATTATCTCGTCTGACGGTCAACGAATGCGTCTGTTGCAGGGTCTGCCACATAGCCCTGTAGCCCAAAAGCTGTCCTGAGCCATTCAGTTCAGTCCTGATGGCAGAGTTCAAAGTCTCCATCGGAGCATAACTTGCCCTCCGACTAAGGTTGAGCTGTTTCAGCCTTCTTTTGAGAGTTTTCAGGCTCATTACTATCCCGTGTTTTGTCTCCAAAAAATCGCAGATAACGGTGTAGGAGTGGCCCTTTCTGAAGAGGTCCCGGATAAGGTCTTCCTCTGAGGCCTCAACTAAAGTCATGGACACACAAAGACACACACAAACACACACACGGACGGGCACACACAAACACAGACAGCAGGCTGATTAATTGATATAACTAATATGATTTAATGGGTGTTGATAAATTGTGGCCTTGCTGACAGCTAAAACCATGGGACATTTTTATGCAGCACAGAGTAATGGAAGCACAGTGAGGGATGTTACCTGTAGGCCCACAGCCTTCGCTTGACCCCCACATTCTGCCCACATGACGGGCAAAACTTGGGAGCGTCCCCCAGTTGCACCGCACAGAACGGGCAGAACATGTCAATCTGAAAGATAAAAAAATAAATAAAAAATAGTTCAGATATCAGGCCTTCTCTTGCATTACCACGTCATGACAACAATGTAGAAACGACCACAAATAATGCTATTTAGTGACCGGGAGCGAGCTAGCCAGCTAGCTTCCAGCTAACAACGTTTGAAGAACGTTTAACAATTATCTGTCTAATACTATCTAATACGTTATGGGGACAATGACTAAATATGTTGAAAACATATTTAGTCATGGTTGAAAACACACAAAACCACTTCAATATTATAATAAAAAAGAAACACGTACCTCTTGCCGCACAATCAAACGACTTAACACCTTCGTAATTGAAAAGAACCGCCAACCGGATATGGGTCCGTCACTGATTATGGTCCCCCGGGACACATTTCCGTTGTCATAACTTGCAGTTCGTTTCCCTATTTGCTCGTGTTATGAAGTCGATGCAGGGGTTTTCTGAGTTTGCATGTGTTTTTCTGAATTTGCAGGTGTTTTTCTGAATTTGCATGTGTTTTGGCATTTGCAGCGCACGTGTTGTGTAATCGATGCAGGGGTTTTCTGAGTTTGCATGTGTTTTTCTGAATTTGCAGGTGTTTTTCTGAATTTGCATGTGTTTTGGCATTTGCAGCGCACCTGTTGTGTAATCGATGAAAGTGTTTTCTGAATTTGCAGGTGTTTTCTGAATTTGCAGGTGTTTTCTGTATATGCAGGCGTTGCGGCGTTTGCATGTGTTGTGACCCCTCTCGGCCACCGTAGTATGTCGGGAATAAAAGATATATTAAAGAAAACACAAAAGTGGTCAGACAAGGAAGGATCAGTCACAGAGAGATCAGAAACATTGAGGCCCTTTGTGATAACCAGGTCTAGAGTGTGGCCCTTACAATGAGTAGTCTCTTTCACATGTTGGGACAGTTCAAATGTGTCCAAAATGGTAAGAAGTTTTTTTGCACACTTGTCATTCAAATCATCAGTATGAAAATTGAAGACACCAGTTATAACTAGACAGTCAAAGTCTGTGGAGATGCTAGAAAATAATTCTGTGAATTCATCGAAAAAATTTGCAGAGAATGTGGGTGGCCTGTAAATAATTAATAGGAGAACTCTGGGGGAGCATTTCAATACAGCACAAAGGTATTCGAATGATGGAAAATCACCAAATAACATCTGTTTTCCCTGAAAATCATTTTTAAATATAACAGCAACCCCTCCACCTCTTTTTCCAGATCTACATGCATCAAAAAAGTTATAGTTGGGAGGAGCTGTCTCTATCAGAACGGTTGCACTGTTATTTTGTTCCAGCCATGTTTCAGTTAAAAACATAAAATCCAGTTTAGAGGTGGTAATAAAATCATTAACTAAAAATGATTTGTTATTAAGAGACCTAACATTAAGTAGACCCATCCTGATGGTGTTGTTGATAGGCTTTAAGGTTGTTTTTGGTTTGGAGGAAATATGTATGAGATTTGTGAGGTTAGCAGTGTGTCTAAATTTCCCTTTGTTTACTCTCTTAGTGGTTACAGCAGGAATGCAAAAGTTGCCATGTTTTGACATAGGCAACCTTGGGTGCATCAATTCAATTTAGTGCTTGCACAAATGTTGTTAATTTTTGTCTTGAGCGTCCCATTCACTCTTTCCACCATACCTTGTGGTTGAGGATTGGGGCGTAATCTAGTCTTTATTTGACATGCAAATGTTGAATCACTTGTTTGAGTGTTCTCTGAACAAACGTTTTTTCTGACGGAATTCCAAACCTTGGCATGACTTCTCTAGTCAGAAACCTGATTATTGTAGCCGCACTTTGGTCTTTTGATGGGACTGCTGAACCTGTCAATGACAACTGCATGTACAACATGTCAACATAGTCCCCGACCAAATGTCAAAATGGTCCTACAGGTGTGGGAATGTGTCCCATTGGGGTAGTGATTGTTTTTCTTGCATTGTTTTTTTCAAATATTTCACACTCATTTAGCTGGATGTCACTCAATGTTTGCAAGTATGGTGAAGAAAAACCTTGTTTTCTATTTTTTTTTCTAATTCTCCTCAATACCCCCCCCCCTTGCGCAATGGTCAAAACCATGCGCATTAAATGATAAGCAAATCTAAGAACTCCGTTGGTGCAACCAACGTCGAAACGTCTAACCTTAACCATCAGTAAACTAAAACCAATCTATTGGGAAGGGAAATCTAAGCCAGTATATCCAAAACCAAAGGTTGATATAGGTGGGTTTACCATCAGCCGCCTTGAATCCACGCTGTTCCATTGAGTCATGCACTAAACCGAAAACCATTCATGCGTTAGTAGGCTTCATACCACAAAGTTTAAACAGAATAAAACGCGACTTGCCCCATTCCAAGAACACCACCTCTGCTGCCAGAGCTGACATATGACTCCTCTTCCCCCTCCACCTTTCACCAGCCGGCTCTTCCTATGATGGTTGCAGTTCGTCACTTCATGATCAAGTGAGCCAGTGCTCACAGTGACCCTGCCAAGTAATCGTGACTGTGCCTGTTTTAGGTTGTCGCAGGCTTCAAGGTGGGATCTTACCCGTCGTTGGCTAACCAGCCTTCCATACTGGCTCGCTGCAGGATGCCGTACCTGGAATACAATCAACCCCCACCCATATGGTAGTATAGATTGCAATGTGGAGGGATGGAGACAGAGTCTTCAGTCCCATTTGCCCATGCAGCCAAGTGTGTGCGTAATGGATACACATCAGGGAGACTATAAAACAAAAGGTAATTTATCAGAGTTAAAATTATAAAAGTGTTGCAGCAGCAGTAGTGGCATTTGAAAGGTAAACCCACTACTTCCGAATCCAAATTGAGAACAAAGCATGGAGGACCCCTTCCCAGCAGATGTGGCGTCAATCCACCTACTGTCGTGGAAATATCAATCATAACTATAAATATACAATCACATACAAATTATATTAACCTTGTTTATATAATTATTACATTAGAAGAAACTGTATACATTCTCCCTGTAACTTAAAACAAATCCCTTCCTCTCTTAAAACTGAGAGAGGTTAAGTTAATTCGTATTCAAGTTCCCACTGGAACCAGTAAGTCTGGTTTTGTGACCAGGCCAATCGACTGACTTCTTTGTTGTGTAAACTATTTACAGCCACCATGTCTTGCAAACCTGCAGACATGTCCAATAACCACCCGTTGTATTGCAAATTAACTTGGCCTTAGGTCACTCCCACTCCCTACCCACAATGGAAACGTTCCCTATAAGAATGTTGTTCACCTATTGTTTCATCGAATGTGTTCTTGGTAACTTTTGCTGCCAGTACTTTTCCCATGATCATGCTTTAAGATTAAATCAAATATTTCGCTGTCCGACGTGTCCGTGAGAGAACTTTCTCTTCATCAAATGGCGTTGTCGGCAGGATCCCAATATGAGATCATCAGACTGGTAAGTTATGTTTCTTTTGAATGACTATCTTGCCATTCTGACCCTCTGACGGGATCCGGAATTTGGAAAATAGATAAACACATGTGATTAGGATCTGACCTGGACCTTTGGAGGCGATTAGCACTAAAACAACTATTCAGCTAAAGAGTGGATAAGTGGACATAGTTGCCTGCCTTTGGTATGATGAATAGATAGAGATCTATTTCAAATAGGGCTGATAATTGCACCCACGGGAAGAAGTTATTTAATTTTGACCCGGACCTTTGCACCGTTTCTGCACTGACAGAAACGGTTCAAAGGTATGATGAATAGACAGAGATCTATTTCAAATAGGGCTGATGATTGCACCCACGGGAAAATCGATCTAAAAGCATGAGGTTTCATTTAAATTCTTATTTAGGCGGAGGCTCTGTCTGATATTTTTTGCTAAAATATCCAAGAATTAGGAATCCCTACGAATTGATAATCCGTACTACGTAGGCATCAATGATCGGCCAGTAGTAGACTGTTACTACGAATGGAAAGCTTGTGCCGTGCGAATCGTTAGCAAGATTTCGCTCTGCAGATTAACTCTTGTTATGTGACGAATGCAGGAATGTTGGCGGAGAACGTTTTGATTACTCTCAGTAAGGGTAGCAACCCTCCTAAGAACTACGTACATTACAAGAGTTACGTTGGTGTGTTACAAATGAATGTGCATCCCAAGTAGAACCCATTCAGTAAGCCCAGTAATAAAACAGTTTGGGACCCCACATACGGCCAACCAGTGAATGCATTTGCTTGGACCTCACATGAATGGGTAATGTACGTCCCTCGGAAGTTATGCAATTCTGACCTCGGACCTTTGAACGTTTCTGTACTGACAGACCTTTCACTGGTATGATGAATAGATAGAGATCTATTTCAAATAGGGCTGATAATTGCACCCACGGGAAGAAGTTATTTAATTTTGACCCGGACCTTTGCACCGTTTCTGCACTGACAGAAACGGTTCAAAGGTATGATGAATAGACAGAGATCTATTTCAAATAGGGCTGATGATTGCACCCGCAGGAAAACCAAGTAGGATGAATTGAGTGGCCTCATGTTGTTTGAACCTGAATGAAATGTACATAAAATAGAGGAGCCTCCCAACCTAAAGACACCAACGACGGCGAAAAATTTGATTTAACCACTGTTCAACTTTTCTTGTCATGTTACTAAACTTATCTTTTTTCAGAAAAGTGGACGAGTGGTAAAACTAAATATAATAGAAAAATAACGTCCGGCCTTTACGGACGCAAACAGTGCCAGCAGGTAAGTATGGCACTGAAACAACTGAGGGAATAGGCCCCCCTCGGTTGTGAAAAGAAAAAATATATAAAGAACATCGTTGTGTCTCATCCCAATTGTTATGTTATGTATTTTTCGCGCCGTATTTCTATCCTTTCTTTCCATGCTTTGCTTTCATGTTGTCTACAACCTCTTGTAGACCATTCTTCTTTCCACAGCGCTGGAGAAGCAGTTTTACGCCGTCCCGAAATTCGAAATGTATTTGAATGCGATTGTAATAGATTTACTGCTGAGTTGTATTAATATGATCTGAGAGATCGTATAGATTTTTTTTCAGATAAATAGCAATGCCCAAGGAACGAATACCCGAAAAACGTAGCAGTTCAGGACACTGATCCAGAACCAGAGGACAATTCAACTCCACAGAAGTTTATTCTTCAAACAGGTTTGATTGACAAACCACGAGTGAGTACCCTGAAACTAACATAGAAATAAATAAATCGGGCTCCTTTGAGACATTGACTTTACTCTGATTTACAAATTTGTACAAAATATATTAATATCATTCAGTTAGGTAACAATTCTTTGTTTCTTTATCAAACAGATCTGTGGTCTCCATTTACGTTGAGTCCCACATGTTTTAAAATTATTAAATAACATTAACATAGCCTACTTTTAGCATTAAAGAATTCATGACGTAAAACTATAACCCAAGTGATTGTGTTTTGTTTCGTATATCCCTATCTGTTGTATCAGCTGTGTGTGTATTCCTTTATTCGTATTAATTTGTTTGTGTTTTCTTTCCAAAAGAACGTCTGACTCCCACAGTCATAAAGAGTAAAATGGGCGCCAATTCATCAAAACGGGACGCTAAGGTGACAATAACGGTATCTAAGCAAATTAAAAAACGAGCGGAGGTGGTAAGAACTCGCTATGGTAAGAAAAAAAAACGATCCTATAGTGCCACCAAGATCCCCCGCAGATATAGTCTTGAGGGAAGAAGGCATATACTCGGTCTTTCCATTTACTTATGATGTGTACGAATGGACAGATGGCTGTTGGCCAATAGGTGGTTCTTTTGATTCTTGCAAACTACAAGAATTAAAAGAAACAATAACGTCTGGACCAGATCCGAAATGGGATTTTAATTACACACAGAATTGTTTAGATGCATGGATTCGCACTGCAAAACGACACCCAATACCGAAACCAGTTAAACAAGAAGTAACTCCAGAAATCGCGTCTAACATTTTAAAAAAAACTATGCAAATCAACCCAGATTGGCCAGAAGTGTATAGAACAGCTCTGTTGAACATAACAGCAACTAGTAATGCAGAACATGTTGATAAATTAATGACTGAAATAGAGTTAACAGCCGCCGAAGTAGACGCTATTAAAACAGCGCAAAACAACAGAAAAGACAAAACCGTCCTCGCTACACTTTGTGTATGGAGCCAACGTCAACTCGTTATAGACCTAAACAGATTGCAGAAACTAGCGCGTAAAGTAGGACTTTCCGTTAACCAAGACTGTACAGGATTGTTTCCCAAACTGCCCACAGATAACGGACTAGACGACACCGAACTCGCCGCAATAGCAATCGCCACCCGAAAATCCATAGAATCGAATCAACTCGGTGCTTCAGGTACAGTGTCAAACGCTGCACCAACAATACCCATTACAACCTCTTCACAGCCGTGTCAAATTGAGCAATTTCCGAAAATAACAATAGGCGACACCGCGATATTGAAACCTTGGTCACCAAGTGAAGCGCAATCAATGGCCAAAGATGCTCCAGATCCCCTTCGCGCGCCAACACCTTTTTTACATTGGTTGAATCAAATGTGTACAATTTACAGTCCATTACCAGGAGACCTGTTAATCATTCTAAAATTGGCATATGGTTCAAAATGGCAGTTAGTTCGAGAATTGTTTCATGTCCCTCAAAGAGCCGAATGGGGATCAGAAGAAAGGGGAAACAACATCTCCCTAGACATTTGGTTGGACACAGTCTGTGAAAGAGTGGTAAAAGCCGAAGCATCAAGTCAAGCTGACTTTTCCATTGTTACTCAGACCATACAGAAACCAGATGAAGCCCCCGTAGATTTTTCTCAACGTTTTAGACACATATGGGAGGAAAGCGCTGGAATAACAATGGACTCAAATATGATGTTTACTGTACAAACGTTTATAAACTGCCTTAACCCACAAACTCGCTCTCTTCTCATTCTAACTGATTTGCAATGGCAGGAAAAAACACTAACTCAACTAACCACCCAATTGGCTAATATGGAACGCTTAGGCATGTTTAAAGATAAAAAGAAAACTAACCAAAGTAACCATCAATCAGGAATGTTTGTACAGCACAACTACAAAGAACGGAACAAAAGACAGTTCCAAAAACAAACCCAGGAGTACGGAGAGCGTACTAATGAGAAGGACCAAGACCAACACAACTTTAATTCGAAAGAAAGTCACGTTAAAGATTTTAATAAAACAGAAAACCATAACCACAGCGACTGGTATGGAAATGACACACGTGACGAACCCCCCAGATGTTTTTACTGAAAAAAGATAGGTCATCAGGAGAAATATTGCAGAAAGAAACACAGCGACGAGACCAAACCGTCGGCCCCGCCCACGGAACCAGTCAGCGCCCCCCACACCATGAAGAACCCGCTACAACGCCCAGGTGAGTATAATCATTACTAGGACCCCTTGGAGAAGGAAACAAGGATCCAGGCAACGCTTCTTCAACTGTCTTCCACCCCCACCGAAAATCCAAAATGCTCCGTGCAGATGGCAAGGACCAATCCAGGTGTAACTGACCACGAGGGCTGCAGTCAAACTCCAAGGAAAACCAGAATGGATCCATGCAAGCCGATGCCGCCCAGCACCTCCAGAAGAGGAAAACACCAACACCTCGAATGGACCACCTCTACCGCGATCTGCATAATACTCCTGATGAGCCCAGCAGACCAATGCAACGCAACCACCAGCAACAACGACCGACTCCCAACCATAGCGGAACCCCAGCTAACCACATCATCACACAACCAGTTTGCAAGCCCACTTGCTGCAGCTCAAACCCACTTCAACACCACCAAGAATGGGCCACTTACTCCAATGAAGAGTTACCAAATGAAAAATGAGTGACCTAACAGCTCGACATAAATTTTACTAATGTACATATTGATCATTTACTTTTACTAATTTCTTTGAATTTGCAAAATTTTACAAATGTACATATTGATTACTTTATTAATGATTGATTTTTACTAATTTCTTTGAATTTTGTTCCTATTATTCTGTGTTTTAACTTGTTTCACCATCATTTGTAATCCTGTGCCATAATATACTACCTGTAATAAGTGTTGATCTTATGATCAAAAAGGGAGGAACTGTCGTGGAAATATCAATCATAACTATAAATATACAATCACATACAAATTATATTAACCTTGTTTATATAATTATTACATTAGAAGAAACTGTATACATTCTCCCTGTAACTTAAAACAAATCCCTTCCTCTCTTAAAACTGAGAGAGGTTAAGTTAATTCGTATTCAAGTTCCCACTGGAACCAGTAAGTCTGGTTTTGTGACCAGGCCAATCGACTGACTTCTTTGTTGTGTAAACTATTTACAGCCACCATGTCTTGCAAACCTGCAGACATGTCCAATAACCACCCGTTGTATTGCAAATTAACTTGGCCTTAGGTCACTCCCACTCCCTACCCACAATGGAAACGTTCCCTATAAGAATGTTGTTCACCTATTGTTTCATCGAATGTGTTCTTGGTAACTTTTGCTGCCAGTACTTTTCCCATGATCATGCTTTAAGATTAAATCAAATATTTCGCTGTCCGACGTGTCCGTGAGAGAACTTTCTCTTCATCACCTACCTAACCCTTAACTAGGGAGATGTGAAAGAAAACAAAAATCACAATATTAAAACTTGCATTTTCAATATTGGGCGACTCACTTCTGTCTTTTCCCTTCACAATTCCCTTCATAATCCTACCAGATTGCCCTACACTGTCTATCTAAATTGGAAGACCTAATTAAACCTTTTATTCTACCTATTGCTTGCATTTAGTGTTTTCCACATTTTGATTCACTACTATTTACCCAACATGTCTCTCTATGTTGTCCTTATCTTGTTTTCCGTTGGTCAATATCAAATCAATACATTATTTCCATTTTCTAATTAACCATATTGTTTTATCTGAAGTATGCTTTCAGTATCCCCTTGTGTATTCCATCACTGAGTAGGAGAGGGTTCTCCCCTACCTCGGCGGCCATGACACACACACGAGAACAGGCTCACACACACATCCTTTCATATTTTATTCACTTA
Organism: Gadus chalcogrammus; assembly: GCF_026213295.1. Classification (NCBI taxonomy): domain Eukaryota; kingdom Metazoa; phylum Chordata; class Actinopteri; order Gadiformes; family Gadidae; genus Gadus; species Gadus chalcogrammus. The sequence continues at coordinate 21,656,377 of NC_079424.1, forward strand.
TTTATTTTAAATGACATTTGTCGTTGTGAATAACATTAATTAGAATTTTGGATAACATTTTATCGTACTTATTTCGTCTAGTTTGAAGTTACGCCGATTGTTTTTCTAAATTATAAGATTGTAATCTCTAAGGAAATATTTTATTTGTGTTGTTATCTTGGCACCTAGACCTCGTCAGGTCCAAGCACCAAAACAACATCCACCTATCCACCGCAGAGTCCAAGGGTTGGGTCAGCTCCTCTTTTGATGAGTGCAACTGTGTTTACCCTGGCGCCATTAAACCCCTGGACTCCTGTGGAGTGTGGTGTGCAGACACTTTTAATGCTAATTGTTTATGTTATGGAGTCTAGATAATTATTCCTAAATCCTGTGATCACCATGTAACTTGCTCAGGGACACATCAACACGCTAGGAGGAGATGGGTATCGAACTAGCAACCTTTCGGTTACAAGACAACTTCTCTACCAGAGCTAAACCGACCCCCAGCCGAAAGCAGGGCTCTCCGCTGATTTATTACCTCTGGGTCGGTCCGCACCCGCCCTTTTTTGCTTTTTCTTTTTTACAGTCCTCTCCCTTCTCCAAACACCTCCTTGTCCAACCCGTTGTCTCACCAGTGATCTGACCTATACCACATGGCGCTTCGACGCGATCTCTCTCTCTCTCTCTCTCTCTCTCTCTCTCTCTCTCTCTCTCTCTCTCTCTCTCTCTCTCTCTCTCTCTCTCTCTCTGTGTGTGTGTGTTCAGCCCCCACCGACGGTTTTTCCTCTTACTCACCTTCCTGCTCGCGCTGTCTCTCTCTTACTCACTCACTCACATATATACCTTAAAATAAGAATTCTCAGATTGTCATGCTGTAACACATGACAACTTCATCCGAATCTAATGACCTGGCCAATCAGGATTCACTTTTAGGACACACTATCAACCACACACACACACACACACATACCTATACATACACCAAGTATACACACACGCACACCAAATATAGCACAAAAATTTAGAACAAAAGCAAAGATAAAGTTGTTTTCCGCTTCTGTTGGCTTTGTAATTTCTTATTATTAATAAAATCGAATTTAATTGGATTAATACCGCTATGTCCCTACACATCACTATATCAAAAGTCCCTCCCATGGGCCATATAGTGCTTAATCCTTCTGTCATTTCCTCTTATTTCTCAGAGATCTTTTTCATCTCACCTTTGAGCAATAGACGGATTCTACTCAAAATCTCTACCGCTGTTGGTGCCATATTACATTTTTGGTGAAATGCACTATTTATTAATACATTTATTTGAGTTTATTTTATTATCTCTAAGGCTACAAATGTGAACTCTTCCCCGGTGCTTGTCTCCCTCCGGAAGATTGGAATGTGGCCCCCACCCTTCACTGTTTTCTATTTTTAACCCTGCTTTGCAGGCTCCTGCTCGTCCCCTGTGTTTGCTCGTGCACATGCAGTTAGAGTCAGCGCGATTATGTTTAAGTCAAAGAAGATTTACACATTTATTCATTACTTCAACAAATTAACTATTCTCAATCCGTCAAATTTATTTATGATTATCAATTACTTCAAACAAATTAACTATTCTCTGTCCGCCTAATTTATTTATGACAGAATCAACAAAAAATAAACCGGGTCGTAAAAATCTCCGAGGTAACTTAACTCATTGGCTGCCAGCCATTTTCAGTGCTGAGAGCCCCATACTGCCAAGCGTTTTACAGCATTTTGACTGATTTCCAAAGACCCACGGAACAGTGAGTTCTATGACTATGTAAAACACTGAAACCACCAAAAGACAGAGTAGACTCTCTTCTTTCATCAGGAACAAACCGTTTGTTTCTACCTTTTTCCGTTCTTTAGTAATCGGCAGTAGAACATACGTTGGTTTCACCAAAAACACCTGTTTTTGACCAAAAATTGAGAAAACAAGCTTTTTGCTTTAGTGACCCCTTCAACACCTGAAAAGTGGTTTCCCTCCATAAAACAGCAAAAACAACATTGAGACAGGTATTTTGACAGGACAATAATAATTTATTTTCAAATATATAACCAATATATAACCAATATATACAAAATGTCAGTTGTACAATTCTATCCAGGTATGTATTTCTGTATGTTGTCACAGCTATATCGAATCCTGTGTCTGTGTCTGTGTCTGTGTCTGTGTGTGTGTGTGTGTGTGTGTGTCTGTGTGTGTGTGTGTGTGTGTGTGTGTGTGTGTGTGTGTGTGTGTGTCCACCCCTACACAAAATAGTTCAGCTTAGTGTGGTAAGCTGTCAAACACTCCCCTGCGTGCAAGGGGAAACGACAGGACTGACACCACATTTTGTGTTGCTGCGCAGACCCCTGCGAGCACAGACCCTACACCTCCTTGCTGGTCTCCCCTTCTTGCTGGTGGGCATCAGATGTCTGAGTTTGTGTTTGCTTAGCCCTCCGTCTAGCCTGCTCTCTGGGTCAGTTTTATATGGTGCTCTCGGAGTACGTCGGCCTTCCTCCAAGTCCCCAGACCCCTCAGCCCCCACACCTGCCCTTTCCTCCTCCTCCACCTCCTCCTCCTCACACCCCCACACATGTCGCTTTACTGTCCAGGACTTCACTACCCTGCGAATGAACTCCAAGAGGGTCTTACACTCCCCTGGGTTTCTGGCTCGGTAGAGCACATAGGCGTTAAACATGCATAGTTGGAAGAGATAGGCTACAAACTTCTTTGACCAGTTCAGCGATCTTCGATGAAGGGATAGTATGCAATATTTTGGTCCAACTTGTCTACCCCATTCATGGATGCATTGTACGCAACAACACACTCTGGCTTGAGCTGAGCAACCTTGTGTCTGTTTCCCCTCCTCCACACTTCAACCCACTGCATGCTATCTTGGTGGCAGGTAGTCACCATCCTCACCAACCGTTTGTCCTGCCATGCTACTACCATCACCCTCTCATTGTGCCGCACAACTTTTTCCCCCACCCCCAAGTCGGTCTTTGTCATCTCGCTGATGATCTGAGGTTCCCCCCTATGTTTCCTCAGTGTTCCACAGACGTTGGTTTGCACTCCCAGTAAACGTTCACACAGTGCTACAGAATTGTAGAAGTTATCCATGAACAATGTATAACCATGACCTGGTAGACGATCAAGGAGAGAGAACACTATCTCTGGCAGAGTACTAGCTTCCCCAACATAAGGACGCATATTGAAGCAGTACCCTGTGGCAGAGTCACACAGTATGTAGGATTTGATTCCATACTTCACAGGCTTTTGTGGGTTATACACCCTGAAAGACAGGCGCCCCCGCCACTGCATCATACCCTCATCAATGCAAATGTTTTGGCCTGGTTGATACATCTCCTTGAACTTTTCCACAATGTAATCCAACACTGGGCGAACTTTGTACATTTTGTCAGATGCATCCTGTGATGCATTATTGTTGAAATGAAGGAACCTCCATATTATCTGAAATCTGTTCCTTGGCATAGTCTTGCCGAAATGGGGCGTGGCATCTACCTCATCAACACTCCAGTACATTTCAAGGCTAGGCTTTTTGATGTAACCAGTGAGAAAACTGAGTCCAAAGAAAGTTTTCAATTCTGGGATTGACACTGGTTTCCATGCATGTCCTCTGCTATATGGCAGATTGTCAGGGTGTGCTTCAAAATATTGACTTGCGTATAGATTGGTCTGATCCACAATATTTTGGTGCAGCTCGTCCGTCAGGAAGAGCATCAGGAAGTCAGCTGGCAGGTCGCTATCCAGCTCCGCAGCAGCCCTCCGGGGTCCAGGGGTTGCAGTGAAGGGGAAAGTGTTTGGTTGCCAGCCAGCTTGATGCCAATCATCCCCGCAACCTCTGCTTGATGCACGACCTGTAAATTATAGAAATATATAAAATTACCATAAAACAATCTATTTTTATTGCTGCGGTGTGATGTGAAGAATACTATCTTTTACCTTTCTTCTTCGCTTTGCCAATAGGAGTCGGAGCTCTGCTGGATGCACGACCTGTAAATTATAGAAAAATACACAATTAGCCAACAATAAAAAAATATTTTTTTATTGCTGCGGGCAATAAGAAAGTGAAGAATATTATTTTTTTACCTTTCTTCGCTTTGCCAACAGGATTGGGAGCAGTGGGAGGGGGAGGGGGAGTGGGAGTGCGAGCTCTGCTGGACGCACGATCTGTAAATTGCAACATTGTATCAGTAGGCTACTGGCAACACATATTAGCTACAGTAACGAACTACTGGGACTAAATTGCGTTCATGTAACGGACTGAAGGAGGAGAGAAGGGGAAAAGTTAAATCTTACCTCCCTCACGTCTTCCTGGAGACGCGTCAGGGGATGAGGCTCTGCTGTTCCCGGTTGACGGCAACCACTCATCCGACGAATCCGGGTCAGGTTCGCTTTATTCATCACCTGATGATTCGGAGGTGTCTGCTGAAATACGCCGTGTAGGCCTACTCTCTGTACTTGGCCCGGGTTTTTTCGTCAGAGGCTTTATCGCAACCAACCGCGACACTGAGACGCATACTCTGTTCGAGTGTTAGCTGTCTGAAATTTTGCTTACGTTTCGCGGACGCCATGCTCACTTACTTAACCCATTAGGCTACTGTTTCCTCATCTCTGATCCAATTTGGCACAGCGCCCCCGCCCACCTGGCGGCTCAGTTCAGTAGTACATTCTCTGTTTACAAGCCTGATTTTTTGTGACAAGGTGCTCCAGATCGCTCCCCAGCCCGCCCCGTTGAAAAACATAATTGACATCTATAGACGTCATTGGCAGTCAACGGTTGTATTTAAATTGACGTCTATAGACGTCATTGTCAGCCAATGAGTTAATCCTAACACGACTTAAATACAGACAACCGATTCATATTTTTTTTTATATTATATTGAAAAATGTCCGAATTTTTTGTAGTTCATTACAAATAAAAGGTTGACCGAGCGTATAAACTGGCCTTTTGATTAAAACATGAGCGGTCGGATGGATAATCAATCAACCAGAATTTCAAACAAGAACCTATTGCCACACAGCACCAAGATCTGAGTTAGGAGACTGGCCCTTATTTGGATCCAATACTGCAGCTTGATTGGAAGATTAGCGGGTCAAACTCATTCAAATGGAACGTCAAACAACAAGCCTATTCTTTTAAAATAATGGCTGAATACTAGAGCTGTCAAGCGATTAAAATATTGAATCGTGATTAATCGCGTTAATGTCATAGTTCACGATTAATCGCGATTAATCGCACATTTTCTATGCTAAATATCCCTTGATTTTTTTGTCACATGATTCTTCTCATTTTAATTCTCTTATCAACATGGTGAAGTGCATCGGCTTGCCTTGTGCAAATTATTTTTTATTGATAACAACATTGGCATATACTGATCAAAACAGGACGATACAAAAAAAGAGCCTATAGTGCAATTAAACGACTGCTTTGAACAAATCTCATTTGAACATAGCAGTCAGGCTACTGCAAAAAATGTTATTATTATTTTTTTTTAAATAAAATAATTGCGTTAATCGCGCGATAAAATTTTTAACGCTGTTAAAATTGGTTTGCGTTAACGCCGTTAATAACGCGTTTAACTGACAGCTCTACTGAATACATAACCAGTCGACCAGATCAAGAACAAACAAGAAATTTCTCAAAACACCAAGATCAGGATTAGCTAATCACCTGAAGCGGTATCCCAACCAAGAGACTTATCTATTCAAATAGTGCGAGAAGCCTGTTTTCTCAAAATGCCAAGATCGGAATTAGAAATTCACTATCATTGGTGCAGGATCTGCAGGTCAACTGCCCCAAGATGAGAATTGAAAATTCACTAGTCAGCATCCCAAGGAAGCTCCTCAAATAAAAACCACTGAATTCATTCCCAACTGACAACTCAACTCCAAATAGGATACTGTCAGAAACATTCCTACAGGTCTGTTTCTTTCGACCTGCGGGCCTGCTGGCCCTGTCCTTGGTAGAACTTTCCACTAATTCGTTCCTCCACAAGACAGTCACAGGACTTACAGTAGGCCTACTTAACCAATAACAACAACCCGTATCAATTTAGAACCACAAAGCGTCTTGGTTATTTAAAACCAAGAGTACCAGAGTACACTAGGCCAAAGATCGATGATCGATTTCGTGATCGTGTCATCTGATCTGAGGCCGCATGTTTTGGACACTCGGGTTAAGAAAGGGGCGGAACTGTCAACCGACCACCATCTGGTTGTGAGTTGGATCAGGGAATGGGGGAAATTTCCGGATAGACCTGGTAAGCCCAAACGAGTAGTGCGGGTGAATTGGGAACGTCTGGAGGAGGCCCCCGTCCTAGGTATCTTCAACTCACGCCTACGACTGAGTTTTTCTGGCATTCCTGTGGAGGTTGGGGGCATTGAGCCGGAGTGGGCGGTGTTCAAAGCCTCCATTGCTGAAGCTGCGGTGGCTAGCTGTGGCCTCAGGGTCTTAGGCTCCTCAAGGGGCGGTAACCCTCGGACACCGTGGTGGACACCGGTGGTCAGGGAAGCTGTCCGATTGAAGAAGGAGGTCTTCCGGGATATGATATCCTGTAGGACTCCTGACTCGGTTGCAGGGTACCGACAGGCTCGAAGGGCTGCAGCTGCTGCCGTGTCGGAGGCTAAGCAGCGGGTGTGGGAGAAATTCGGACTGGCCATGGAGAAGGACTTTCGGTCGACACCAAAGTGTTTCTGGAAGACTATCCGGCACCTCAGGAGGGGGAAACAGGGAACCATCCAAGCTGTGTATAGTAAGGATGGGACTCTGTTGACCTCAACTGAGGAGGTCGTCGGACGTTGGAAGGAACACTTTGAGGAACTCCTGAATCTGAATAACACGCCCTCTATGTTAGAGGCAGAGCTCGAGGTTGATTGTGTTTCGTCGTCAATTTCCCTGGTGGAGGTCACTGAGGTAGTCAAACATCTCCGCAGTGGCAAAGCCCCAGGGATTGATGAGATCCAGCCAGAAATGCTAAAGACTCTGGGTGTTGAGGGGCTGTCATGGTTGACCCGCCTATTCAACATCGCGTGGGAGTCGGGTACAGTGCCAAAGGAGTGGCAAACCGGGGTGGTGGTTCCCCTGTTCAAAAAGGGGGACCAGAGAGTGTGTGCCAATTACCGGGGTATCACACTTCTCAGCCTCCCTGGTAAAGTCTACTCCAAGGTGCTGGAAAGGAGGGTTCAGCCGATCGTCGAACCTCAGATTGAAGAGGAACAATGCGGTTTTCGCCCCGGGCATGGAACTACGGACCAGCTCTTCACTCTCGCAAGGATCCTGGAGGGGGCCTGGGAGTATGCCCATCTGGTCAATGTGCTTTGTGGATCTGGAGAAGGCGTATGACTGGGTCCCCCGGGAGAAACTGTGGGAGGTGCTGCGGGAGTATGGGGTAAGGGGGTCTCTCCTCAGGGCCATCCAATCTCTGTACTCCCAAAGCGAGAGCTGTCTTCGCGTCCTCGCCAGTCAGTTACGTTCTCAGTGGGTGCTGGTCTCCGCCAGGGCTGCGCCTTGTCACCAATCCTGTTTGTGATATACATGGACAGGATATCGAGGCGTAGTCGTGGTGGGGAGGGGTTGCAGCTCGGTGGTCTGAGGATCTCGTCACTGCTTTTTGCAGATGATGTGGTCCTCATTGGATCATCGGCCTGTGACCTTCAGCACTCACTGGATCGGCTGGCGGCCGAGTGTGAAGCGGCTGGGATGAGGATCAGCACCGCTAAATCTGAGGCCATGACTCTTAGCAGGAAACCGGTGGATTGCTTACTCCGGGTAGGAAATGAGTCCTTAGCCCAAGTGAAGGAGTGAGGTACTATGGAGCGTGAGATTGGCCGGAGAATCGGAGCAGCGGGGGCGGTATTGCGTTCGCTTTACCGCACCGTTGTAACGAAAAGAGAGCTGAGCCGCAAGGTAAAGCTCTCGATCTACCGGTCGATCTTCGTTCCTATCCTCACCTAAGGTCATGAGGGTTGGGTGATGACCGAAAGGACGAGATCGCGGGTACAAGCGGCCGAGATGAGTTTTCTCAGAAGGGTGGCTGGCGTCTCCCTTAGGGATAGGGTGAGAAGCTCAGCCATCCGTGAGGAACTCGGATTAGAGCCGCTGCTCCTTTACTTAGAAAGGAGTCAGCTGAGGTGGTTCGGGCATCTGGTAAGGATGCCCACTGGGCGCCTCCCTCGGGAGCTGTTTCAGGCACGTCCAGTGGGGAGGAGACCTCGGGGAAGACCCAGGACTAGGTGGAGAGATTACATCTCAACACTGGCCTGGGAACGCCTCGGGATCCCCCCGTCAGAGCTGGTCAATGTGGCCCAGGAAAGGGATGTCTGGGGCCCCCTGCTTGAGCTGCTCCCCCCGCGACCCGACCCCGGATAAGCGGACGAAGACGAAGATGAGATGAGACCGTTCATGGCTGCTATGTGTGCGCACACGTCAATCTCTTCCGGAGGTCCCCTATTTCTCTCTCGCTCTTTGTCTATAATTTTGGTTCTTTAATTGAAGAGACACTTTACCTGCTGCCAAGCGTTCAGACGGGACAGGAACAGATCAAACAACCGTTTTAATTAATGGTAAGCCAACTTACAGGGAATTTGATGAGTTCTGGGGTTGTGTGATCCGCTCGCGCCCCGTCCTGCTACCCAGCAGCTGGGCTGTCTCTTGTCAATCGTGATTCGTAGACACCAATATGTCGTAGCAATTTTCTATTAACGACTTATCTAATTCATTTCAACTAACTATACGCATAAGGAATCGGGGAGTCCGGAAAAAGTAATGACAGAGATTTTATTGTTACCCACAAATTAGGCACAACAGAGCCGAGTATGGTTTTTCAAAAGACACACTGGCGGGGGCTCCGATCCCGCTCTCTCTTATCCACCCCAACTGAGCTGTTTTGCATGTAATATGACCGTCCTGGTATATGTTAAAAATGGCCTTACATGGTATGGAAAGTTAGCCTTACATTCCCTTACGTATGTGCTCATCTCCTGTAGTTAATCTAAATAATGGGAGGATGTCAGTAGCCTGGGCCCCAAAGTCCTTGGCGCCTTATTAGGCCATTGCTCTGGGTCCAGAGGTGGTTCCACCATTAATGTTTATGCCTGATGTATATAGGCCTGATAATACTCATAGTTAATATAAAAGTAATGGTTAATTTCTCCCACACTTTCAGGCACAGTCTTAAATTGGTTCAGATCCTACCTACAAAATAGGAACTACTTTGTTTCCATTGGCGACTTTGTATCATAATCAACCAACGTGATGTGTGGAGTCCCACAAGGTTCGATCTTAGGACCCTCTTTATTCAACATCTACATGCTCCCACTAGGGCAAATCATGCAAAATAACAATATTGACCATCATTGCTATGCTGATGACACGCAAATCTATGTTTCGCTATCACCAAATGACTATCGGCCCATAGATCTGCTGCGCCAGTGCATTGAGCAAGTGAAAGACTGGATGTGCCGAAATTTCCTTCAGCTAAATGAGGATAAAACAGATAATTGTATTTGGTGGTAAAACGGAAAGGCTTAAAGTAACCCAACACCTTCCCTCTCTGTCCCTGAAAACTTCAATCAAAGCCAGAAATCTAGGGGTTATCATGGATTCTGATTTACATTTCGACAGTCACATCAAATCAGTGACAAAATCTGCATATTATCACCTTATAAATGTAGCAAGGGCTCATGTCCACCGAAGACTTACAAAAACTTGTACATGCCTTTATCACTAGTAAGCTTGATTACTGCAATGGTCTCCTTACAGGTCTCCCAAAACAAACTCGAAGGAAGCTTCAGCTTGTTCAGAATGCTGCTGCTAGAGTTTTAACAAAGACCAAGAAATTTGAACATATTACACCAATTCTTAAATCGTTACATTGGCTTCCTGTAGGTCAGAGAATTGATTTTAAAATCATGTTGCTAACCTATAAATCCCTACATGGTTTAGGCCCAAAATATTTAACTGATATGCTTCCACTACATAAGCCTTCTAGAACACTAAGATCTTCTGAGAACAATCTGTTAATTATCCCCAGAGTAAACACAAAACATGGGAAAGCAGGATTTAGTTACTATGCAACAAATAGCTGGAATAAACTCCCTGAGGATTTAAGACTTGCCCCAACTCTGAGCACCTTTAAAACAAGATTGAAGACTTTTATGTTTGCTTTAGCTTTCTGCTAAATCTTAAATACCTTGCCTTTATTTTACTAAAATGTCTTTTTAACTTTCCCTTTATTTTCTATTTTTACCAGAGAGATACATGATCTGATTCCAGAGAGAAAAGATAAAGTTTGAGACCCAAGTTCTGTCTGGGTTAGGGTCCTAGAATCTGGGTTGGAGTCCCAGAGAAAGGACCAAGTTCCTTAGGTCGGGTTGGAGTCCCAGAGAAAGGACCTGGTTCCTTTAGGTCGGGTTGGAGTCCCAGAGAAAGGACCAAGTTCCTTTAGGTCGGGTTGGAGTTCCAGAGAAAGGACCAAGTTCCTTTAGGTCGGGTAGGAGTCCCGACGTGGGTTCCTTTGGTTCGTGGTTAGAGTTATGTTGTTTTGATTCCCGCCGTGGAATCACAGATATTGGTTGTGTTGAATCTGAGAGGAAAAAAAGTGAGCCATCATCTGGTGTTGGCATACCGAGCTCCGTGGGAGACGTTTCCAAGTTCTGTCTGGGTTAGAGTCCTAGAATCTGGATTGGAGTCCCAGAGAAAGGACCAAGTTCCTTTAGGTCGGGTTGGAGTCCCGACTTTAGTTCCAGAGAGACTGTTGATCTGATCTAATGCCGCGTTTCCACTGCAGGGTGCGGTTAGGGTTAGGGTTATCGCAAAGGTGCGGTAGGGAGGGGGCGGTATAGCCCAGCTCAGTTCCGAGGTCGCGTTTCCACTGCCGACAGTACCCTTTGTGGTAGGCCGGATGTCGATCGCCGCGGCAGCTACGTAAACATCGTAAACAACGTCTTCCTCCCCAAGAATGCAGACGAACATCTCCACCTCCTTGTTCGCCCAAGCAAGCGTTTTACGCGACTTTTGAATCGTAAAGAATAATGAGTTGGTTGTTTCCTTCTTGAACCTGCCGACATATGTACCTGATGAGGTGATATTGGCGAAGCTGCACGAGTGGGGAGTGATGGCTGTCTCCCCAATAAAGAGAAGGATGTGGCCTGGCACGGAGATAGCGGACGGAACAAGGTTCCTCAGGGTACTCTTTACAGAGACGGTGAAGTCACTGCCGTATTCGACCAAATTCGAAACACTGGAGGGCACGGAGTATTTCAGAGTGATTCATGACCGACAGGTCAGAGTGTGCCGGATGTGCATTCAACCGGGGCACATTTTGAGAGACTGCCCACAATTCACGTGTCACGGATGTCAGACGCAGGGTACTACGCGCGGGAATGCCCGTCGCGTGGCGTCAGAGGAGGAGACCGAGCGGATGAGAACCAGGAGGGGCGGCGGGATGGTGGAGCGACGGCAGTGGCAGTGGTGCTGGCAGAGGAGGCTGCGGAGGTGTCGGCAGTGGTGGTGGCGGCGGCGGTGGCGGCGGCGGTGGCGGTGGCGGAGGCGGCGGCGTTGGCGGCGGCGGCAGCAGCAGAGATGGAACCACTCTGCTGCACTGTGGACGACGTCGTCCTGCCGGAGGATCCACCAGCCGGGGGAGCGATCGGGCTGGGAGTGGGTGGAGGTACCTCTGGGGACCTGGTGCCGAAAATGGCCCATGACAGCACCCTGGTGGGCGGAGGAGGTCCGGGAGGAGGTGGAGAGTTCGGCCCAGGAGGCATGTTCGAGGGGTGGGTGATCGAGGAGGCCCCGGAGGAGGAGCGGGACCAAGTGGGGAGGAGCTGGATGGAGGAAATGGACGTTGAGGCGGTGTCCGAGCCGGACGAACGCATGGACAGAAGGGAAAGAAAGGCAGAGCTGCTGGTGAAAAGGAAAGCCAAGAAGGAAAAAACAGTAGATACAAAAAAGAAAGGGGTGAGGACACGCACGTCTCACTCGCTGCCATCGGCCATCACGTGATTTCCTTCCTGTGTTATTTGAAAGTTTTGTGAATGGATGCAGTTTATTTCAGTGATGGAAGACGGGAAACGTGTGTTCAATTTATGAGGTGTATTTTGTTCTTTTATTTTTTTTAGGGAAGTTACCTCAGTTGTCTTTTCTCTGTATAATTAATATGTCTGTATATAAAATATGACTATTTTTGATAATAAAAAAATAAAAGCACGCCCGATCTCGGAAGCTAAGCAGGGTCCGGCCTGGTTAGTACTTGGATGGGTGACCGCCTGGGAATACAAGGTGCTGTAAGCATTTTTCTTTTTCAACTCGAGCTCATTGGCTGCAATGGCCTGACGTGCCCTGATCTTTAGCGCCCACTGTTTTGGAGAATTTAAGCAACATACAGACACTGACAACGTCTTTCCAAAAACTATTTGTGAAACATGCGGACCGTCTAGTGAGACTGCCAGCAGGCAGCAGCAAAGAGATGTAGTGACCTCGGTTTATTTCTTCAGCTTTCACATACACACAAACACGCACACAGGGTGCTTGGTCATTTTTTTGTTTTGTCGTTGTCTCCAAGTGGAGCGACGTGTCTGGGAACCTCGCCCTCTTGGTCTGAGCATGTGTGGGCATCGCTTCTCTGCCTTTTGGCTAAGATCAAGTGTAGTATCTGTTCTTATCAGTTTAATATCTGATACGTCCCCTACCCGGGGACCATATATTAAATTGATTTTTGGAACTGGGAGATGGAAAAGGGGCTTGCTCCGTCCACTCCAGGACCTGGACCTGGTATTGCAGTACCTCCAGGACCGGTGAACTCCTCTCTCACTGTGAAAAATAAAACTAAACTCCTCCTGAGAGTACACCCGTCCGCCTGTAGACAATAAAGTGTCATTTACAATTCATAAACGCACGTTTACAATTATTCCAACGATATTCTGTTGTTTAAGAAAGAAAAAAGGATTCTTTCTGTGGCGTTTTGGTAACTCTGATCTCCAGGTTTCCTTTCGTTATGCTTCCATCACGCTGATTTCAGATTCGCCTGTCATCGTGTGACCGGTGGTCTACAGCAGTTGTTTTCAAAATGTGGGGCGCGCCCCCCCTGGGGGGCGCCAGAGTTCTTCAGGGGGGGCGCCCCACATTTTGAAAACAACTGCTGTAGACCACCGGTCACACGATGACAGGCGAATCTGAAATCAGCGTGATGGAAGCATAACGAAAGGAAACCTGGAGATCAGAGTTACCAAAACGCCACAGAAAGAATCCTTTTTTCTTTCTTAAACAACAGAATATCGTTGGAATAATTGTAAACGTGCGTTTATGAATTGTAAATGACACTTTATTGTCTACAGGCGGACGGGTGTACTCTCAGGAGGAGTTTAGTTTTATTTTTCACAGTGAGAGAGGAGTTCACCGGTCCTGGAGGTACTGCAATACCAGGTCCAGGTCCTGGAGTGGACGGAGCAAGCCCCTTTTCCATCTCCCAGTTCCAAAAATCAATTTAATATATGGTCCCCGGGTAGGGGACGTATCAGATATTAAACTGATAAGAACAGATACTACACTTGATCTTAGCCAAAAGGCAGAGAAGCGATGCCCACACATGCTCAGACCAAGAGGGCGAGGTTCCCAGACACGTCGCTCCACTTGGAGACAACGACAAAACAAAAAAATGACCAAGCACCCTGTGTGCGTGTTTGTGTGTATGTGAAAGCTGAAGAAATAAACCGAGGTCACTACATCTCTTTGCTGCTGCCTGCTGGCAGTCTCACTAGACGGTCCGCATGTTTCACAAATAGTTTTTGGAAAGACGTTGTCAGTGTCTGTATGTTGCTTAAATTCTCCAAAACAGTGGGCGCTAAAGATCAGGGCACGTCAGGCCATTGCAGCCAATGAGCTCGAGTTGAAAAAGAAAAATGCTTACAGCACCTTGTATTCCCAGGCGGTCACCCATCCAAGTACTAACCAGGCCGGACCCTGCTTAGCTTCCGAGATCGGGCGTGCTTTTATTTTTTTTATTATCAAAAATAGTCATATTTTATATACAGACATATTAATTATACAGAGAAAAGACAACTGAGGTAACTTCCCTAAAAAAAATAAAAGAACAAAATACACCTCATAAATTGAACACACGTTTCCCGTCTTCCATCACTGAAATAAACTGCATCCATTCACAAAACTTTCAAATAACACAGGAAGGAAATCACGTGATGGCCGATGGCAGCGAGTGAGACGTGCGTGTCCTCACCCCTTTCTTTTTTGTATCTACTGTTTTTTCCTTCTTGGCTTTCCTTTTCACCAGCAGCTCTGCCTTTCTTTCCCTTCTGTCCATGCGTTCGTCCGGCTCGGACACCGCCTCAACGTCCATTTCCTCCATCCAGCTCCTCCCCACTTGGTCCCGCTCCTCCTCCGGGGCCTCCTCGATCACCCACCCCTCGAACATGCCTCCTGGGCCGAACTCTCCACCTCCTCCCGGACCTCCTCCGCCCACCAGGGTGCTGTCATGGGCCATTTTCGGCACCAGGTCCCCAGAGGTACCTCCACCCACTCCCAGCCCGATCGCTCCCCCGGCTGGTGGATCCTCCGGCAGGACGACGTCGTCCACAGTGCAGCAGAGTGGTTCCATCTCTGCTGCTGCCGCCGCCGCCAACGCCGCCGCCTCCGCCACCGCCACCGCCAACGCCGCCGCCACCGCCGCCGCTGCCGCCGCCACCACCACTGCCGACACCTCCGCAGCCTCCTCTGCCAGCACCACTGCCACTGCCGTCGCTCCACCATCCCGCCGCCCCTCCTGGTTCTCATCCGCTCGGTCTCCTCCTCTGACGCCACGCGACGGGCATTCCCGCGCGTAGTACCCCTGCGTCTGACATCCGTGACACGTGAATTGTGGGCAGTCTCTCAAAATGTGCCCCGGTTGAATGCACATCCGGCACACTCTGACCTGTCGGTCATGAATCACTCTGAAATACTCCGTGCCCTCCAGTGTTTCGAATTTGGTCGAATACGGCAGTGACTTCACCGTCTCTGTAAAGAGTACCCTGAGGAACCTTGTTCCGTCCGCTATCTCCGTGCCAGGCCACATCCTTCTCTTTATTGGGGAGACAGCCATCACTCCCCACTCGTGCAGCTTCGCCAATATCACCTCATCAGGTACATATGTCGGCAGGTTCAAGAAGGAAACAACCAACTCATTATTCTTTACGATTCAAAAGTCGCGTAAAACGCTTGCTTGGGCGAACAAGGAGGTGGAGATGTTCGTCTGCATTCTTGGGGAGGAAGACGTTGTTTACGATGTTTACGTAGCTGCCGCGGCGATCGACATCCGGCCTACCACAAAGGGTACTGTCGGCAGTGGAAACGCGACCTCGGAACTGAGCTGGGCTATACCGCCCCCTCCCTACCGCACCTTTGCGATAACCCTAACCCTAACCGCACCCTGCAGTGGAAACGCGGCATTAGATCAGATCAACAGTCTCTCTGGAACTAAAGTCGGGACTCCAACCCGACCTAAAGGAACTTGGTCCTTTCTCTGGGACTCCAATCCAGATTCTAGGACTCTAACCCAGACAGAACTTGGAAACGTCTCCCACGGAGCTCGGTATGCCAACACCAGATGATGGCTCACTTTTTTTCCTCTCAGATTCAACACAACCAATATCTGTGATTCCACGGCGGGAATCAAAACAACATAACTCTAACCACGAACCAAAGGAACCCACGTCGGGACTCCTACCCGACCTAAAGGAACTTGGTCCTTTCTCTGGAACTCCAACCCGACCTAAAGGAACTTGGTCCTTTCTCTGGGACTCCAACCCGACCTAAAGGAACCAGGTCCTTTCTCTGGGACTCCAACCCGACCTAAGGAACTTGGTCCTTTCTCTGGGACTCCAACCCAGATTCTAGGACTCTAACCCAGACAGAACTTGGGTCTCAAACTTTATCTTTTCTCTCTGGAATCAGATCATGTATCTCTCTGGTAAAAATAGAAAATAAAGGGAAAGTTAAAAAGACATTTTAGTAAAATAAAGGCAAGGTATTTAAGATTTAGCAGAAAGCTAAAGCAAACATAAAAGTCTTCAATCTTGTTTTAAAGGTGCTCAGAGTTGGGGCAAGTCTTAAATCCTCAGGGAGTTTATTCCAGCTATTTGTTGCATAGTAACTAAATCCTGCTTTCCCATGTTTTGTGTTTACTCTGGGGATAATTAACAGATTGGTCTCAGAAGATCTTAGTGTTCTAGAAGGCTTATGTAGTGGAAGCATATCAGTTAAATATTTTGGGCCTAAACCATGTAGGGATTTATAGGTTAGCAACATGATTTTAAAATCAATTCTCTGACCTACAGGAAGCCAATGTAACGATTTAAGAATTGGTGTAATATGTTCAAATTTCTTGGTCTTTGTTAAAACTCTAGCAGCAGCATTCTGAACAAGCTGAAGCTTCCTTCGAGTTTGTTTTGGGAGACCTGTAAGGAGACCATTGCAGTAATCAAGCTTACTAGTGATAAAGGCATGTACAAGTTTTTGTAAGTCTTCGGTGGACATGAGCCCTCTAAGTCTTGCTACATTTATAAGGTGATAATATGCAGATTTTGTCACTGATTTGATGTGACTGTCGAAATGTAAATCAGAATCCATGATAACCCCTAGATTTCTGGCTTTGATTGAAGTTTTCAGGGACAGAGAGGGAAGGTGTTGGGTTACTTTAAGCCTTTCCGTTTTACCACCAAATACAATTATCTGTTTTATCCTCATTTAGCTGAAGGAAATTTCGGCAC
This sequence comes from Gadus chalcogrammus, assembly GCF_026213295.1. Taxonomy (NCBI): domain Eukaryota; kingdom Metazoa; phylum Chordata; class Actinopteri; order Gadiformes; family Gadidae; genus Gadus; species Gadus chalcogrammus. The sequence goes on from NC_079424.1 coordinate 21,673,139, forward strand.
ATCCAGTCTTTCACTTGCTCAATGCACTGGCGCAGCAGATCTATGGGCCGATAGTCATTTGGTGATAGCGAAACATAGATTTGCGTGTCATCAGCATAGCAATGATGGTCAATATTGTTATTTTGCATGATTTGCCCTAGTGGGAGCATGTAGATGTTGAATAAAGAGGGTCCTAAGATCGAACCTTGTGGGACTCCACACATCACGTTGGTTGATTATGATACAAAGTCGCCAATGGAAACAAAGTAGTTCCTATTTTGTAGGTAGGATCTGAACCAATTTAAGACTGTGCCTGAAAGTGTGGGAGAAATTAACCATTACTTTTATATTAACTATGAGTATTATCAGGCCTATATACATCAGGCATAAACATTAATGGTGGAACCACCTCTGGACCCAGAGCAATGGCCTAATAAGGCGCCAAGGACTTTGGGGCCCAGGCTACTGACATCCTCCCATTATTTAGATTAACTACAGGAGATGAGCACATACGTAAGGGAATGTAAGGCTAACTTTCCATACCATGTAAGGCCATTTTTAACATATACCAGGACGGTCATATTACATGCAAAACAGCTCAGTTGGGGTGGATAAGAGAGAGCGGGATCGGAGCCCCCGCCAGTGTGTCTTTTGAAAAACCATACTCGGCTCTGTTGTGCCTAATTTGTGGGTAACAATAAAATCTCTGTCATTACTTTTTCCGGACTCCCCGATTCCTTTTGCGTATAGTTAGTTGAAATGAATTAGATAAGTCGTTAATAGAAAATTGCTACGACATATTGGTGTCTACGAATCACGATTGACAAGAGACAGCCCAGCTGCTGGGTAGCAGGACGGGGCGCGAGCGGATCACACAACCCCAGAACTCATCAAATTCCCTGTAAGTTGGCTTACCATTAATTAAAACGGTTGTTTGATCTGTTCCTGTCCCGTCTGAACGCTTGGCAGCAGGTAAAGTGTCTCTTCAATTAAAGAACCAAAATTATAGACAAAGAGCGAGAGAGAAATAGGGGACCTCCGGAAGAGATTGACGTGTGCGCACACATAGCAGCCATGAACGGTCTCATCTCATCTTCGTCTTCGTCCGCTTATCCGGGGTCGGGTCGCGGGGGGAGCAGCTCAAGCAGGGGGCCCCAGACATCCCTTTCCTGGGCCACATTGACCAGCTCTGACGGGGGGATCCCGAGGCGTTCCCAGGCCAGTGTTGAGATGTAATCTCTCCACCTAGTCCTGGGTCTTCCCCGAGGTCTCCTCCCCACTGGACGTGCCTGAAACAGCTCCCGAGGGAGGCGCCCAGTGGGCATCCTTACCAGATGCCCGAACCACCTCAGCTGACTCCTTTCTAAGTAAAGGAGCAGCGGCTCTAATCCGAGTTCCTCACGGATGGCTGAGCTTCTCACCCTATCCCTAAGGGAGACGCCAGCCACCCTTCTGAGAAAACTCATCTCGGCCGCTTGTACCCGCGATCTCGTCCTTTCGGTCATCACCCAACCCTCATGACCTTAGGTGAGGATAGGAACGAAGATCGACCGGTAGATCGAGAGCTTTACCTTGCGGCTCAGCTCTCTTTTCGTTACAACGGTGCGGTAAAGCGAACGCAATACCGCCCCCGCTGCTCCGATTCTCCGGCCAATCTCACGCTCCATAGTACCTCACTCCTTCACTTGGGCTAAGGACTCATTTCCTACCCGGAGTAAGCAATCCACCGGTTTCCTGCTAAGAGTCATGGCCTCAGATTTAGCGGTGCTGATCCTCATCCCAGCCGCTTCACACTCGGCCGCCAGCCGATCCAGTGAGTGCTGAAGGTCACAGGCCGATGATCCAATGAGGACCACATCATCTGCAAAAAGCAGTGACGAGATCCTCAGACCACCGAGCTGCAACCCCTCCCCACCACGACTACGCCTCGATATCCTGTCCATGTATATCACAAACAGGATTGGTGACAAGGCGCAGCCCTGGCGGAGACCAGCACCCACTGAGAACGTAACTGACTGGCGAGGACGCGAGGACAGCTCTCGCTTTGGGAGTACAGAGATTGGATGGCCCTGAGGAGAGACCCCCTTACCCCATACTCCCGCAGCACCTCCCACAGTTTCTCCCGGGGGACCCAGTCATACGCCTTCTCCAGATCCACAAAGCACATTGACCAGATGGGCATACTCCCAGGCCCCCTCCAGGATCCTTGCGAGAGTGAAGAGCTGGTCCGTAGTTCCATGCCCGGGGCGAAAACCGCAGTGTTCCTCTTCAATCTGAGGTTCGACGATCGGCTGAACCCTCCTTTCCAGCACCTTGGAGTAGACTTTACCAGGGAGGCTGAGAAGTGTGATACCCCGGTAATTGGCACACACTCTCTGGTCCCCCTTTTTGAACAGGGGAACCACCACCCCGGTTTGCCACTCCTTTGGCACTGTACCCGACTCCCACGCGATGTTGAATAGGCGGGTCAACCATGACAGCCCCTCAACACCCAGAGTCTTTAGCATTTCTGGCTGGATCTCATCAATCCCTGGGGCTTTGCCACTGCGGAGATGTTTGACTACCTCAGTGACCTCCACCAGGGAAATTGACGACGAAACACAATCAACCTCGAGCTCTGCCTCTAACATAGAGGGCGTGTTATTCAGATTCAGGAGTTCCTCAAAGTGTTCCTTCCAACGTCCGACGACCTCCTCAGTTGAGGTCAACAGAGTCCCATCCTTACTATACACAGCTTGGATGGTTCCCTGTTTCCCCCTCCTGAGGTGCCGGATAGTCTTCCAGAAACACTTTGGTGTCGACCGAAAGTCCTTCTCCATGGCCAGTCCGAATTTCTCCCACACCCGCTGCTTAGCCTCCGACACGGCAGCAGCTGCAGCCCTTCGAGCCTGTCGGTACCCTGCAACCGAGTCAGGAGTCCTACAGGATATCATATCCCGGAAGACCTCCTTCTTCAATCGGACAGCTTCCCTGACCACCGGTGTCCACCACGGTGTCCGAGGGTTACCGCCCCTTGAGGAGCCTAAGACCCTGAGGCCACAGCTAGCCACCGCAGCTTCAGCAATGGAGGCTTTGAACACCGCCCACTCCGGCTCAATGCCCCCAACCTCCACAGGAATGCCAGAAAAACTCAGTCGTAGGCGTGAGTTGAAGATACCTAGGACGGGGGCCTCCTCCAGACGTTCCCAATTCACCCGCACTACTCGTTTGGGCTTACCAGGTCTATCCGGAAATTTCCCCCATTCCCTGATCCAACTCACAACCAGATGGTGGTCGGTTGACAGTTCCGCCCCTTTCTTAACCCGAGTGTCCAAAACATGCGGCCTCAGATCAGATGACACGATCACGAAATCGATCATCGATCTTTGGCCTAGTGTACTCTGGTACTCTTGGTTTTAAATAACCAAGACGCTTTGTGGTTCTAAATTGATACGGCTTGTTGTTATTGGTTAAGTAGGCCTACTGTAAGTCCTGTGACTGTCTTGTGGAGGAACGAATTAGTGGAAAGTTCTACCAAGGACAGGGCCAGCAGGCCCGCAGGTCGAAAGAAACAGACCTGTAGGAATGTTTCTGACAGTATCCTATTTGGAGTTGAGTTGTCAGTTGGGAATGAATTCAGTGGTTTTTATTTGAGGAGCTTCCTTGGGATGCTGACTAGTGAATTTTCAATTCTCATCTTGGGGCAGTTGACCTGCAGATCCTGCACCAATGATAGTGAATTTCTAATTCCGATCTTGGCATTTTGAGAAAACAGGCTTCTCGCACTATTTGAATAGATAAGTCTCTTGGTTGGGATACCGCTTCAGGTGATTAGCTAATCCTGATCTTGGTGTTTTGAGAAATTTCTTGTTTGTTCTTGATCTGGTCGACTGGTTATGTATTCAGTAGAGCTGTCAGTTAAACGCGTTATTAACGGCGTTAACGCAAACCAATTTTAACAGCGTTAAAAATTTTATCGCGCGATTAACGCAATTATTTTATTTAAAAAAAAATAATAATAACATTTTTTGCAGTAGCCTGACTGCTATGTTCAAATGAGATTTGTTCAAAGCAGTCGTTTAATTGCACTATAGGCTCTTTTTTTGTATCGTCCTGTTTTGATCAGTATATGCCAATGTTGTTATCAATAAAAAATAATTTGCACAAGGCAAGCCGATGCACTTCACCATGTTGATAAGAGAATTAAAATGAGAAGAATCATGTGACAAAAAAATCAAGGGATATTTAGCATAGAAAATGTGCGATTAATCGTGATTAATCGTGAACTATGACATTAACGCGATTAATCACGATTCAATATTTTAATCGCTTGACAGCTCTAGTATTCAGCCATTATTTTAAAAGAATAGGCTTGTTGTTTGACGTTCCATTTGAATGAGTTTGACCCGCTAATCTTCCAATCAAGCTGCAGTATTGGATCCAAATAAGGGCCAGTCTCCTAACTCAGATCTTGGTGCTGTGTGGCAATAGGTTCTTGTTTGAAATTCTGGTTGATTGATTATCCATCCGACCGCTCATGTTTTAATCAAAAGGCCAGTTTATACGCTCGGTCAACCTTTTATTTGTAATGAACTACAAAAAATTCGGACATTTTTCAATATAATATAAAAAAAAATATGAATCGGTTGTCTGTATTTAAGTCGTGTTAGGATTAACTCATTGGCTGACAATGACGTCTATAGACGTCAATTTAAATACAACCGTTGACTGCCAATGACGTCTATAGATGTCAATTATGTTTTTCAACGGGGCGGGCTGGGGAGCGATCTGGAGCACCTTGTCACAAAAAATCAGGCTTGTAAACAGAGAATGTACTACTGAACTGAGCCGCCAGGTGGGCGGGGGCGCTGTGCCAAATTGGATCAGAGATGAGGAAACAGTAGCCTAATGGGTTAAGTAAGTGAGCATGGCGTCCGCGAAACGTAAGCAAAATTTCAGACAGCTAACACTCGAACAGAGTATGCGTCTCAGTGTCGCGGTTGGTTGCGATAAAGCCTCTGACGAAAAAACCCGGGCCAAGTACAGAGAGTAGGCCTACACGGCGTATTTCAGCAGACACCTCCGAATCATCAGGTGATGAATAAAGCGAACCTGACCCGGATTCGTCGGATGAGTGGTTGCCGTCAACCGGGAACAGCAGAGCCTCATCCCCTGACGCGTCTCCAGGAAGACGTGAGGGAGGTAAGATTTAACTTTTCCCCTTCTCTCCTCCTTCAGTCCGTTACATGAACGCAATTTAGTCCCAGTAGTTCGTTACTGTAGCTAATATGTGTTGCCAGTAGCCTACTGATACAATGTTGCAATTTACAGATCGTGCGTCCAGCAGAGCTCGCACTCCCACTCCCCCTCCCCCTCCCACTGCTCCCAATCCTGTTGGCAAAGCGAAGAAAGGTAAAAAAAAAATATTCTTCACATCACACCGCAGCAATAAAAAAATATTTTTTTATTGTTGGCTAATTGTGTATTTTTCTATAATTTACAGGTCGTGCATCCAGCAGAGCTCCGACTCCTATTGGCAAAGCGAAGAAGAAAGGTAAAAGATAGTATTCTTCACATCACACCGCAGCAATAAAAATAGATTGTTTTATGGTAATTTTATATATTTCTATAATTTACAGGTCGTGCATCAAGCAGAGGTTGCGGGGATGATTGGCATCAAGCTGGCTGGCAACCAAACACTTTCCCCTTCACTGCAACCCCTGGACCCCGGAGGGCTGCTGCGGAGCTGTATAGCGACCTGCCAGCTGACTTCCTGATGCTCTTCCTGACGGACGAGCTGCACCAAAATATTGTGGATCAGACCAATCTATACGCAAGTCAATATTTTGAAGCACACCCTGACAATCTGCCATATAGCAGAGGACATGCATGGAAACCAGTGTCAATCCCAGAATTGAAAACTTTCTTTGGACTCAGTTTTCTCACTGGTTACATCAAAAAGCCTAGCCTTGAAATGTACTGGAGTGTTGATGAGGTAGATGCCACGCCCCATTTCGGCAAGACTATGCCAAGGAACAGATTTCAGATAATATGGAGGTTCCTTCATTTCAACAATAATGCATCACAGGATGCATCTGACAAAATGTACAAAGTTCGCCCAGTGTTGGATTACATTGTGGAAAAGTTCAAGGAGATGTATCAACCAGGCCAAAACATTTGCATTGATGAGGGTATGATGCAGTGGCGGGGGCGCCTGTCTTTCAGGGTGTATAACCCACAAAAGCCTGTGAAGTATGGAATCAAATCCTACATACTGTGTGACTCTGCCACAGGGTACTGCTTCAATATGCGTCCTTATGTTGGGGAAGCTAGTACTCTGCCAGAGATAGTGTTCTCTCTCCTTGATCGTCTACCAGGTCATGGTTATACATTGTTCATGGATAACTTCTACAATTCTGTAGCACTGTGTGAACGTTTACTGGGAGTGCAAACCAACGTCTGTGGAACACTGAGGAAACATAGGGGGGAACCTCAGATCATCAGCGAGATGACAAAGACCGACTTGGGGGTGGGGGAAAAAGTTGTGCGGCACAATGAGAGGGTGATGGTAGTAGCATGGCAGGACAAACGGTTGGTGAGGATGGTGACTACCTGCCACCAAGATAGCATGCAGTGGGTTGAAGTGTGGAGGAGGGGAAACAGACACAAGGTTGCTCAGCTCAAGCCAGAGTGTGTTGTTGCGTACAATGCATCCATGAATGGGGTAGACAAGTTGGACCAAAATATTGCATACTATCCCTTCATCGAAGATCGCTGAACTGGTCAAAGAAGTTTGTAGCCTATCTCTTCCAACTATGCATGTTTAACGCCTATGTGCTCTACCGAGCCAGAAACCCAGGGGAGTGTAAGACCCTCTTGGAGTTCATTCGCAGGGTAGTGAAGTCCTGGACAGTAAAGCGACATGTGTGGGGGTGTGAGGAGGAGGAGGTGGAGGAGGAGGAAAGGGCAGGTGTGGGGGCTGAGGGGTCTGGGGACTTGGAGGAAGGCCGACGTACTCCGAGAGCACCATATAAAACTGACCCAGAGAGCAGGCTAGACGGAGGGCTAAGCAAACACAAACTCAGACATCTGATGCCCACCAGCAAGAAGGGGAGACCAGCAAGGAGGTGTAGGGTCTGTGCTCGCAGGGGTCTGCGCAGCAACACAAAATGTGGTGTCAGTCCTGTCGTTTCCCCTTGCACGCAGGGGAGTGTTTGACAGCTTACCACACTAAGCTGAACTATTTTGTGTAGGGGTGGACACACACACACACACACACACACACACACACACACACACACACACAGACACACACACACACACACACACACACAGACACAGACACAGACACAGGATTCGATATAGCTGTGACAACATACAGAAATACATACCTGGATAGAATTGTACAACTGACATTTTGTATATATTGGTTATATATTGGTTATATATTTGAAAATAAATTATTATTGTCCTGTCAAAATACCTGTCTCAATGTTGTTTTTGCTGTTTTATGGAGGGAAACCACTTTTCAGGTGTTGAAGGGGTCACTAAAGCAAAAAGCTTGTTTTCTCCATTTTTGGTCAAAAACAGGTGTTTTTGGTGAAACCAACGTATGTTCTACTGCCGATTACTAAAGAACGGAAAAAGGTAGAAACAAACGGTTTGTTCCTGATGAAAGAAGAGAGTCTACTCTGTCTTTTGGTGGTTTCAGTGTTTTACATAGTCATAGAACTCACTGTTCCGTGGGTCTTTGGAAATCAGTCAAAATGCTGTAAAACGCTTGGCAGTATGGGGCTCTCAGCACTGAAAATGGCTGGCAGCCAATGAGTTAAGTTACCTCGGAGATTTTTACGACCCGGTTTATTTTTTGTTGATTCTGTCATAAATAAATTAGGCGGACAGAGAATAGTTAATTTGTTTGAAGTAATTGATAATCATAAATAAATTTGACGGATTGAGAATAGTTAATTTGTTGAAGTAATGAATAAATGTGTAAATCTTCTTTGACTTAAACATAATCGCGCTGACTCTAACTGCATGTGCACGAGCAAACACAGGGGACGAGCAGGAGCCTGCAAAGCAGGGTTAAAAATAGAAAACAGTGAAGGGTGGGGGCCACATTCCAATCTTCCGGAGGGAGACAAGCACCGGGGAAGAGTTCACATTTGTAGCCTTAGAGATAATAAAATAAACTCAAATAAATGTATTAATAAATAGTGCATTTCACCAAAAATGTAATATGGCACCAACAGCGGTAGAGATTTTGAGTAGAATCCGTCTATTGCTCAAAGGTGAGATGAAAAAGATCTATGAGAAATAAGAGGAAATGACAGAAGGATTAAGCACTATATGGCCCATGGGAGGGACTTTTGATATAGTGATGTGTAGGGACATAGCGGTATTAATCCAATTAAATTCGATTTTATTAATAATAAGAAATTACAAAGCCAACAGAAGCGGAAAACAACTTTATCTTTGCTTTTGTTCTAAATTTTTGTGCTATATTTGGTGTGCGTGTGTGTATACTTGGTGTATGTATAGGTATGTGTGTGTGTGTGTGTGTGGTTGATAGTGTGTCCTAAAAGTGAATCCTGATTGGCCAGGTCATTAGATTCGGATGAAGTTGTCATGTGTTACAGCATGACAATCTGAGAATTCTTATTTTAAGGTATATATGTGAGTGAGTGAGTAAGAGAGAGACAGCGCGAGCAGGAAGGTGAGTAAGAGGAAAAACCGTCGGTGGGGGCTGAACACACACACACAGAGAGAGAGAGAGATCACTGGTGAGACAACGGGTTGGACAAGGAGGTGTTTGGAGAAGGGAGAGGACTGTAAAAAAGAAAAAGCAAAAAAGGGCGGGTGCGGACCGACCCAGAGGTAATAAATCAGCGGAGAGCCCTGCTTTCGGCTGGGGGTCGGTTTAGCTCTGGTAGAGAAGTTGTCTTGTAACCGAAAGGTTGCTAGTTCGATACCCATCTCCTCCTAGCGTGTTGATGTGTCCCTGAGCAAGTTACATGGTGATCACAGGATTTAGGAATAATTATCTAGACTCCATAACATAAACAATTAGCATTAAAAGTGTCTGCACACCACACTCCACAGGAGTCCAGGGGTTTAATGGCGCCAGGGTAAACACAGTTGCACTCATCAAAAGAGGAGCTGACCCAACCCTTGGACTCTGCGGTGGATAGGTGGATGTTGTTTTGGTGCTTGGACCTGACGAGGTCTAGGTGCCAAGATAACAACACAAATAAAATATTTCCTTAGAGATTACAATCTTATAATTTAGAAAAACAATCGGCGTAACTTCAAACTAGACGAAATAAGTACGATAAAATGTTATCCAAAATTCTAATTAATGTTATTCACAACGACAAATGTCATTTAAAATAAATAAGTGAATAAAATATGAAAGGATGTGTGTGTGAGCCTGTTCTCGTGTGTGTGTCATGGCCGCCGAGGTAGGGGAGAACCCTCTCCTACTCAGTGATGGAATACACAAGGGGATACTGAAAGCATACTTCAGATAAAACAATATGGTTAATTAGAAAATGGAAATAATGTATTGATTTGATATTGACCAACGGAAAACAAGATAAGGACAACATAGAGAGACATGTTGGGTAAATAGTAGTGAATCAAAATGTGGAAAACACTAAATGCAAGCAATAGGTAGAATAAAAGGTTTAATTAGGTCTTCCAATTTAGATAGACAGTGTAGGGCAATCTGGTAGGATTATGAAGGGAATTGTGAAGGGAAAAGACAGAAGTGAGTCGCCCAATATTGAAAATGCAAGTTTTAATATTGTGATTTTTGTTTTCTTTCACATCTCCCTAGTTAAGGGTTAGGTAGGTGATGAAGAGAAAGTTCTCTCACGGACACGTCGGACAGCGAAATATTTGATTTAATCTTAAAGCATGATCATGGGAAAAGTACTGGCAGCAAAAGTTACCAAGAACACATTCGATGAAACAATAGGTGAACAACATTCTTATAGGGAACGTTTCCATTGTGGGTAGGGAGTGGGAGTGACCTAAGGCCAAGTTAATTTGCAATACAACGGGTGGTTATTGGACATGTCTGCAGGTTTGCAAGACATGGTGGCTGTAAATAGTTTACACAACAAAGAAGTCAGTCGATTGGCCTGGTCACAAAACCAGACTTACTGGTTCCAGTGGGAACTTGAATACGAATTAACTTAACCTCTCTCAGTTTTAAGAGAGGAAGGGATTTGTTTTAAGTTACAGGGAGAATGTATACAGTTTCTTCTAATGTAATAATTATATAAACAAGGTTAATATAATTTGTATGTGATTGTATATTTATAGTTATGATTGATATTTCCACGACAGTTCCTCCCTTTTTGATCATAAGATCAACACTTATTACAGGTAGTATATTATGGCACAGGATTACAAATGATGGTGAAACAAGTTAAAACACAGAATAATAGGAACAAAATTCAAAGAAATTAGTAAAAATCAATCATTAATAAAGTAATCAATATGTACATTTGTAAAATTTTGCAAATTCAAAGAAATTAGTAAAAGTAAATGATCAATATGTACATTAGTAAAATTTATGTCGAGCTGTTAGGTCACTCATTTTTCATTTGGTAACTCTTCATTGGAGTAAGTGGCCCATTCTTGGTGGTGTTGAAGTGGGTTTGAGCTGCAGCAAGTGGGCTTGCAAACTGGTTGTGTGATGATGTGGTTAGCTGGGGTTCCGCTATGGTTGGGAGTCGGTCGTTGTTGCTGGTGGTTGCGTTGCATTGGTCTGCTGGGCTCATCAGGAGTATTATGCAGATCGCGGTAGAGGTGGTCCATTCGAGGTGTTGGTGTTTTCCTCTTCTGGAGGTGCTGGGCGGCATCGGCTTGCATGGATCCATTCTGGTTTTCCTTGGAGTTTGACTGCAGCCCTCGTGGTCAGTTACACCTGGATTGGTCCTTGCCATCTGCACGGAGCATTTTGGATTTTCGGTGGGGGTGGAAGACAGTTGAAGAAGCGTTGCCTGGATCCTTGTTTCCTTCTCCAAGGGGTCCTAGTAATGATTATACTCACCTGGGCGTTGTAGCGGGTTCTTCATGGTGTGGGGGGCGCTGACTGGTTCCGTGGGCGGGGCCGACGGTTTGGTCTCGTCGCTGTGTTTCTTTCTGCAATATTTCTCCTGATGACCTATCTTTTTTCAGTAAAAACATCTGGGGGGTTCGTCACGTGTGTCATTTCCATACCAGTCGCTGTGGTTATGGTTTTCTGTTTTATTAAAATCTTTAACGTGACTTTCTTTCGAATTAAAGTTGTGTTGGTCTTGGTCCTTCTCATTAGTACGCTCTCCGTACTCCTGGGTTTGTTTTTGGAACTGTCTTTTGTTCCGTTCTTTGTAGTTGTGCTGTACAAACATTCCTGATTGATGGTTACTTTGGTTAGTTTTCTTTTTATCTTTAAACATGCCTAAGCGTTCCATATTAGCCAATTGGGTGGTTAGTTGAGTTAGTGTTTTTTCCTGCCATTGCAAATCAGTTAGAATGAGAAGAGAGCGAGTTTGTGGGTTAAGGCAGTTTATAAACGTTTGTACAGTAAACATCATATTTGAGTCCATTGTTATTCCAGCGCTTTCCTCCCATATGTGTCTAAAACGTTGAGAAAAATCTACGGGGGCTTCATCTGGTTTCTGTATGGTCTGAGTAACAATGGAAAAGTCAGCTTGACTTGATGCTTCGGCTTTTACCACTCTTTCACAGACTGTGTCCAACCAAATGTCTAGGGAGATGTTGTTTCCCCTTTCTTCTGATCCCCATTCGGCTCTTTGAGGGACATGAAACAATTCTCGAACTAACTGCCATTTTGAACCATATGCCAATTTTAGAATGATTAACAGGTCTCCTGGTAATGGACTGTAAATTGTACACATTTGATTCAACCAATGTAAAAAAGGTGTTGGCGCGCGAAGGGGATCTGGAGCATCTTTGGCCATTGATTGCGCTTCACTTGGTGACCAAGGTTTCAATATCGCGGTGTCGCCTATTGTTATTTTCGGAAATTGCTCAATTTGACACGGCTGTGAAGAGGTTGTAATGGGTATTGTTGGTGCAGCGTTTGACACTGTACCTGAAGCACCGAGTTGATTCGATTCTATGGATTTTCGGGTGGCGATTGCTATTGCGGCGAGTTCGGTGTCGTCTAGTCCGTTATCTGTGGGCAGTTTGGGAAACAATCCTGTACAGTCTTGGTTAACGGAAAGTCCTACTTTACGCGCTAGTTTCTGCAATCTGTTTAGGTCTATAACGAGTTGACGTTGGCTCCATACACAAAGTGTAGCGAGGACGGTTTTGTCTTTTCTGTTGTTTTGCGCTGTTTTAATAGCGTCTACTTCGGCGGCTGTTAACTCTATTTCAGTCATTAATTTATCAACATGTTCTGCATTACTAGTTGCTGTTATGTTCAACAGAGCTGTTCTATACACTTCTGGCCAATCTGGGTTGATTTGCATAGTTTTTTTTAAAATGTTAGACGCGATTTCTGGAGTTACTTCTTGTTTAACTGGTTTCGGTATTGGGTGTCGTTTTGCAGTGCGAATCCATGCATCTAAACAATTCTGTGTGTAATTAAAATCCCATTTCGGATCTGGTCCAGACGTTATTGTTTCTTTTAATTCTTGTAGTTTGCAAGAATCAAAAGAACCACCTATTGGCCAACAGCCATCTGTCCATTCGTACACATCATAAGTAAATGGAAAGACCGAGTATATGCCTTCTTCCCTCAAGACTATATCTGCGGGGGATCTTGGTGGCACTATAGGATCGTTTTTTTTCTTACCATAGCGAGTTCTTACCACCTCCGCTCGTTTTTTAATTTGCTTAGATACCGTTATTGTCACCTTAGCGTCCCGTTTTGATGAATTGGCGCCCATTTTACTCTTTATGACTGTGGGAGTCAGACGTTCTTTTGGAAAGAAAACACAAACAAATTAATACGAATAAAGGAATACACACACAGCTGATACAACAGATAGGGATATACGAAACAAAACACAATCACTTGGGTTATAGTTTTACGTCATGAATTCTTTAATGCTAAAAGTAGGCTATGTTAATGTTATTTAATAATTTTAAAACATGTGGGACTCAACGTAAATGGAGACCACAGATCTGTTTGATAAAGAAACAAAGAATTGTTACCTAACTGAATGATATTAATATATTTTGTACAAATTTGTAAATCAGAGTAAAGTCAATGTCTCAAAGGAGCCCGATTTATTTATTTCTATGTTAGTTTCAGGGTACTCACTCGTGGTTTGTCAATCAAACCTGTTTGAAGAATAAACTTCTGTGGAGTTGAATTGTCCTCTGGTTCTGGATCAGTGTCCTGAACTGCTACGTTTTTCGGGTATTCGTTCCTTGGGCATTGCTATTTATCTGAAAAAAAATCTATACGATCTCTCAGATCATATTAATACAACTCAGCAGTAAATCTATTACAATCGCATTCAAATACATTTCGAATTTCGGGACGGCGTAAAACTGCTTCTCCAGCGCTGTGGAAAGAAGAATGGTCTACAAGAGGTTGTAGACAACATGAAAGCAAAGCATGGAAAGAAAGGATAGAAATACGGCGCGAAAAATACATAACATAACAATTGGGATGAGACACAACGATGTTCTTTATATATTTTTTCTTTTCACAACCGAGGGGGGCCTATTCCCTCAGTTGTTTCAGTGCCATACTTACCTGCTGGCACTGTTTGCGTCCGTAAAGGCCGGACGTTATTTTTCTATTATATTTAGTTTTACCACTCGTCCACTTTTCTGAAAAAAGATAAGTTTAGTAACATGACAAGAAAAGTTGAACAGTGGTTAAATCAAATTTTTCGCCGTCGTTGGTGTCTTTAGGTTGGGAGGCTCCTCTATTTTATGTACATTTCATTCAGGTTCAAACAACATGAGGCCACTCAATTCATCCTACTTGGTTTTCCTGCGGGTGCAATCATCAGCCCTATTTGAAATAGATCTCTGTCTATTCATCATACCTTTGAACCGTTTCTGTCAGTGCAGAAACGGTGCAAAGGTCCGGGTCAAAATTAAATAACTTCTTCCCGTGGGTGCAATTATCAGCCCTATTTGAAATAGATCTCTATCTATTCATCATACCAGTGAAAGGTCTGTCAGTACAGAAACGTTCAAAGGTCCGAGGTCAGAATTGCATAACTTCCGAGGGACGTACATTACCCATTCATGTGAGGTCCAAGCAAATGCATTCACTGGTTGGCCGTATGTGGGGTCCCAAACTGTTTTATTACTGGGCTTACTGAATGGGTTCTACTTGGGATGCACATTCATTTGTAACACACCAACGTAACTCTTGTAATGTACGTAGTTCTTAGGAGGGTTGCTACCCTTACTGAGAGTAATCAAAACGTTCTCCGCCAACATTCCTGCATTCGTCACATAACAAGAGTTAATCTGCAGAGCGAAATCTTGCTAACGATTCGCACGGCACAAGCTTTCCATTCGTAGTAACAGTCTACTACTGGCCGATCATTGATGCCTACGTAGTACGGATTATCAATTCGTAGGGATTCCTAATTCTTGGATATTTTAGCAAAAAATATCAGACAGAGCCTCCGCCTAAATAAGAATTTAAATGAAACCTCATGCTTTTAGATCGATTTTCCCGTGGGTGCAATCATCAGCCCTATTTGAAATAGATCTCTGTCTATTCATCATACCTTTGAACCGTTTCTGTCAGTGCAGAAACGGTGCAAAGGTCCGGGTCAAAATTAAATAACTTCTTCCCATGGGTGCAATTATCAGCCCTATTTGAAATAGATCTCTATCTATTCATCATACCAAAGGCAGGCAACTATGTCCACTTATCCACTCTTTAGCTGAATAGTTGTTTTAGTGCTAATCGCCTCCAAAGGTCCAGGTCAGATCCTAATCACATGTGTTTATCTATTTTCCAAATTCCGGATCCCGTCAGAGGGTCAGAATGGCAAGATAGTCATTCAAAAGAAACATAACTTACCAGTCTGATGATCTCATATTGGGATCCTGCCGACAACGCCATTTGATGAAGAGAAAGTTCTCTCACGGACACGTCGGACAGCGAAATATTTGATTTAATCTTAAAGCATGATCATGGGAAAGGTACCGGCAGCAAAGTTTACCACGAACACATTCGACGAGACAATAGATTCACAAGATTCTTATAGGGAACATTAACATTGTGGGAAGGAAGTGGGAGTGACCTTAGGACAAGTCAATTTGTAATACAATGGGTGGGTATTGGACATGTCTACAGAATTGGCTCTAAACGAGTTTACACAACAAAGAAGTCAGTCGATTGGCCTGGTCACAAAACCAGACTTCCTGGCTCCAGTGGGAGCTTGAATACGAATTAACTTAAGTTACAGGGAGAATGTATACAGTTCCTTAGAATGTAATAATTATATAAACAAGGTTAATATAATTTGTATGTGATTGTATATTTATAGTTATGATTGATATTTCCACGACACCAACCTTGTTGGCCATTTCAGAAGTGTGGGGATCATTCAGGAAGGGAAAGGACGTCCCGTCTTCGAACGTTACGGTACGTACTCCGAAGTCTAGTGAAATGCGTGGCGTACACAGAAAGTCCATTCCCAGTAAACAGTCCTCAACAGTCCTTAATTAAGCGACCCAGACTGAGGGTCCCAGAGCCTACCACCTCCCTAGCATGGGAGACTTCCCTCCGGTAACTGTGGTTAGTTGAACATCGGTTGCTCATGTTTTGGTTCCGGCAGGCATGAGATCTGGGTGCAGGAGCGACGCAGTTGAGCCTGTAACCAGTAGGGATTTGGTCCATTGGCCATTAACCAACACAGGCACTCTACAGCAGTCGGCGGTGAGTGTGTAATGGGGAACAAGAGCATGGTTGACAGGGTAGTGAAACGCTTTTGCAACGGGTCGTGTGTCATCGTCTTTGGGGAGCAATGGGTGGCCCGCGTCGCTATCCTTTACACCGAGCCCTGAGCATTTCGCGGCTCTTGCAGGGCTGAATCAGGCACTGTACAAAGGCACTGTGTGTGTGACTTCTTAGGTGGCATTTCCAGCAGACTTGGCTCTGTCGGTCGTCCGGCGACATCGCTTTGCGTTCGTAGCCCGTTGGGTACCGGGTAGGTCCAGGAGGCTGAATGGCTTGGGTTTTGGGTTACAGAGACCTGTCATGTTTTGGTTCCGTTTTACAGTTTTGTCCCTTCATGGCGAAGCAAGACACCTCCGCTGCGCGTCGGTGTCCTGTTCGCCCTGTCTGGGCTTATTTTCTCGATAATGATCGGCGTTCTATACATTATCCCTTACATATATATATATATTAGTGGTGGGCCGTTATCGGCGTTAACGCAAAACTATTTTCAAACACTTCCTTGTTCGGACCCATCACGTGACTGAACTAACCAATCAGAAGCTAGAATTAAGACTGAGGTAAACGTGAGGGAATCAGAGAGGCAGATTCAACAGAATATCCTGTAAACATGTAATAAACACAGAATAAATATGTAAACATGTAAACATGTAAGTAATAATTGTGTGACATAAATATGTAAATGATTAACTGACTAAACATTGTAAGTACATTTCTAGCAAATTAACTCCAATATAAATGATATTAATTTATTCTACAACTTTCAAATATTTAACTTCTAAACCTTACATTATTATGGATTATTCCACGGCCTTCTCAATGCGGGCTGAACAAACCATCCCAAGGTCAGAGAATCCTCTACAATACTGGCGGGCACATGCTACACAGCGACCCGCACTGGCTGATACAGCCACAAAGTTTCTTTGCGCACCTTGTACATCGGTGGACAGTGAGAGACTGTTTAGTGCAGTGTTGAATGTCCTTGATGAGAAAAGGAACCGGTTGTCAGCCGAGATGGTGCAGATGTTGGTTTTCATAAAAAAAAACCTGCACTGAACTGAAGAAGTCAGTGCAGTAGATTAAGATGGAGGAAATAAGAAGCTCTATTACACTATTATTACACACCCACATTGTAAAAAATAAGAAGCTTACTTGAAAAAAGGGTGGAAACCCTTTTACTTTATGTTATGTTTACAAGTAATGCTTATGTTATGTTATGTTAACGTGAGAGAATAAAAGCTATTGAGCACAGCTTGGATGCCTGTCTATTTCTTAATGTACAGGAAATTAAATGTTGTTTGTCAACACAAAAAGTGATATCGGAAATCGGTATCGAAAAACCAGTATCGGAAAATATCGGGATCGGATCGGGAGCAACATGAAAATATCGGAATCGGATCGGGAGCTAAAAAATGAGATTGTGACATCTCTAGTTAGTTCTAAACCTTAGATTTTCAAAATATCTTGCAAACTTGAATCTTGTAGTGTGGCCAGTCTTCCGACGAGAGAAGGCCCGATTTCCTGGCTCTGCGATCGTATAGTGTGACATATTAAATCGTGAAGGAATATCTGAGATTCGTGTAGTCTGAACCAGCTATAAACTGTGAGGGGCTGAGCGGGAGTTATTGGAAACTATGCAATATTCAATTAAACCCCCCTTTTTAGGCTTATATACAACAACCAGGGCGACCCGACATTACGTATTTTTGTGTGGTACTGCACGTAGAGAAAGGCAGGAGCTGTTGACAAAAGTCCACAAAAGATTTAAGACGCCAAGCTCTGAGACTTTGCTGTTTAAGGAGTCTCGGAAGAGGCTACTTCGCCTACAGCTCTTCTAACGGTGAGTGGGCTAAGAACGGAGGTTTGTGTGTGTGCGCAGTAAGTCAGCACCCGCCATGGTGTGTGTATATGTGCATGTGCGTGTGTGTTCGCGCAGTCAATCAGCACCCGCAATGGTGTGTGTGTGTGTGTGTGTGTGTGTGTGTGTGCAGTCAGTCAGCACCCGCCGTGGTGTGTGTGTGTTGTGTTGCGTGAAGTGTTTTAAGAGTGGTTGGCTGCTTTTTTAGGTGCGCACTACTGCCACAGCTCCAGCATAAGGACATTCTACACTGCCAAGCCGGTTCAGTCGAGGCTTGGCACGCCCAGCAATTTCACTGTCTTATCTCAAGTTTCCTGTGTAAAACCGAGGGGGTAAAATCCCCCGTTCGTCAGGGCGCGGGCTTTCTTGGTTCACTGGAGAAGGCGGGGCTGCACATGGAGTCTAGACCTCTTTAAAATAATTTGCATATTCCTGAATGTTTTTATTTTTTTTATGAATGAAGACACCAGCATGCAAGAATGAGTTCACGTCTGAGTGGAGGCTATAAACGCAATTAACTATTTGCAAGTGCTAAAACGCCAACATATTCTTTATTTTGCTGACCACTTTTTGGTAAAGCCTCGTAAGGGAAGTCCCTCTGCGTCTCTCTCGTAGATCGCACCAACTTTCAACATCTTTGTTTAATACGACTGCATCACCTTCTCTCACATGATCAGCAGCTCGCGGATTTCACTTCCTCTCCAGTTAGAACTGCTCATGATGATATCGCTGCATTGTCTCTGTGGAGACGGTGCAGCATCACCTCTACCCAACGTGATCAGGCATGACATTAACGTGATTAGGGCATACACTTTTTTATATGTACATCTTTTAAGAGTCATCTAGTGCTTGGTAGGCATATGACTAAGCCAACTGACGGGCCGGTGTCGCAGTTCCAGATGATATTGTTCAAAATATCTTGCAAACGTGAATCTTGTAGTGTGGCCAGTCTTCCGACAAGAGAAGGCCCGATTTCCTGGCTCTGCGATCGTATAGTGTGACATATTAAATCGTGAAGGAATATCTGAGATTCGTGTAGTCTGAACCAGCTATAAACTGTGAGGGGCTGAGCGGGAGTTATTGGAAACTATGCAATATTAAATTAAACCCCCCTTTTTAGGCTTATATACAACAACCAGGGCGACCCGACATTACGTATTTTGTGTGGTACTGCACGTAGAGAAAGGCAGGAGCTGTTGACAAAAGTCCACAAAAGATTTTAGACGCCAAGCTCTGAGACTTTGCTGTTTAAGGAGTCTCGGAAGAGGCTACTTCGCCTACAGCTCTTCTAACGGTGAGTGGGCAAAAAACGGAGGTTTGTGTGTGTGCGCTGTCAGTCAGCACCCGCCATGGTGTGTGTATATGTGCATTGTGCGTGTGTGTTCGTGCAGTTAATCAGCACCCGCCATGGTTTGTGTGTGTGTGTGTGTGTGCAGTCAGTCAGCACCCGCCGTGGTGTGTGTGTGTTGTGTTGTGTGAAGTGTTTTAAGAGTGGTTGGCTGCTTTTTTAGGTGCGCACTACTGCCACATCTCCAGCATAAGGACATTCTACACTGCCAAGCCGGTTCAGTCGAGGCTTGGCACGCCCAGCAGTTTCACAGTCTTATCTCTAGTTTCCTGTGTAAAACCGAGGGGGTGAAATCCCCCGTTCGTCAGGGCGCGGGCTTTCTTGGTTCACTGGAGCAGGCGGGCTGCGCACGGAGTCTTTAAACAAGCATCCGTTCTTGAGGTGGTTCGTGAAACATCTAATCCAGTGGGAATTGCAGTTTATATTGTAAGTGGGCGGAATGGTAAATATAGTCATTGTTGCATTATACATTAAGTACCGCTTGTCGCCACACGAGTGCAGTGTCTACCCTTTAATGAGCGCCGTTCAGCGCAACTAACATTGAAATAAATGAAGTAGTGTTCTGATTGTATGCTGTATGTCAGATTTACATGATGATTGAATATGATTGATACGTTATCAGTTTTAAATAACACAGCATATGATAACCATGAAAAAATACATATGATTAGATTTTACTGACAATGAAAGTTATTGGCAAATGGGTATCACAATGAAAATACATTGAAGTTGCTTTCTAAGGGCTGGAATAGACTTCCTGCTAACAACGCAGCCCTAAAAGTCAAATCACACCAAATTATTTGGGCATCATCAGGATAGGGTCATAAGCCAAGTATGGTTTGGATGCATGAAGGCCTTGCAGAGATGTGAGCTCACTTCCTGTTTGACTTGCCCCTGAGGTCAAAGGTCACCAAATAGTTTGGATGTGCCCAGAATGATGTCATGAGTCTATGTACCAAGTTTGGCTATGATATGTTAAAGAAGTGCTGAGAATTGGCTTACTTCCTGTTTGGCTGCTTTGCCGTCAAGTTTGATTTGCTGTCACGGTCAAACGGTTTTGACTTTCAGAAAGCTGTTTGACACATTTGTTCAACTTGGTTCATATATGCCAAGTTTCATGAAGATTGCACATAATTTGTGTCCTGTGGAAATGTACAACTGATTTTGACAACTTACAACATGGCGGCCAAGTTCTGATGTTGCCATGAGAAATAATTTATAAGCTATATGGGGCGGTCTGACAGTATCATCAGACATTGAAAATAAGTTTGAAATGTACTCATGTGAAGAGAGAGGAGTTAAAACACACACTCTTCATTAATTATAGCGCCCCCTAGAGGTCAATGGTCACCATATTAATTGAGTGTCCCCATGATGATGTTATGGGTCTATGTACCAAGTTTGGTTATGATATGTCAAAGGGTTGCGGAGAAATTGGCTTACTTCCTATTTGGCGGCTTCACGGTCGAATATGATTGGCTGTCGCGGATATTTCTGCAAGAAATAATATAGGGGAGAGCCGGGTCGATTGAAACACGGGACAATTGAAACACAGCGATTTCCTCGAAAACCACGCAATGCTTTCACGTCAAAATTCGTCACTACGTTCAGCAAGCAAGACTGACCAACCCCGGGAAATTTCGTGTAATGACGTGACACCGTTCAAATGTTATCCCGCAAACCTCTTTTTGAGAGCTGTAAGTAAAATCCTTCCTGCGGTAGTTTTTTTGTAATAAATAGTTGTATTTTTTGTTTCATGCTATAATAATATGACTATACAACAGATGAATTAGTACTTAAACCTGTGATAAAGTGTGCAGTGTCAGAGTTCTGAAGTTTAGAGGTAAAAAAGATTTAAGCGTCAGTAGTCGCTGTCGGGATGATTGAAACACTTGTTTCAATCGTCCCGCACATCACCATGCGTAATTGCGCGCACATTGCACGATCAATACCTGTATGAATTACAGAATTAATAAATGTTTTGCAATGATTAACTACTGCTTTGAATTAATAACATATTTTGAATGAACAAAACGTGTTTATCACTTGCATCAACAGTTTACTGAGAGAAAAATGCCACACGTCAGAAGGAGAACCACCTCCCGTGGGCTAGTTCCTGCATGGAACAACATCATGTCGCGTTGTCACGCTACCTCAAGGGGAGGGCAGAGGAGGGCAGTGAAGCCATTTATTTTGGGCTCACCCCTAATGAGGTCCGTGTTGTGAAAAGGGCTACATACATTTTTGGACAGGCACACATGTATGCTATGCACATAGTTTAATTAATAAATTTGAACAAATAACATAAACATAAACACACAAATGTACATCAACTTTTTACGACCCCGTGCATTTCAGCTGCCCATTCCCTGCATCCTGGTCGAGGAAGGACTGGATCACCTCCTTCATGGAGCGCAGTAGCAGCCTCCCCCTTCGGCGTCCAGAGGCCACTAGCCAACAACGGTTGTCCAGCTTCAATCAAAACAATGTCAACTTGTTCTACCAAAATTGAAAGACGGTGCTGGACCGGCACCAGTTCCAGGCCAAGGATATTTGGAACATTAATGAAACCGGTATTTAATATGAACTATATTAATATAAAACACAACTATAAACACATAACTACATTTATAAAAATAAACTATGCTCACAACCATATAAATATGAAAAAAACGATATAAACGTAACTAGATATCTAAATAGAAACGATGCTAACAACTATATACATATAAAAACAACTATATACACATAACTATATGTACACAAATATGCTCACACAACTATTTACAGGGGTCACCACTGTCCAGGTGCCAGACCGTGTCGTCGCCCAGATGGGGCAGAAGCAGGTCGGGTCAGTGACCTCAGCGGAGAGGTCCTTGAATGCAATGCGCAGGGCGACCTTGTTCCGCCATTCTTTATCTTCCCCCGTAAGCGGTTCGAAGACCACTTCCTGAGGGGTGGACCCGTTGGCTGTGCTGGCACCGCCAACCCAACTGGCTGGAGGAAGGAGCCAGACTTCCTCCTGTACCTGGCCCACTTCACCAGTCAAACCCGTGTCCAAGGAGTCGAAGCTGCTCCGCCTGCTGGACAATCACCCGTCCCACCTGTCAATTGCAGCAATCGATTACTGCAGAGCCAACGGCATAGTGCTGCTGTCATTCCCTCCCCACTGCACCCGCAGGTTGCAGCCAATGGACATTAGTGTCTTCAGCCCCCTAAAGGGGTACGTGGATGAGGAGCCCCCAACATCTCGATTTATGATGTGCCCTCCATCGTTGCTGAAGCACAATAAGAGGCTGCAACAGTGAAGAACATCACATCCGGGTTCTCTAGTCCAGGGATCTGGCCTTTTAAACCCTCCGTGTTTGAGGAAAAGGACTTCACCGGATCCTATTCCACAGACCGTCCTCCTCCCCAGGCTTCAGGTGACGAGGTCAGCGCTTCTCCAGGTGCCACTTCAGGTAGGAACAGTTCATCAGAAGCAACAGAGTTCATAATACATAAGTAAATAGTCCCATAAGTCAAAGTTCATAAAACAAGTCCATAGGTTAGTGGATGGCAGAGAAGCTGCTAGACCACCAGGCTACAACTCTCACATCAGGGTATTTAACAAGGATCAGGAGGGTGAGGATATAAACATTTTTTTATTTAAAAGTGTATTTTTTAAATGTGTCCTTTGGCAGGCATGGATGTACCTGGACGAGCTGCCGGGCCTGACGAAGCTGTCTGGCCTGAGGAAGATGCCCTCGAATTCAGCCTGGACATCGTCCGGTCTTACCCTAAAGCCGGGCCTAGAAAGATTACCAAGAGAAGAGGGAGAAAGGACATGCACACTTAAAAACCGCTGGGTATAAGCTATAGGCTAGCCTTCTACACCCTTGCTCTTAGTCATGACACATGGCATGCCGATTTATCATTTTTTCCTGCCATTACCATCAATCAGCTAGAGTGCAAGCTTAATCAAAGTTCTGCTTATTATATGATTTCAACATAATGTTCATGTCAATGTGCAGACTATTACACAATATTTATCAGATAAAATAAGTTTAGCCACTTACCTGTCCACAGAGACTCCGGATACTTCTGTGCACCGGGCTGTGCGTGTCGAAAAGAAATTAACCCTGTGCGGCGCTTGGATAAATTTCCGCTGTAACAGGTCTCATGATATCCTGTTGACCTGGTCGTTTTTGTTTAAAATAAATAAAAGGATGTTCAACTGTGTATCCTTAAACATGACTTAGGACAGGGAAATAAGTACATTTAATGCAAATTTAGTCGTCCAAAAGAAGAAAGGTGAGTTTTAATCGAAATGTGCATCTTGACAATTACGCACGGGCCAGAAATATATTTTGACCTATTTATATTATGCGGAATTATGTGAAATTTTTGCAATGAAGGGTACACTAGTATGTTGTCTAGTATGTTGCATAAAAACAAGAGTAAGGGCAAAAGATTATTTTTAAAATATGCTGTTTCATTCGTTCCGCATGTGTGTTTCAAACGTCCCGACTAGGCGGGGCGTTTGAAACAAATGTCAACTTACGTTCAAAGTTAAAAAACAGCTTGATCAACCAACATATGTATTAAATGTCACTTGTAACTAAGAGAACACACCTGTGAGTTGTTGATCACATGTTAAAATTATTACCATCTTTGAAAAAGACGTTTAACTGAAAAGTGTTTCAATCTACCCGGCTCTCCCCTACTAGCTATATGGGGAGATCTGATAGTATCACCAGACATTGAAAATAAGTTTGAAATACACTCATGTGAAGAGAGAGGAGTTAAAACACATCTACATTAATAACAGCACCCCCTAGAGGTCAAAGGTCACCAGATTAATTGGGTGTCCCCATGATGATGTCATGGGTCTATGTACCAAGGTTGGTTATGATATGTCAAAGGGCTGCTGAGATATTGGCTAACTTCCTGTTTGGCGACTTGGCGGTCAAATTTGATTGGCTGTAGCGGGCAAACGGTTTTGAATTTGAAAAATCGATTCGATGTTTTTTATCAAGCATGGCCTGAAGATCATGTGTGCCGAGTTTCGAGATGTTTGGAGAACATTTGTGTTAGGAGATGCATTTTGAAGGTTTTTGACATAAACCAAGATGGCGGAAAATCCATCATGGCACTGTCGAGTGTTGGCACCGCACGCACGGTGATTTATAGGAACTGTTGCGTACGACACACACACCGCTCCGCAGAGGTGTGTTTTGTGTGTGTGTGTGTGTCTGGGTGTCGCACGCACGCTCCCCGGGACCAACCTAGGTCGAGACCCACTTGTTTCCGTGAATCGTCAGTTACACGGAGGCGCTCGGACCGGCTCGGCTCAGTCTTAACCCGGTCCGACCCAGGTCACTCTGTTAAGTCCCTTCACAACAGTTACTTTAATACGAATTCAGACTTATCCCCCCCCGTTTAGTGGGATCAAGGTCTCTCTCTTGGTTAATACGAAACAATGATGTATCTTTTTGCCTTGTGAATTAACAAAAAAACTCTTTTACGTCTCTGCCCTGTCACCCTCTATACACGTCAGTCACAATCAACCATTGCTTGTATTTACTTTATCGTAAGATATATATAGGCACACAAGAAGTTATAAAGTAAGCAATTTACTTTATCGTAAGATATATGAGGTACACACAAATTTATAAAGTAAGCAATTTACTTTATCATAAGAATATATATAGGCACACCTATATATATATGGTGACCTTGTTGACAGCATGGTGTCACAGCATGATTCTGGAGTGATTCTGGAACGGCTAGGTGCATCAATATAGTGAGTCCTATCGGGACACACATCAGCACAAAATGACGTCATAGGGTGCTTTGAACTCGGCTTGGACCAAGGCTTCCAATGATCCCTTGTTTGTGAATATTGGACGAATGGGTGGAAAGTTATGAAAGCATGTCCAACTTTGACCTGATGGTGGCGCTATAGCTGATGAGCTAGCGACCTCACATTTGCTTCATGGGCTAATGGGAGTGTCCTGAACTAGTGTGCCAAATTTCACAACTTTTCACCAAGGCATTCTATGGGCTGCCATAGACTCCCATGGCAGGAAAATAATAAGAAAACGTACCAAAACAATAGGTTGTCTCGCAGCTTCGCTGCTTGACCCCCAACTACAACTTACACCCCATACAGGCATGTCCCAACATGACCGCTCACTGCACCCCACCTTAGTTTGCCATCTGCTCCCTATAGACACACTGAGCCACACACACACACACCCAAACACACACACATGCACACACACACACATGACTACGGTCAACTTTCACCCATTGCTTTGATCACATCTTAGGCCCTTTCCCATTTCTTTGCTACATAGAAAATCTCAACCCTAGCCCTCGCTGTTGCGCGTTCACGCGCCGTGGAGTCACGTCCCAATACTGTTTAAATGTAGTTTAAGGGGTAGGGGGGAGGGCTAACATCCCCTCAAAATTGAGATTTTCGATGGGCCCCCTCAAAGCGCTTCAGTTCTGACTTGCTCCCACAATACCTTGCGAGAAAACGGAAAATCAAGAAATATCCTAGACAAGATGGAGGACGAAAAGATGCGACAGGATTGGAAAAACACAAATGTAAGTATTTTCTCTGTAATTAACTAGTAATTATTTTATTAATTATACTCTGCAGCCCGGCCGCGGGCTTCGAAACTCGGCCGCGGACTCTCGGAAGTCTGTGGCCGATTTTCGCGGAAGATCGCGAAAGTCCCCGGCCGACTTGCGCAGGCCGCCCGACCCCGGTTCTCGGCCGGGATGCATGCCCGATCAGGGGCTCTGCAGCCCGGCCATCGACCGGGCTGCAGACCGGGCTGCAGACGGGGCTGCAGACCGGGCTCATACGACCGGGCTGGATATCATGTCGTATGATATCCAGATCTTCCATGTTCTAGTGACTCCAGGTTAAAAATAAACTTTACTATACTAATATATTATATTATATTAGATTATATTAGATTAGGCTTTATTGATCCTTTTGGGATGACTCCCTCAAGGAAATTGATTGTCCAGTAGCTTACAGAAAGAAACGCAACACAATATTAAATTATATACAATATAAGATAAACAATACACTCTAAGATAACTATAAAAAGTAAAATAAACAGTAAACAATAATTATAATATAAGATAAGATAAACAATAAACTCTTAACTAACTAACTATAAAAAGTAAACAAAAAACAGTAAACAGTAAACAATAAACTCTTAGCTAATATAGAAAGTAATATTAGTAATATTATTAGTTATTCATTATTAATAATCTATAAGTAATATATACCTACTCATATATATATTATATTAGTAATATTCTATAAGTATTATTATACTAATATATTATATTATATTAGTAATATTACATGGTTAATCAATGTATTTTTTGGCAGTACTATATTGTGTACATAGCTATTATATATTGTACCTAACATATGGCCATATCACCCAGTTCTGGCATATAATTTCTATTTCCTTCTTATTCGTTTTCTTTCAGGACTTCGTTGAGTCCACTGCCACCAGCCCCCCCCACCTCTCCCTCATGCTCCTCCACCCCAGGCACCTCTTCCAAGAGGAGAGTGCCAGGGGGCAGGCGAGGCATGAGGAGAGCGAGGCAAAGTTGGCGAAATGGTGGAGAAGATGTGATTCTCCACCATTCTCTCAAAAACTGAGAGTGTGTGTGTGTGTGTGTGTGTGTGTGTGTGTGTGTGTGTGTGTGTGTGTGTGTGTGTGTGTGTGTGTGTGTGTGTGTGTGTATTTTTAGGTGTGTGTTTGTGTGTATTTTTAGATGTGTGGTTCAGTGTTTCTTATTTAAATAAAGGGTTTCTTCTAAAGTGTTCTTGTTCTTAACCGATTATTATCTAAGGGGGCACTCACACTAGGCCTTCTGGCCGTGGCCGTGGCTGTTTTAGCACCTATCCGTGCTCAAATCTGCCAGTGTGAGTGTGGCCAGTCTGGCAGGCCGGGCCAATTACAAAATATAAATACCATTTCAGGTTAAACATCTTTACAATGGGTCTTGCTCGTTGCCCGAGACAATGGCAGCCAGTCTGTCTCTTGTAACATTACCAGGGGTCTGGTTATCTGCTAGGGGGCACGGGGAGGCCATGATGACGTCACAGGGTAGGGTTGTCCCATTTGGTAGGGGATCGGTTAGGGTAGCAATGAGCATGAGCAATGAGGGTTAGGGTTGAGATGGAGGGTTGAGGCAGTGAGCAAAGAAACGGGATTGGGCCTTAGTGATCGGGAGTTGTAGGCTGGTTGGGGAGGACGCTGGCGCTCTCTGTTTCGCCGCTTCTCCAGTCGAGCCAAAACAACATTGTTTGTTTTGTTTTTAAATAGTTTTTTTAATCTTTTTAACCTTTTTAAACTATTTCACTATCCGCGTCCGACCAGTAGACCTTTTCAAATCTAGCGGTTGCCTACCTGTTGCTGCTAGCACACTACCTGTGCACACTACCACTACCTTTTCCCCCCGTTGCCGCCGGCACCACTATGTTGAGTTACTCCGTCAACCAGCTGATGAATCTCAAAATGTCTTCACTCCACCGGACATTACAGTGATTAAACAACTTGACTTCTCCGCCGTCGGCGCTATATCCACAGAGGCTCCCGAAGAAAGTTCCTCAACCCACCGAAAAGTCCTGCATCCCGCTCACTGGTCAGTCACGCGTCTTGTCGCACCTCACATACGTCATCAGAGCGTTTGTCCTCCTACTGGATAAGTAGTTTGGGCATCTCCATGGCAACACCTCTCAGGGAATTGGATGGAAAACGTGGAGTGGACTCTAGTCTGCTACGTCCACTGCCAAGATGTGTTGCTTCATCCAGCAGCAAAATTGAACTTTTTAATGCCCAATCAATCAGCAACAAATCCTGCCTAATACATGATCATATACTGGATAAATGTCTGGATTTTATGTGCATCACAGAGACCTGGCACCAACCAGATACTTTCTCCTCCTTAAATGAGAGCTGTCCCTCAGGATATAGCTACCTCCAGAAAGCCCGCAGTACAGGTCGTGGGTGGCGGCCTGTCGGTCATCCATCGCAGTGATCTGGAGTTATCTCTGCAGCCCCTGCCTGAACTCTCTTCATTTGAATGCCTTGCTTTTAAATGTAAGCCCCCTTCCTCTGTGCTGTTCCTCCTTATTTACCGACCACCAAATCCGAACACATCTTTCATCCCTGAGATGTCAAATCTTCTCACAACTTTCTGCACATCCTCTGCCGACGTTATCATTTTAGGTGATATGAACATCCACGTCGATACCCCCTCCTGCCGCTTTGCTGCTGAATTTCTTCAGCTATTGGACTGCTTTAATTTAAAGCAACTTGTTGATGTCCCCACACACACCAGGGGGCACACCTTGGACCTGGTCATCACAAACTCTGCCCCTCTCACAAACCTGCAGGTGTATGACCTTGGTGTCTCTGACCACAAGATCATTTCTATGGAGTTGCCATCCTCATCCAGCCTCTCCAAGCCTAGACGAAATATCAGTTTTAGAAATCTCAAAAACATTAACCAAGAACACCTGTCAGCAGACTTTCAGCATCTCTCCACACTTTTCTCATCAGCCGACGAAGCAGTGGACTACTACAACAGCCATCTGAGTAGCCTCCTGGATCACCATGCACCTGTTAAAACCAGAGCAGTCACCTTCACCCGCCCAGCTCCCTGGTTTTCAGATGGACTGCGGAAGATGAAGGCAGCAGGGCGAGTCCTTGAGCGGCGATACAAAACATCTGGCCTCACTGTTCACAATCAAATCTACCGGGAGCACCAACTACAGTATTCAAAGTCCCTTAAAGAGGCAAGGTCACTTTTTTACTCTGACGCCATCAGAAACAATCAAGGAAACTCCAAACGGCTCTTCCCTACGGTCAACCATCTTCCTCAAACCACAAATCCCCCCACTTACTGGCACCACAGAAGAACAGTGCAATCACTTCATGGATTTTTTCAAATCAAAGATTGCACATATTCGTTCTGCTCTTTCTGGTCCTCCCACCCAAACCGTTCCCCCATATACATATGCCATTTCACAACCCCTAAACTGCTTTCCTGTGGTTCATCAGAAGAGGTGCAGAACATCATCAGGAAGATGAAACCCTCCACCTGTGCCCTGGACCCTCTCCCAACCTCCTGGTAAAAACCCATGTCACAGTCTTAAGTCCCCTGATCGCCTCTGTTATAATCACTCTCTCCAAACTGGTCACGTTCCCCCCGTCTTAAAGAAAGCCATAATCAGACCACTGCTCAAAAACACACCCTTGACCCAGAAGTCCTATCACACTACAGGCCCATCTCCAATCTCCCCTTCATATCCAAAGTACTTGAGAAAGCAGTTGCCACCCACCTTCAAAACCACCTCAAACTAAACAACCTCTATGAAAAATTCCAGTCCGGTTTCCGCTCCGCCCACAGCACAGAAAGAGCTACAAACGACCTCCTGAGGTCATCCGACGCTGTCTCCCCCTCCCTCCTCATCCTTCTGGATCTCTCTGCTGCTTTTGACACAGTCGACCATGACATTCTTCTAAACCGCCTCCACCTCACCACTGGACTCACTGGCACTCCCCTCAGTTGGTTTCAGTCATACCTCAAAAACCGGATAGAATGCATCTCCCTGGTCCCTCCAAATCGAACCCACACACAGTCACTTGCGGTGTCCCCCAGGGTTCAGTCCTTGGCCCCATCCTCTTTATCCTCTACCTCATCCCCCTTGGTCAGGTCATCAGCCGCCACGGTTTCTCATTCCACTGCTATGCCGACGACACACAGCTCTATGTCAATGCCACAGCTGCCACCCCACCTTTAACATCACCGTCATCCCCATCAAAACTCACCACGTGCCTGGAGGAGATAAAGGCATGGATGGAGCACAATTTTCCTCCAACTCAACAGCGCCAAAACCGAAGCCATCCTGATCGGCACCTCTCACCAGACCAAATCATCATCCATAACCAGCATCAGCTTTTCTGGCTCCAAATATCCCTCTCTCATCAACAGTAAACAAATTCTTGGTGTAACAAATGGACCCCCAGCTCACTTTTGAATCCCATATCAACCACCTCTGCAAGACCTCCTTCTATCACCTCCGCAACATTTCCAAACTCCCGCCCCATTCTCTCACTCATCAGACTCCGAAAAAACTAGTCCATGCCTTTATCTCCTCCCAGAATGGACTACTGTAACGCACTACTCATCGGGATCCCTAGCAAGAGCCTGCAGAGGCCTTCAATACGTACAAAAACTCTGCAGCTAGGATCCTGATGAGAGTGCGTAAGCATGAGCACATTACCCCATCCTCCACTCACTCCACTGGCTTCCGGTTTCCACCCGGATTGAGTATAAGGTTTCCGTCCTCACTCACCAATCTATCCATGGACATGCCCCCCCATACCTCAAAGAACTTCTCAACCCAAATAGCAAAACACGCTCCCTCCGCTCCACTCACTCTAACCTCCTCCACATACCCAGAACCAAACTGGAGGACCATAGGAGATAGGGCCTTCAGTGTTGCCCGCCCCACGCCTGTGGAATGCCCTCCCTGATACCTTGAGGGCACCACATCCACTGATTGTTTTAAAAAGGTCTTAAAACATTTCTTTTTAAAAAAAACCTTTGGCTCGCACTCTTAGATGTTTTTAAAACCCCCTTTTTTATTTTTATTTTTGTTTTAACCTGTAGCCCTTTGAGATCTTCGGATGAAAAGGGCACTATAAATTAAATTTATTATTATTATTATATACGCTTCCCCCCCACATCCCCATTTCACACACACACACCAGCACGCACGCAGTACACATACACACCACACACACCACACACACACACACACACACACCCCCACCCACCCCCACACACACACACCACACCACAACACCCACCCACAGGTCCCCCACACCCTCGCAACCCCTGCTCCGGAACGGAAGCCCTCTCAAATCGGTAATAGGGGTTCCATACCCCTCCAACCCCCCAGCTGTTGTGGCCCCCCACCCTCGCATTTTCTATTAATGCTTCCGGAAACGGGGTGTGCCTCTCGAACTTGGTCCCTTTTGGGGGGTCTATTGACTACCGTATTTTCCGCACTATAAGGCGCACCTGTATGGATAAGCCGCAGCAGCGTAAATTGAATGATGTGGTACACTAAGCCGCACTGGACTATAAGCGCGTGTTGGTTTTTCATATTTAATTACAATCTTTGCCAGGTTCGTGCCCAGCTGGGGTATTGTCGGGAAGAGATTGGCTGTGCGTGAGAACGCTACCATTTATGAACCTTCTCAACCACCACGTGTTGCATATTTGCATACCGTATTACATTTAGTGCAATAGTAGCTTACAGACACCTATACGGTTTACTGTGCTGTCTTTGGTAAACAGTACTGTATACACCATAGCGTATCAGACACACAATAAGTTCAACCTTTCACACTTAAACGGTGCGCTCCCAGCGCACATACCGGCAGTGATCTACACAGCAGTGGTTTTCAATCAATGGTCCTTGAGGGAGTGCATAGGGGTTCCCCAGCAAAATTAGTTACCGTAATAGCGTCAAACATTTATTAACATTGGCTATTTTGGAAAAACCTTGAAAAAGTGTGAACATCTTTGAACGTTTATCTACGTTGTAGCCTACAGTAATAATAACATAACAAAAAACAAAGCTTACAGCGCTTGACGAGGCAATATCAATGGCTAAATTAAATGTGTTTTTTTAAAAGTGCAAAATAAAGTGCCTGTAACACGACAGTAAGCGCGTAAGCCTAAAGTTGCAACAACGAGGCTGCTTAAAATATATGGTAATCAGCCTACCAGAACACGGCTGTAACCAGAAAAGTCAAGTCATTAATCCTCATCTCCGTCTTCTTCCTGCGTACTAAAACCACCAAAGTCCTCATCTTCAGTGTCGGAAACGAACAGGTTCAGGGTGGCTTCGTCAGCCACTCTCCTCTCTCCTTCGTTGTCGCTGTCAAAACCAACAAACTCCTCTTCGTCACTGTCGGAATCGAATAGCCTCTGAAGGGCCTCAGCTGTGGCGGCGTCCTCCTCTTCATCACGCAGTAGTCCAGCCTTTCGGAACCCGTTAATGATCGTGGATGTTTTGACACTCCTCCACGCCATCAGGACCCACTCGCAAACTTGAGCGAAAGTTGCTTTTCGCATGCGACCAGTTTTGGTGAATGATTTATCGCCGCTAGTCATCCACGCCTCCCACTGAACGCGTAGTGCCACTTTGAACGCGAGATTGACACTGATGTCGAGTGGCTGCAGATGCTTCGTTGTGCCCCCAGGAATCACAGCTGGAATCGAGTTTGTGCTCTTGATGGCTGCTTTCACATTATCCGTTATATGGGCCCTCATGCTGTCCAAAACGAGCAAAGCTTTTTTTTGGCGAAAGAATCCTCCAGGGCGCTTGACGTAGCACTCATTCAGCCACTCCTTCATCACGCTTTCCATCATCCACCCTTTCTTGTTGACTTTAAAGGAGATGCCGTTCGGGATCTTTTCTTTCGGCATTGTAATCCGCTTAAAAATCACCATTGGCGGAAGCTTTAATCCAGATGCTGTGCAGCCAAGAACACAAGTGAAATTCGTTCTCTCGTGGCCAGTGGTTCTCAACGTGATGGACGATTCACCTTTCTTGTTAACAGTCCTAGTGAGAGGCAGGTCAATCGTCAAAGGCACTTCATCCATATTTATGATCTGGTCCGGTCCGATGGAATATTCCTCTATCTTTCTTTGTGTGAATTCGCCGAAGTTTGTTTTTTTCCTTGTAGTCGGGAGGGAGTTGCTGACACACAGTCGTCCGCGCCCTTATGGACAGTCCCTTTCGTCTCATAAATTTGAAACACCAGGATGGGCCACCTCTGAAATTTTCAATTTTCATTTCGGTGGCGACTGTTTTAGCCTTCAGTCGGATCTGCATGGTGGAAACACCTCGGCCGTCTGCTCTCTGTGTGTTCACCCAATCTTCAAAAAAGTCTTCAAGTTCGGGCCATCTGCTTTTATTACCTCTGAAAGCTTTTTTTGACTTCTTGCATTGAGACAGTTCTTCTCGCTGGCGTTTCCAACGTCTCACCAATGACTCATTGATGCCAAGGCCACGTGCAGCAGCTCTATTTCCTTCTTTTACAGCCAGATTGACTGCCTTTAACTTAAAAGCTGCATCATATGCAATTCTACGTTTGTTTTCCATAATGAGGGTTTGTGCATGAAAACTTCCGTTCCACAAACTGTTTCGCTTTCGTAATATTTGTCTTGCTCTCGTTCTCGTTCTGTCTTTCGTAGCCTACCACTCAAGGTTCCACTTTTACTTTCGCGCGCTACTTGAGGCTTTTCCGGTCTCCAGCATTTCCTGCTGGAGCCCGCCACTGGTGGCGGGGCGCGGCATGGCGCGGACCGGTCATAGAGCCCATAGAGTTAAAGTCGGTGGACTCGTCGGTAGCCTGTAAAATCCATAGATTAGCCGCATCGCTATATAAGCCGCAGACTCGAAAAATGGGGGAAAAGGCGCAGCTTATAGTCCGAAAATTACGGTAATATAAAGGATGCGTTGTGACCTCATGCTGCTCTTCAAACCGCTTGTCCAGGGTCGGATCGACGGGGCAGCAGATCCAACAGGGGACCTCAGACTTCCCTTTCCTTGGTAAGGAAAGGGAAGTCTTTGACCATCTATTGTTAATTGGAGGCATTTCTGAATGCAAATGGCCTGAGCGTGAATGTGCATGGTAATTAAGAACAGGTGGGATTTATCAGGATTAATTACCTACTGATGTGTGTACGATTGCCTTGCGCATATTTGATAAATGCAGATTTTTTTTGTACAGAAGCACATCCTAAATTTAATTCCTAAAAGAGAATTAAGATTATTTTCTACCTGGGGTTGATAAGTGAGGCCCCTGGTGGTTTGGTCATTGTTATTTCACTCCCTTGGATTAGACTGACTGCATCCTATCAAGCGGAAGGCTGTGGCAGGGAGCGGGGGTTGACCCAGCAGCTCTATGATGTCAATGTGTCTGGGTTGGATGACCAGGGAGAGATAGAACTTTCATTATGTCTCTCTCTCTCTCTCTGCTGATTTTGCATGGAAAGGAAAGCCACACTAAATCATCCCCACAATTTCTCCCTAGTTGTGCTTCTTTGGTATGAATTGTTTAGAGTTCATTATGAAAATTCTGTAACACTTTATTTGAAGGTGTATACATAAGACTGTCATAAGACTGTCATTACACTGTCATAACCATGACATGACACCTGTCATGGACATTATGAATAGTTATGACTATTAAAGTGTCATTCGGTCAATTATGTCACGTTTAATGCAACATTGACATTGGATGAGATGTCTTTGTTATGACAACCTGACATAAGCTGAGACAAAATAACTTGTCGATTGTCTTTGTTATGACAACCTGACATAAGCTGAGACAAAATAACTTGTCGATATCTTTGTTATGACAACCTGACATAAGCTGAGACAAAATAACTTGTCGATGTCTTTGTTATGACAACCTGACATTAACGAAGACAAAATATCTTGTCGATGTCTTGGTTATGTCGACTTGACATTAACCAATAACATGACCTGTCATAAACATGTCATAGTAGGCTTAATAATCAAATGTAAAGAAACAATTTCGATTTATGTAAGATTACATTAAACTGTCATATGCGGAATGTTTTGACATTGACTGTCATGAGACCTTCATTGTACTGTCATGAATGATTCTGTTTGCCTCAAGTAGTGAAACAATTTGGACATTTCAATAACACGTCATGAAGCGTTATTACACTGTCTAATGCCTTTACAACAGGCTCATGAATGATTCTGTTGGCCTCAAGTAAAGTGAAACAATTTGGACATTTCAATAATATGTCATGAAGCGTTATTACACTGTCTAATGCCTTTACAACAGGCTCATGAATGATTCTGTTGGCCTCAAGTAAAGTGAAACAATTTGGACAGTTC
The DNA here is from genome assembly GCF_026213295.1 of Gadus chalcogrammus. Lineage (NCBI taxonomy): Eukaryota > Metazoa > Chordata > Actinopteri > Gadiformes > Gadidae > Gadus > Gadus chalcogrammus. Next base: position 21,708,192 of record NC_079424.1, read on the forward strand.
ATTAACATGTCATGAAGCGTTATTACACTGTCTAATGCCTTTACAACAGGCTCATGAATGATTCTGTTGGCCTCAAGTAAAGTGAAACAATTTGGACATTTCAATAATATGTCATTAAAAGTTACTACACTGGCTCATTTTGACATTGATTGCCATCAGACCTTTATTATACTGTCATGAATTATTCCCTTTACCTCAAAGTGAAACAATTTGGACTTTTCAGTAAATGTTATTACACTTAATTACACACACAACAGTGTGCAGTAGTCACAACTTCATAAATGTAACATGAAGCATTTGGGTATTACATGAGGAAATACCTAAACAAAAGCAATATAAGTCAAGACAGTCTCTTTTATTTACATTAAGACACAAAACAAAAAATGTATACAGTTGTGGCCAAAATGAAATAAGAACCACTTAAAAAAAAAAGCACTTTCCCGTCCTTAAATGAACAAGTATGAGAACAAAACAGTTACATTAAAATAAATAATATTTTAAACGGCTGCTCAAAATAGATAAAAAACCATAAACACCAGATGTTTTGTTGAGGGGATTGTGAGGAGATATTCACTGATTTGAACAAACTTTCAGTGTTGCTCATGCCCCTTTGAACCTAGAACCCATGCCCCTTTGAACCTAGAACCCATGCCCCTTTGAACCTAAAACCCAAACCATTAAGTATATTTGTACATTATCGGGAGGAGCTTGCCCTTTTTTTGTTTTCAGTTATGACCTCTGCCATATCTTGCAGCGCTCTGCAAAGTCGGCTATCTTATCATCGTGCTCTCTATTGAGCTCTTTGAAACGATCCGGGAAGGTGAGGAACAGCTCTGCAATCACAGCAGTCCTGGCAATTGTGTTCCTGTCAACCTTCAGCTTTTCAAAAGCCTTCTTCATCGAGCCATATTGCGAGAATCTTTTCATTGCCTTTTCATACCGCCGAATAACTCCGTCTGTTGTGGTCACTTAACAAGAAAAAAACATAACATTTTTATCAGGATCCATTTTCAGACATGCATTGTTGAGTTGCAACCTATAATGTAGGTAATATAAGCAGATAAGAAAGGATTCTACACTGTAAAAACTTGGACTGGTGTTAATTAATATTCAATAGATAAAAGATAGCAACCTTTATGTAATAAAAAAGACTTTGTGCAGTTTTGAATCTTATTTTCAATACCTTTTGTGTTTTTATTAATTGTTTTTTACTATTTTTTGATGGAGTAAAATCAGCTGTAATTCCCTTAGTAGTATTTAATTGTATTTTATGAGGACGATCAAAGTTCCATAAAATCTATAAATTTGACCCATTCAGAGATCTTTGGTTTTAATCATTTTACACAGTAAAAAAAAGGGAATAGGGTTAATTCATATTTGATAAATAAACAGTAGCAACCTTTACATAATAAAAAAGACTTAAAGCAGTTTGGATACACATTTAGCTGAATTCAATCAATTTCATGTTTTTTATTAGGTAATTGTGTTTTACTATTTATGTCCGAAAAAAATCTGCTATGATCCCCTTAGTAGTATTTAATTATATTTTATCAGCACTGGTCTTTGGCTCTTATAACCTTCATTCCGCCGAGCGGGCATTTTTGCGCCACATGGACGTCTGTCAGCACATGCAGTCAGCACATTTCTGGGACTGCCACTTCCCAAAAGGTAAATAACTTTTCATTATATTCGTTAACAGATACTGTTAAACCAAGATGCAGTAGCATGTGAACATTGTTTCCCGTTTGTTACCAATAATGTCAACCTTACTCTGCTGTAAAGTCAAAATGAAGCTTTGTTGCTGTGATTCGAAGTCAGTACTACGATGGAGTATTAGGGCCACACGTGAAGAAAAAATATATTTTTGCCGTGACGAGATTAAAATCGACACGTCGACTTTAAAGTCGCGTCGACATTAAACTCGAAATGTCGAGAATAAAGTTGAAACATCATATCGACTTTATTCTCGACGTGTCCATTTTTCGTTCCTCTGTCAGCACGCAGACGCTCTGGGCATCCTCCCAAGCGTGCAGCGGATGACACGAAGTAGTCGGCAATAACCCTGGGGTCATTGTTTGTGGTGTAGGCCTCCATCCAAACAATATAGCGACTAAAACCGTCAATGCAATTCGTGTCATCTCGACATTTCGAGTTTAAAGTCGACACGTCGAGATTAAAGTCGACATGACATTTAAACTTTATTCTCGACATTTCGAGTTTAATGTCGACATGATGACTTTAAAGTCGACGTGTCGATTTTAATCTCGTCAAGGCAAAAATATTTTTTTTCTTCACGTGTGGCCCTAATACTCCGTCGTAGCCTACAATACAGAGGCCGGTTTGCCTCGACCAAAAGGACAAAGTGGTCTGCTCAATGCGACAATTATGTTGAGCTTTTTAACTATTTTCCTGTTATTTAATGCTCTTTTAAGACACGTCAAATGATCTACTTATACTAATTTTCCTTCCTCGCCCTTCCCTCTCGCTCACCCATGCCCTGTATCACGCAACAACCACGTTGGCTAGCTAGCTAGCAAGGAGCTAATCTCAGAGACCAAAGGATTCTTGCTTTCAGAGGTAAGCCATTTGCACGGTTTACTGTCATTGTCTCTATTAATATTTTATTAAGGCCATGGATTTCGTTACATTTCAAAACAATGTTTGTCTGTTAGCTCGTTCTGTTTGATCAATTTGGCCTTATTTTTTTTATTGGAAATAGTTTTGTGTTTGGTGCATATTCAACAAGACAGAAACAGCCGTGTCCAGGGTCAGAATACAATCATGGTTTTAGGTACGGGCGAACCAGGCAGCCGCCCGGGGCGGCATATTTGTGGGGGGCGCCAAGTCACATGGGGGGCGCCACGAGCAGTTAAAAAAAATCGCGCTGCGTAGCGGTTATCAATGAAGTACTACATAACATTGTGTGGGGAATAGGTATTTTGGCGCCCCCTCTGGCTGCAGGCGCACATCTGCTCGTTGAGAAGGTGCCGTGCGCAGACGGAGTGAAACCCCCACTGAAGTCCGTAGCTTGACGATACAGTTAAACTGTATCGTCAAACTACCCCCCCCCCCAATTCTTAACGTTCATTAACAATATGTCTTCATATTTATTTATAATAGAGATCAGCCAGAAAGGACGTTTCCATTTTGTTTTAGGTCTCATTGCCGTGAGCGAAAAAATAAATGATCTGTGGTGCTTACAGTATGAAGTTGGGGATTTTGCCCCAGTCTAGGGGTGCCTAGGGCCTAAGTAAGGAATATTCACCGAGAGGCCGGGCAATAAACAGTTTGATATGCCCGGCTCGTGGACGGCTTACCGCCCGAGACTTTGTCTCGGGCGGTAACCTTTCGCGAGCCGGGCATATCAAACTGTTTATTGCCCTGCCTTGAGGTGATTATTCTGTTTATTCTACTTCGAGCCGGCCAACATAATAAAACAATTCAAATACTTTAATAATTAGCCTTTTTCGTATTCGTATTGCATGCTTATTAAATGTATACTCTGTTTAAGTTCATCTCCCTCGAAAAGTAGTTCCCTTTAGAACTACGGTGAATAACGTTAGCTCAGCTGTAGGTAACTCGTTTCTATAGCAACCACACTAGGCTGGATCTGATCACTAGTTTAATAACGTAGTTGCTACATTCGTATCAAGTCAGTTTTAATGACGATCGATCAAACATGCACTCCTTGGTTTATTTTTACTATGGACCTCATGTTGGAAATGTATGTGATAGAAAACGATACAAGCGGCATATTGATCTACTGTGCTCAGTCAGCAGCAAGTAGAACCGACAAGTCAGCGGGCAATATGCCGGATTAATGCACCCCTCCCAGCCAATCAGAATCGAGCATTCTTAAATGAAGTAGAATAATGCTTATTTTTTCATTTCAGGCTCCAAGCAATCGAAGCATCCACGTGACAAGAGATGTTGTCATTCGATGTTTGATGGTGTACCTTGGGGAATCGACAGATGAACTCTTAAAAGAGTATGATGTAAGTAAAAGTACATGTTGAAATACAACATGTAAATACACTTTGGCAATTTTAAATTACTACTGCAGAAATACGTTTTACTTAAAACTCCCTATCTCTTTATATTCTTCCTGAGAACTCACAAAACAGTTGAGAGACTTTTTACAGAGAGACTGAAGTAACCTCTAAAATAAGTTGCTTAGGATGACTTTAAGCTTCAAGAATGAGCTCACAGTGCTATATCATTTGTTAATAAGCTGGTTGGATCCTTTTTTAACTAATCTTGGATAACAATGTGACAAATGGCAAAATAGACGGACAGTCTTGCCTTTTAATTGTCAAAGGGTTTGAAGCATTTTAGGAGATGTTCAATTTGGTCATTAATATTTTGCTGTAATGTGTTTGCTATTTCAGGATGCTGATGAAGACGTTGTGTCACAGGACCTTGCTCTACAAAACATGAAAATCTACAATTTGAAGACTAGTACATCGGAAGATCCCGACGTTGGTATCGTGGTGGATGGTATCAAAGTTCTGAGCGCTCTGAGTAACATGCCATGGGCTTGCTCCATGCTCGTTGGGTTAGCATACGCAGTGAATCTGGCCTATCCCAAGGAGCTCAGGTACACATTTGAGGCCTTCCAGAAGCTCTTTCTCGAACTGGATAGTTCGAAGCTGTCCCCAAAAGTGAAGAGCCTCAAAAATAAGCTACTAGTTTAAGCTTGAGAAGCGGACTGAAGGCTCTGTTCAATGCCTGATTTTCTGTGCTGCAGTTGATTGTTCTGAAAAATCCAAATAACCATACTCATTTCAGGGGAGTGGCATAATGTTTTTTACTTAGAGTTGGCAAAGGCCGTTGTTCTTAATCTTTGTTCACTGTAAAGGAATGCAAATTGAAGCTGTTTGTAAAAGATATTGGCCCTGATGATTTCGTTTGGCGCATGTAAAAATACACTCTGCAGTTTGTTAAATTTCTGCCTTTTTCCAAATAACCCCTCTTTCAAAAAAAATTGATTTATTGCACCTGAAAAATGTTAGATAAACATGTTCAGACAAAGTTCCAGAAATAAATGTTAACATGCTTTTATGGTTATACATGTGTATCTTTTGACCCCTTCTTTAGTAAATGCATGATATTGAGTGGATTATGCATAGAAAAATTATGGCAACAAAGCGACAATTAATACTATTGAATAGATTTCTATTCCTGTGATGCCAATTGATAGTGGAATTAAAAAATTTGTTTTAGGTATGGATCAGTAACTATAGCAGTGTAAATGTGTTGAATTGAGTAGAAATGTGCTCAAATATGAGTCGACATATTTTTATTCAGTAAATATAAAAAGATTTCCACCAGATATTCAGTGAATATAAATCAATTTTAACCAAAAATATAGTAAATGTAGATCGATTTACACCAAATATATAGTAAATGTAGATAAATCTACACCAAATATATAGTAAATGTAGATGGAAATTAATTTAGATTTACAAAATATTTTTGTGCTATATTGCTATGTATTTGGCAAGTTATTACTAAATCCAACACATTTTTGTTATCACAATTTACTTACTTATTTAGTTTGAATATAGTTAATTTATTCAATACTTATTAATTAAAATTGTAGCAATTAAAATCTATTCAATTGTTTTACGTGTCACTTTGTTGCCATAATTTTTTTAAGTAACCAATGGTCACATTTTTTAGAGTGTACTTTTCTCCTGGTACATTGTTCATCCCCCTTTCAGGCTGGTTATATTAGATTTAGCTCCTTTTCTATATGCCCGTGACTAGCAATGGTGCCATTGCCAGCCTGGAAGTATCAGCACAGAAAAGTAGTGTCCTTTCTTAACTGCCTCAGAGGCTTTACCTAACATAACCAGCAACGATGGAGGATGCAGATTGAACCACTAAGGTAAGTAGAATCCTTCATCTGCTTTGGAGGCTAGTTACACTGCCCGGCCAAAAAGAAAGTCACCACCTGGGTTTTACACTGGAAAAAGCCTTCTGATGAACCAATTAAAAAAAACAAGGGTAATGGTTCACATCTATATTACATAACTTGAGCCAATGACAAATATATAGCTTGCCTCAAACAATATTTCCTATGTTCATAAAAACAAAATAATACAACTTGGCACCAAGTATAATTCAATTCTTTGAATGAAGTTAATACATTTAAATCGTATGTTAAATCCTAAACAAAAAAATATTGATTCACTCCAACAATTGTTTCTCATTTAAGAAATATCTATCAGAAATAATTTGTTTTATCCAATCAAAAAGATTACAATTTAATCAAACAATTGTTTCTCATTTAAACATAACATATTTTGTATACATCATTTTTTCCCACTCGGCTCTCGCCGCTTCATGGCCTTGGGGCGCTTCTGTCTGGATTCGACATCACATCGCGACATCAGTCAGGGTTAGGTGCTTTGTCAAAGAAACCTCGATACTCTGCTTGGTGAAGCTGGGGATCGAACCAACAACCTTCAGGTTACTAGCCAACCCGCTCTACCACCTGTGCTACTGCCGCCACACAATATACAATATATATTAACAATCTAAATGGCAGAGTTAGACCTACTCCAGACCTCCCTCCAGACACAGACAGACTGTCCTAGCTCACAGAACCAGTGAGTCATCGTCACTCTGGTCAAGGCTAGTGCTTTCACCTCAAAAAGTCGCCAAAAGTCACCAATAGCAGCTGAAAGAGGAGCTAGATTTGTTTAGATTGGGGAGATATGGGAGAAAGTGAAGAATAAGATTAAATCAATAAGCATTTGGTACAGTAAGAAAAGAAAAGTGAAAATGATGAAGAATGAGAAGGAGTTGAGGGAAAGACTGAGGGTAGAGCTGAGTAAAGCAGAGAATGAAGAAGGTTACAGCATGGAGAATTATATAGAGGTAAAGATGGAACTTCAGAGATATGAGGCAGAGAAATGTAGAGGAGCAATTTTACGGAGCAAAGCTAAATATGCGCTGGAGGGAGAAAGGTGCACAGCGTATTTTCTTGGCCTAGAAAAAAGCAAACAAAGCAGGACATATATACATGAAATCAGGAAAAAGGAGGGGGAGGTAGTAGCAGACTATGTGGCCATACTGGAGAGGGTGCAAGAGTTTTATGGGGAGTTATATCAGAGGGGTGGATTAGAGGAGGACAGTATAGTGGAGGTACTGGATAGTGTAGAAAGCAAGCTGAGTGTGGACGATAGTGAATGGTGTGACAGAGAGATAAGTAGGATGGAGGTGATGGAGGCGATAGAGGGGCTGAAAAGCGGGAAGAGTCCTGGGAGTGATGGGATAGGGATTGAATTTTATAAAGTATATAAGGAGCAGATGGCATCAATTTTAGTAGAGGTATTCAGGGAGACTGAGAAAACAGGGATAGTGCAGGGTAGGATGGTAGAAGGTGTGATTACCTTAGTTTTTAAGAAGAAAGGAAGTAAACTAGACTTGAAGAATTATAGGCCTATAAGTCTGCTAAATGTAGATTACAAAATTCTGGCCAAGGTGTTGGCTAACAGAATAAAACGAGTGATAGGGAATATAATTAAAACATCTCAAAGTTACAGTATACCAGGTAGGGATATAGCTGACACAATAGCGACAGTTAGGGATACAATAGAATTCATGAAGAGAGACGGGGCAGGGGGAATAGTGTTAGCTATAGATTGGAATAAAGCATTTGATAGGGTGGAGCATGAGTTTTTATTTAGATTACTGGTGAGATTTGGATTTGGAGAGAGATTAGTGGGGTGGGTCAGGAGGTTGTACGAGGGTGCAAGGAGCTGTGTCAAAGTAAATGGAGTGCTGACTGACAGATTTTGTCTTGGGAGATCGATAAGGCAGGGATGTCCCCTATCGGCGTTGCTCTATGCCATTTCAGCAGAGCCCCTGGCCTTACTAATTAAAAACGACGCAAGAGTTCAGGGCATACAACTACCATCTGGGAGCATACATACAATAAATCAATATGCAGACGACACAACAATAACGGTGAGGGATGGGAACAGTGTGAAAAGGGTGCTAGAATTGGCAGAGATATATGGAGAGCGTCGGGCGCGAGAATAAATAAAGAAAAATCCGAAATAATGTATATAGGTAACATAGAGAGAGAGGGAGTAGGTTTAAGGGTGCAGGATAGGTATATTAAAGTGTTGGGCATATATTTAGGTGTTGAAACTAAAGAGGCAACTGAGACAACATGGACAGGAGTTATCAACAAAATAAAAACTGTATGTGGGAGGTGGAAGGCAAGGAAGCTCAGGTTAAAGGGAAAGGTTACAGTGGTTAATAGTTTGCTACTATCAGGCTATGTGTATGTGTTGTCTGTATTAGAAATGCCAATATGGGTTAAGAACGACCTTAACAAAATTGGTGTGATTTTATATGGGAGGGGAAGGGAGTTAAGATTGCACATGGGACACTGGTGGGAAAAAGGTGTGAAGGAGGGCTGAATTTATTACATATAGAAACAAAAAAGACAGCATTAAGGATTAAAACGGTGAAGAAATATATTGTGGGAGGATATAAATATGGGTGGAAGGATTTTATGGAGAAATATATGAATGATGTGGGTGGCATAGGACAGTATGTGTGGTACATGGGCCTAAAACAGTCAATGACGATAACCATACCAGAATTTTATAGGGAGGTCTTTGAAGCCTGGAGGAAATTCCTACCTAAGATGCAATATGAATGCGAGAGGATACAACCGTTGGTAAAACTGCCCCTGTTTTTAAACGAAAAAATTAAACACAATGGCAAAACATTATATGAGCCCAAATTCATAGAAGGAGGGATTAGACAAATAAAGGACATCATTTATGAGGTCATCCCAGGATTCTTGAGAAACAATTGCATTTATGATCAGGTATGCGAGGTGGAGGGGATGGATAATAGAGAGAAAATAAATAAAATATATGAAAAGATTAAAACCAGTATACCCTTAGAGTGGGCCAGGATCATCCAAAGTGAATGTGTGGTGAAGGGAGAAAACAAGTATGCCTGAGCTATATGTGATGGAGAATGGGAAAAAGACTAAAATTGGAGAATGAGTGTGAAGAAAGTATACAGATGGTTGATAGTGGATGTGATGAAGGAGCCGGCAGCTGAGAAAGTGTGGAGCAGAGTGTTTGTGGGTATGAATGTAAAGAAAATATGGTCAAATATGGGGATAAGGTATAATAGTATAGAGTGTGAGAACAACGATTTCTTGATCAGACACAATAGGATTTATACAAACGTGGTGCTAAATAAGATTAATAATGATGTAAATGTGATGTGTGATGTTTGCAAAAGTGGTCATGAGAGCTTTTTACATTATTTTTTGGACTGTGGGGAGTTAGTTGATTTCTTTGAGTTTTTGAAAGAACTGTTGAAAGAAAACTGGGCTGCTGATTTGGACTTGGAGGGAGGGTGGAGGACATTGTTTTTGTTTGGTACGTTTGAAAAAAGAATAGACGTTAATTTTTGTCTAATGAATTTGTTTTGAGCCATGCCAGACTCGCGGTCGTCTGCAGGAGGAACTACGCACACTTTGAGGGGCGGAAAGTGAAAATAAAAATGTTGTTTAAATCAATAATGAAAGAGATGTGAACTTAATGTATAAGTATGGAGGAGACAAGGCGGAAAATTTATTTTGAGTGGGAGTAAATTAGTCTCTGAAGGGGAGGGAGGGGAGATTGTGTTTAACTGGTGAAAAGACCGGGTCATGCAGATTGAGCTGTATTTTTTGATTTGGCGCAACATTTGTCCTGCCTTCATTGGGATTAATTGATGTGGGGAGGATAAGGGAAGGAGATTAAGTTGGGTTTGTTAAAGTTTTTCCCAGAGTTTCCCAGAGATGATGTATGTAAATAATACTCTGTTATCGGTTGCTGAAAATGTGTGAACTGGAAAATAATAAAAAAAGATAAAAAAAAAAAAAAAAAAAAAAGGCACGCCCGATCTCATCTGATCTCGTAAGCTATGCAGGGTCGGGCCTGGTTAGTACTTGGATGGGTGACCACCTGGGAATACCAGGTGCTGTAAGCATATACTTTTTCAACTCGAGCTCATTGGATGCAATGGCCTACCGTGCGCTGATCTTTAGCGCCCACTGTTTTGGAGAATTTAAGCAACATACAGACTCTGACGACGTCTCCTCAAACTCTATTTGTGAAACATGTGGACAGTGTAGTGACGCTGCTAGCAGGGAGCAGCAGAGAGCTGCAATGACGGCGGTCCACCTTAGTCCATCCCAGGTTTGCAACGCTACGTTTCTTCAAAAGATCACGCAAACGATGACGCCCAAGCAGTGTAATGCATTGCGTTCAAATATGTAACTCTGAGTCTGGAATAATGTATTCATTCATTCATTATGGATCTAATCATTGTTTCTGTACAAGTCCGTCTGGCCACGGCAGCGCTCTCACTCCTTACGTCCTCCTCCTGTATAAAAGCTAATATGGTCAACCCTATAATTGCTTACGGCCATACCACCTTAGGCACGCCAGATCTCGTCTGATATCGGAAGCTAAGCAGGGTCGGGCCTGGTTAGTACTTGGATGGGTGACCGCCTGGGAATACCAGGTGCTGTAAGCATTATACTTTTTCAACTCGAGCTCATTGGATGCAATGGCCTACCGTGCGCTGATCTTTAGCGCCCACTTTTGGAGAATTTAAGCAATATACAGAATCTGACGACGTCTCCTCAAACTCTATTTGTGAAACATGTGGACAGTGTAGTGACGTAGCAGAGAGCTGCAATGACGGCGGTCCACCTTAGTCCATCCCAGGTTTGCAACGCTACGTTTCTTCAAAAGATCACGCAAACGATGACGCCCAAGCAGTGTAATGCATTGCGTTCAAATATGTAACCCTGAGTCTGGAATAACGTATTCATTCATTCATTATGGATCTAATCATTGTTTCTGTACAAGTCCCGTCTCTGGCCACGGCAGCGCTCTCACTCCTTACGTCCTCTCCGGTATAAAAGCTAATATG